>NC_137273.1:4684078-5074553 GCF_053477335.1 Acartia tonsa | reverse complement strand
GGGTCGATTAATCTGATTATACTGATTCCTGGGACAACAAAGTACAATATTATAAGCGAAGCAACTCTATAATCAAGTCCTAAAAATGTAAGTATGTCCATAAACAGAATTCTGTATTTAAGAAGTTTTGTAACAACATATAATTTTGTCAAACCTTATATTTTCATATTTTGTATAATCAGTTCTGGCCCTCAACAAAAGTTAATGTTCGTCTGTCATATCGTTTCAGAGCTTCGCTTTTATGGATGTTGTAATCCTTGTTTTAAACAAAATTATGTAGATTAGAGCTAACGATAGAAAAGTTTGGGGACACTGCAAAATGTCTACAACCTAATCAAGATTTTAAAACTTTGGGTACCATTATAATTCACAGTCCAATGTCCACTCCTTTTATGCTCTTTCTTCCTCTCTCGCTCTCTCTCTCTCTCTCTCTCTCTCTCTCTCTCTCTCTCTCTCTCTCTCTCTCTCTCTATCTCTCTCTCTCTCTCTCTCTCTCTCTCTCTCTCTCTCTCTATCTCTATCTCTTTTTATCCATGTATATTTTATTTATTCTTTTTTTGCCTATATCTTTTCACTCAAAGTGAAAAGTCATCTGATAAGAAAAAAAAATCTATTCATTGAAGTCAGAAAGAACAAAATCATAAAAAAACAAATCTCACAAAATCAGAATGACAACTCCCCCCCCCCCAAAAAAAAAAAAATATCTATTTTCTTATTAGTATAAAACTGAATTATTAAGTTAAATAGAAGCTTTGCAACTTAAAATTGAAAACTAAAATAAAACAACAGTTTCAAAACTCATGAAAATAAGGATTTTGTTGAACCTGCAACATTTCAGCAGCTGTGACTATTTTTCAATTTAAAATTTAAACGTTCAACTTACAAATAGACAAATAGAGCAAAAAGGACCATCAAAAAATATTATTCAATTGAATAAAGGAAGATTTTGGTTAAAAAGTTTAAACTCTGCCAGTTTGAACCAACCAATCTTTCTGTTTTCATTCCTTAAAGACTATGGGTACCAGTATAATTTTTAATCAAATATCCTTTTCCTACTATTTTGGATTTCAATGATTTTGGTAAAAAAAAACTTCTAGAAATATACGGGGATAGATTTAGCAGTAGAAACTGCGTTGCTGTATAGAGTAGGAGACAGACGGACTTACGGTCATACCCTAATTACAGAATAACTGCACTGTCATATTAATGAATGATACACACACATACATAGATATACAAACATACAAACGTACATCCAGTCCTGTCTCTTGGGATTACCTTTGGATAATTGCAATATATGTTTATTTAAATCTTGACGAAAAGTTAGCTAAAGGCTGCAACGCATAGACTGACGGACATATCCTATATCAAGTAGCAGAACCACAAAGAATATGTTGTTGTACCCCCCCCCCCCAGATAATTCCTGTGCACGCCACCCCTACTTTATTGTGACATTTATTAATATTCTACAATAACAAATGTAAGCAATTCTATTTTATTACTTGAAATAAATACAACAAGAACGAATACCTAACCCTGTTAGCGAAGCTAAAATGCACATTAATCAATAGTAAATTTAATTAAATTTATCATTATCCAATTTGTACTTACAGCTGTTTTGTTAGATGCGTGACATTCAAAATATAATATTGCTGGAATACCTTAGCCTATAAGCTAATCAATAAGCCTATATAATTATCCTTTACAGGGAAGCTTATCAAAGGTCATGGAAAGGTTTATAGCTATTTTTGGAAAGGATAACTCCACCCTGCCAAGAGAAATCAACCCAAGGAAAAATCCCTTCCAAAATATTATTTTCCTTTTTCATTCTAAAACACGTATTTTATATCAGCGAGGTTTAAATAAATCTTAACAGTTACTTATTATGGTTAGAAGCATAATATTTTACAGAGATTTTCCAACTGTAACACAGTCAAAGTCATTTATGTCTATTTTCTTGCCCCTTTATTTCTTCCACTTAAAAACCTAAAACGGGACACCAAAATTACAAAGCCCAATCCGCACCACTTTTGATTCCTGTGACGTAATAAAAATGAAGGATTCTACATCTCTTTTTTAGGGGTTTTCTTCCCCCACTTCTCCTCTAATCTCAATCATTGTTATGACGTCACAGGAATCAAAAGTAGTGTAATTCGAGTAGCTTTGCTTATACAGATAAGATTATTAAATGAGAAGGAAAAATAGAGATTAGAATGGAGGATGTTTTCCTTCGCCTCTAGCCCCGAGGAAAAACGGGGAGGTTCAACTTATATCAATTTTTTAAAAGTGCAACCTAGTCAGACCAGCAATTTTCAAGATCTTTTGATTTAGGCGAAAAAATTAAATATTATATTTTAGATGTGTACGTAAGTTTTATAGACATCATTTTATTCGTAATACAATCACTGTCCATACTTTTCCACTAATATTTTTACACAACACATAATTTATAGGGATATTATACGTATATTTTTAATTTTGACAACCTTACTATTTCTTATAATATCTGAGAATGCAGACCCCCCCTAAATGCCCGTAAACTTTAGGTAAAGCGTGTCGTTATAATAAAACTTACGTATATGTAAATTAATTAATAAAAAGTTTCGCCTTTTTAAAAGCGAATATTTTCTATAATTATGGTATGTACGTTCGTCTGTTCGTACGTACATAACATATTTAAGAGTGTCCTATCGATTTCAAACTTTAAATGATGATATCTGTAAGATAAAACTCTATAATATCTAACAGAATGTTCATTTAGGTTCATTTAAAACGTACTAATTTTTAAATTTTTTAAAAACTTTTTTTGTGTGATATAATTATGCTATTAATCTGACAAAGAAAGTACAAAATTTTATCGAAGCATTTCTGTAATCAAGTCCAAAAATTAAGTATGTAATTGTAGAATCCTGTATCTTTGCTGTTTCGCAACAGGTTTATATACATTTGGTTTACACTTTTAAATTAATAAAGTAATATTCTGTTTATGTTCTACTGCTTGATTTTAGAGCTTCGCTTGAATGAAAATTGTCATCCTTGTTTTAACAATATACATATAAATTTCCAGATTCAAAATTAAGTTAGCAAAAACTTTTCAAACTTTCCTTCAAACTTTTATTAATAAGCTTAGCTTTTGGTTTTAAACAAGGAACAAAACATCCATCAAAGCCAAGTTAAAAAAAATTTGAAACAAGGAAGACAAGATACATAAGTAGCAAAGCACAAAAATATCAAAGATGAGAATATGGGCAAAGTTATTTATAAAAGACAAAAGTTATGGGGTCTTAAATCATTAAGGAAAAAAGAAAATGCCTTTTTCTAATTCCCAGCATAGTGCCTTTTTTTTACATTTTAAAATGTATGCACACCTAGAAGCCTCTAGTGGAAATTAAAGAAACCTTCTCCTTTCAATTTTAGTTTTTAAAAGAAAAAGTAGCAGTATTTTTGGGAGGGTTAGGGTACTCTCTCCAAAAATAGTTATAAATCTTATCTGGAAGCTTCACAGTATCTCTAAAATAGTTAGCGAGATCTAAAGCTAAAGACAGACATTCTATTACTTTTATATAAGTACTAGCGGCTACGCCCACTAGAGGCCTTTAGGGGCACTTGAAGAGGGGGGAGTCGAATTTGATAACCCAATTTCCTATTTTAGATTTAAAAAGAAAAAGTAAAAAAATATTTTAGGGGGTGGAAATTTTTTTTTTTGGGGGGGGGGTGCCCCCTCATCATTTTTAATTTTAGTTAAAAAAAATTTTGAATTATTTCCCACACCCTAAGAAAATAGTTATAAACCTTCCCGGTACCTATGAGAAGCTACCCTGTTAAGAAGAACCCGATCGGTTCAGCGGTTAGCGAGATCCTAGGGATAGTTACACGGTTCTTTCTTCATTCATGGTTTGGAATGTTTTTCTAAAGTTCAGAGCTATCCGTCGTTCCACATGGACAAAGTAATGTACAGATTCATAATAAGTGCAGAAAAGTCTGGCTTTTGGTTTTAAAAAATAAAACTTAATTTTGATATTTAAATACATTCTATTTACTTACAGGTAAGAACAGGGCAAAACCTTTTAAGTTGAATTCAGGTATCACATCGAACTTTTTTTTTTAACAAAGATGACAACATCCATAAAAGCGATGCACTGAAATGGTAGGACAAACGGACATTAACACTTATAAAGTGTCAGAACTGAATAATCAGAATATAAATGTGTAAGAGTCGAAGCAAAATTGTAAGTAAATTTGTTAAAAAACTGCTTGATACAGGATAATGTTTATGGACATATCTACATTTTTAGGACTTGTTGATTATAGAGTTGCTTCGCTTATAATATTATACTTTGTTGTCCCAGGAATCAGTATACCAAAAATCAGATCAATCGGATGATTAGATCACATAAAAATTTGTTGTTAAAAAAAGTAAAAAATCAACATGTTTAAAATGGACGTACGGACATTCTTGTAATGATTATAGAGTTGCTACGCTGTTTAAATTGTACCTAACCAATAAAGGAATCACTATGCAAAGCTTGAAATCGATAGAACAATTCTAACATGCCTAAATTAACGAAAAAAGCTATCCGTTTTTGACGGACGTTTTAACGGACGGACGGACTGACCCTAATTATAGAAAAGCTTCGCTTTTAAAAATTTGACAGAGGATACTTTATAAACTTACTTTCTCAAAACTTTGGGTATGTTTATAAATGATTGATTTATTGGTTCAAGCAAGAAGTGTTCAAATTCTTTAACCAATTATTTCAATCCACAAAAGGATTATTTTATTTTTCATAGGGATTTACATCAATTTACATCAGAAATACATCAAAATAAGATGCTGTGTTTCTTTTTTTCCTAGAAATATTCTTTTTCTTTTTATTTCCTTATATTACCATGCATTATATACAGTGATGTAAAGGGATAAGACAATGACCGATAATTTGATGTACACAAAATTATCCATTCTGTAGATTACAATCAGTGGTTGAAACGATTGAACACTCAACTTAATAAAGCAGCCAACCCAAATTCATTATAAATCTCCAAAGTTTTTAAGCCAACGAATAACAAAACGATATTATAAAACTTTGAGAACTAGTGTAGTAAAACGCCTAATGTCTCCTCTCTGCGTGCATTCATCTGGTGTGTAGCTAAAATAATATGTATTAAGTGTGTGTGTGAAATAAAATACTAGGCGGGTTCTAATAACAAATACTCACAAGAGTGTCACAAGACAAGTGTCTACTGTTCCCTCCCTCCCTACACACAATATTTAAGGTCATGTTTCTATACAACCCGAAGCTTTTTATAATGTCTATAAAAATGACGTATTACTGGCCTAACATAGGTCAATTAAAATGTATACTAGCCTGAAATTTATTATTATGCGTTTCTTTATGGTTGCTCAGTTTGTCGTAGCTCTTTATAGTGTAAATAGATGAATGACGTCATACAATACAAATGACCAATAATAGGCAAATACACAGACTAAATTACCAATGACAGGCCAGTATACATTTTAAGTAAGACGAATGGTTAACGGACCCAACATGTAAAATCCTCAGACAGAAAAAGTCAAGGCATCAAATTTTTAAATTTATTCAACGTTTCGAGGGCAAAACTGCCCTCATCATCAGGAACTAAACAAAAAAATAGCAATTAAAATTTATCAAAATATGCATTTTAAGTCAATTATTACTTAATATATGTTTTATAGGCATTTTTACTTATAAAAAAAAGGAATTAAAATTCCCTATGGTTACACATTGATAACAAATAAGGTGAATAAATAGGATATATGTTTATACAAGGTTAATTAAATGCAAAGTAGGGCAGTTTAAATAACAAAATAGAATTAAATTTGAAATAAAATCTTACTTTTTTTCGTCCATGTACATTATTAACAAAACACAAATTGAAACTGGCAAATTTTTGATTGATTTTTTGTAAATTTTTTGAAAGTTGGACGGTCAAATTAAACAAGTTATTAAATCATTTGCTCTAGAAAAAACTTCAGTATAGGTGCAGCTTTGCAGATCAGTCTTTAAGTAAAAGTTTGACCAAGAAAATTTTTTTGAAAAAGATGAGCAAATGTAACAAAACAAAAAAAAAAAAAATTTTTTTATTGCAACTAGCAAAAAGGTACATAAAATTGTCATGAATTTATATTTAAACCATGTTCAACTGTCTTTTTTTCTCTTATCCAATATTTTTCTCTGATATCCAACAGAGTTTTATCTTTTTTGTGGAGTTTTTCAAAAGGGGTAAAAACCATGTCTGACCATGAATGGTTTCTACTGTTAAAATGTTTGGCAACTGGCTTTGAAATTTTTTTGTTTAAAATATCCGAAGAATGAGCATTAAATCTAACAGAGGCAGCATTAGAAGTTTGTCCAACATATTGCATTGGACATTGTTTACACTGAATAGAATAAATTACAAAATTATCTGAACATTTAATATTTGACTTGATTGGGTACTTTTTTTGAGAAAAACTGGCAACATGTTCAGAAATATTTTGACTACGATTACACAGGTTACAACCAATATCTCTTATGCTACATTTAAAGAATCCATTTCTTTCTCTTAAGTTGTATCTCTGAGTAGGATATAACTTGGCTCGAATTAGGTGTTCACCTAAATTTCTTGCTCTTTTATATCCTATCATTGGCATCAGAGGAAAAGTTTTTTTAAAAACTGGATCTTTACTTGCTAACAGAATCAATACGAGGGTCATATGTTAAACAAAACACAGGTCTACTGTTACTTTTTACATGAACAACTTTTTGTAAGGCTTGTGTGCGAGAAATAATCTTTACTTTCTCAAAAGCATGTTTTATAACTTTAGAGTTATATCCACGAATTAATAAATTACATTCAAGTTCTTTTAATCTAATTACAAAGTTATCATTTGAAGAACAAATTCGTTTTAATCTATACACGGTTGGACCCTCAGATGTCAAAACTTTATTTTAGTGTTTGACCAAAATGACTTTGCAATTGTATCTGTAAGTACGTCTAATAACACCCTTTGCTATTTTTAAAATCCTAGAAAATTTTTTTTGCAAGAAAATTGCATAAATTCGCAACCTTTTTTAGAACCACTACATAACTCGAGTTTTAAAACTTTTTATATAAAATCCTTTTTACAAAAAATATCAATAATTACTTAAAATTAAACCTGAAAGAAAAAAAATCTCATTACACGTGTTAATTTGCATGTTTTAGGTCTTTTTTTGAGGAAAGTATAACTTCCACATTTTTGACAATGATTATATTTTTTTAACATTTCAAAGTAAAATATAATAAAACTTAAACGATTTTTCTTGAATTATCAGTTGAAAATTTCATCAAACATGCAATTTAAGTGATGAAAATTTAATAAAATCATTTTTTGAATGTTTAGAATTACCAATTTTCTACATTTAAAACAAAATGTTAACAAAATTTAAAAACATTTTAACATATAACTTCAAAAATCAATAACATTTTATAAAAAGATGTTTCAAAAAATAAATCATTAAAAGGTATTAAAATGCATTTGAAATTACTTAAAATTAAAACGAGAACATCTTTTTACACTGTATTCTGTGTGATAGAGTTTAAATGACATGATTATTGAATGAAATATTTCCTAAACTCATTAAGCCTTTTTGTGACTATATTAAAAATAATTTATTTTGTTTTGTATTGTTTTTTATTCAAATATTTGACAAAATTTTCCCTACGTCAATAAAATAAAGTCAGTTTTTTACTGTTTCCAGGTTTTTCTTTATAATTATAACAATTAAATATAATATAAATCTTCATTATCTTTTATTTGAATTATCATACACATTAAAATGTAAAGTATAAGCTAGAATAGCACTTTTTTCAACGAATATTTTAATGACATTATATCAAAATAATTCCTCTTAAATATCACACAACATATGATTGGGAAGTATAGCCATTTCTTGGAGGTATAATATTTACAAAAATACCATTAATTCTGTTTTTATCAGAAGTTAAAAAAATTGAACAATTCTAAAACAATGGTTGGCTGTCTAGATATTGAGTACACTAAGACTACGGCTCTGTTCTATTGAAATAACGTTGCAAAAAGAGGGGTTCTGAAAGTAATCTACCTAATTATTTTTAAAGAACCAACAAGTACTGTCAGTATCTTTTTTCTTGTAATCTAGCAGACAATCAAATCATAACACAATTTTCATGATAAAATATTCAGGTTTCTACTTCACATTTTAAAAATATACTGATCAATAAAATGTTCTAAATTTTACTTTGTACTAATTGAAAAAATATGTTGTAATTCTTATTTTAAAGTTACATTTTTATCCCTGACAAAATCATAGACGACTTTTAAAGGCATCTTATCTAAACTTTTTGAAGAAAAACTTAAAAAC
The DNA here is from genome assembly GCF_053477335.1 of Acartia tonsa. Taxonomy (NCBI): domain Eukaryota; kingdom Metazoa; phylum Arthropoda; class Copepoda; order Calanoida; family Acartiidae; genus Acartia; species Acartia tonsa. The sequence goes on along the minus strand of NC_137273.1, from coordinate 5,066,151 downwards.
GTTAATTAAGTATTAAAACTATTTTTTTCGATTTTTCTGAAGTTATTATCGCATTCTATGGGTTTTTTATTATCATTTACTTATATCGAAAGTGCCAAACATTGTACCTTAACTTATTCATTTAATAAAAAACCAAGCGTGTATAGGCTAAGCTGTAAGGAATATTTTTTGTAACAAATGGTGCATGTGCACTTTGAGGCTTTAAATAGGTTATACATTTTAACTAACCAATGATAGGCCAATACACCGACCATATTGCTAACGACAGGCCAGTACTAATTTTAACTAACCAATGGTAGGCAAATACACCGACTAAATACGACAGGCCAGCCAAATCCAAAGACTGAATTACCAATGACAGGCCAGTATACATTTTAATTGTCGATAATAGGCCAGTATGACGTAATTTTTGCATAAAATGAAAAGCTTCCAGTTTGTGATTGTATGAATTTTTCCCTCTGTAGAACCCTGCCTGTGAATGAATGAAAGCAGACTGAGAATTTATATGAGAACATATTTCTATTGACACAAAAAAAACTCATGGGTTGTTTCCCTCAAAGTGCCTAGTCGAGTACTAAAATCCCCCCCCCCCCAATATTTTTTTAAAAATTGTAATAATGGGTATATAAAGGGTAGGTTTTTTGTCTGATTGGTTATTTTATAGGGCATAGCAGGTTTGGTCCCGTAGGGATGGGAACACCAACTCTTTAAATTGATTTTAGAAATAGGGGGGAGGGTTCAGTGCTTGCTAGGTGCTTTGAGGAAAAGCTCTCAGACAATGGTTATTAAAACAAAATATGACAAAATATTTCAAGCAGCTGACTGAGCAGCAGTAGGAACGAGTGAAAAATAAAACATACAACTTAGTTTAGACTAATGAATATTTATGCATTGGTATTATAGACGATTGGCCTTGATAGATGCGTTTTTATTCAGAGAAAATTCGGTTTTACTCCATCTGAAAATGTATTTGTTTTATCAGAATACTTTTCCCGTTCTATAAAAACACGGAAAATGCGAACACAATTTCAAAGGATTTCTAGAAAAAAATACTTGAATTTTAAGGGATATGACCAAGGACAATAAATTTATAACCAACCATTTAAAATCGAATGTAAGTACCCAAAGTTTTTGAACTAAGGAATAAGGAAATGAAGCGTAGTTTAAAATCTAATGTCTCCTCCCACCCTGAGAAAATAAGGAAGAACGTGTCACATAATAAGACTCATAAGCCTCACAGAGTAAGGGCATCGCATGTATAGGCCCCACAGGGTTAGGGTCCCCAGCAGAGGTTAGGCATAGGAATAAAACACCCTACCCTATGCCTAACCCCTGCTGGGGACCCTAAACCTAGGGACCTAATAAACTATCAAACGAAAACCTCCCACACTTATTTTAAATTTATTTCAAATTAAAAGAGGGGGTGGTTCTATGCTCAACTGGGCAATTTAAGGGAAACCACCTCTTTATTTATTTAAAATACATTTTCCCTGTTCCTTCATAGTTCTCGCCTACATATTACAAAATCAAAATAAATTTTGAAAAATTAAAGTAAAACAATAGAAGGGGCATGAGCTTTATGTAGCTCTTCCTTTATTATTGTATTGGGTCTTTAAAATCATGTAATAGTATTGGAAATATAAACACAAAAGAACAATAATCAATTTGCTTGCATACGGAAAGGGTCTCTGCCAACTGGGGCAGTTTTTTGTCTGAATTTTACATCAATTCTTATATATTCATTGTTGAAAACACTATATATCCAATTCGTCTAGAAGAAGTCTTATTAGAAGCACAACTACTTTACAATAAAGGCATTTCTCTATATCTGTCCATCTATATTTCACTTTTTAAAAGCGAAGCTTTTCTATTGATTTTTGATTGATTAGCCTCCAGGGGAAATCTCGTCAGTGGAATGAATCTGTGTTTTCTGTTCAAGTTACGCCCTCGTCAAGTTTAAGAAAATTCGCCGCCAAAACAGGCTGAGTCCATAGTGATAAAACTGTAAGATGCGTTGGATTGTTGGGGCAGTTGAATAGGTGAACAGTGTCGTGTGGTGTTTGGTTGCAGAGCGGGCATTTATCTTCAATATTCTCGTCAATTCTATGTAGATATGAGTTTAAAAGTCTACTATAGCCAGATCTTAATTGAGATAGTTGGGAACGTACAGATCTAGTTAAATTAGCCTCCATTTTGTTGACCTCTGGGGGGTTGGCCTGGAGGACTTTATTTGGTGGGTAGTTGGCCAGAATTCTGGTAACTTCTCTGGTGTGTATAATTTTCTGCTTAGCTTTAAGGTTGTCTCTGGATACAGGTAGCAGGTCTCGTATGTCTTGTCTCATGTTTTGGATGGTAGGTTTTAGATGAGATCTAGGTGGTAGAGGTTTATGGACATGTTTGTATCCAGGGTGACCAGGAACATGGTTGGTCAGCAGGAATTGTTTGGAAATCATTTTGCAATGATCTCTTATAGGTAAGATTTTGGCTTCCCTATGTATATGTTGTTCAGATGCCATAGCTAAGTTGCCTGTGATGACTTTTAAGGCTTGGTTTTGGACAGATTGAAGTTTCTGCCAACTGCTGTCAGAAATAATTGGGCTCCATATTGGAGCAGCATATTCTAACACACTCCTGACTATAGCTTTGTATGTCATGGACAGGGTCTCCTGGTCTTGCCCCCAGGTGGCGCCTGCCAGGGACTTCATGATGTTAACTTTGGTCTTAGCTGAATCAACGGTTGCTTTTATATGATGACAGAAAGTGTACATGGTGTCAAAAGTGACACCAAGTAGTTTCGGTTTCAATTCAAGTTTTACTACTTCATTTTTAATTACCACTGTGGGATGTTCTTTAAACTCCTTAGTGTCGGGTGTAAACAGGGTGACCGTGGACTTGGAGGGGGAGACTTTCAACTCCCGTTCTTCAAGCCGGCAGGACTGGTCAAGCTTTTCTATAATTAGGGTCGGTCCGTCCGTACGTCCGTAACGGATAGCTTTTTTCGTTAATTTAGGCATGTTAGAATTGTCCTATCGATTTTAAACTTTGTATGGTGATTTCTGCAGTAATTAAGTACGATTTAGAAAGCGTAGCAACTCTATAATCATTACCAAAATGTCCGTACGTCCATTTAAACATGTTGATTTTTAACTTTTTAACACCAAATTTTTATATGATCTAATTATCCGATTGATCTGATTTTTTGTATGCTGATTCCTGGGACAACTAAGTACATTATAATAAGCGAAGCAACTCTATAATTAAGTCCTAAAAATGTAAGTATGTCCATAAACAGTATTCTATATCAAGCAGTTTTTCAACAAATTTACTTACAATTTTGCATCGACTCTCATACAATTTTATATTCTGATTATTCAGTTCTGACACTATACAAGTATTAATACCGTTTGTCCTATCGTTTCAGCGCTTCGCTTTATGGATGTTGTCATCCTTGTTTAAGTAGGCTTAATTGTGTGTTTGTTTACGCTATTTTCTTGAAAATCATATTTACAATACCAAATAGTCTTTCCGTCCGTCCATCTCTCTGTCTGAAACTTAAGATCTTAGTAACCGCTGAACTGATTGGATTCTACTCTTCAGGGAATATAATTACTAGTCATGTGGTGGTTTAAAGCTATTTTCTAGATTTAAAAAAATATAAAAAAGTATTTTTTTTAAATTGTCAACAAAATTTTCAAAAATTCTACCATGAACTTTTAGGGAAATGTATAACTGTTTACAATGCTCAGAATCCTATATACAAAAGTAGAATGATGTCTTTTTGTTTGTTTTTATGTCTGTGAGATCTCTTTTACGCCTCGACAAATTAATCAACAATTATTGGGGAAATTTTACATTGGACCGTATAAGGTTTTAAGCTATTTTTGGCAAGGTTTAACTCCCAATAAAATCTACCTCAACCCCCTACTTTTTTTTCTTTTTCTCTTTGAATAGAAAATGCATGTAAGTGGGGTTTCCTCCCTCCGTTCAAATACCTTCCATCACCCCCACAATTTTTTTTGAAAATAATTAGTAAATGTTGCATCTCCCTTTTGAAATTGCAATTGCAGTAACTTAAAGAAACACTTTTTCATCAGTTCACATATGACTGTTTTTTCAAGAAATTTTTCAAGGCATAATTGTACCTTATAAAACATGATAATTTTGTATTTTATGTTCTGTACTTATCATGTATAGGAATTATTCTGTTATCACAGAATCAATTTACTAATATAAGAAATAAAACTTCTTAGAAAATTACCATTCCCCCATTTGCTTACATTAGGTTCAAATGTATATTATCAGGGAGGGAGGGGACATTGGACTGTAAATTACACTAGTACCCAAAGCTTTGAAACCACATTATCTTGTTCGTTTTTTTTCTAAAACTTTGTGTACTTTTATTGGATTGTGAATGGTTAGTTCTAAGCTAGTAGTGTGGAAACTTTTCAACCAATAATTTATTTGTTTATTATCATTGTGGATATATATCGATTTATCGTCCATTGTCTTATCCCTTAAGATTCGTTTATATTATCTACAAAACAATATTTCTAACAAGGACGTCCAAGCTTTTTTTTTGGGGGGGGGGTCAATTACCCCTTTACCCCCCTCCTTGGACGTCACTGATTCCTAATATTTCCTTGATATTTTCAGTTTTGACTTATATTGATAAAATAATCACATAATATCTTAAAAGAATAAATCGTTATAGTTATTTATAGAATCTTATTTTAGACAGCTTACTGCGGATATATAAAACAAAAATTATAAGAATAATTCCAGTTTTGTTGTCTCCGAAGGGCCGAAGGCCTCAACCACCAAAACGGGTATTTATTTTATAAGCTTTATTTTATTATTCGTGAAAAATTACGAGTAATACCATAAGATACATGGTTTTTCAGTATGGCTCATAACAGGTTTTAATCAGGGATAAGGGATGGGAAACGTAGGAAAATATTATTTCAGGCCTATTTCAAGCCTAGGCCTATTTCTAGCCTAATAAACCAGTTTTGGGATAGCGCAGTGGTTCGTATAAAATGCTAATGAAAAAGCTGTGTGTGTGTGTGTAGATAAAGTATAGAATCAAATTCAGGTAGCTAGTTTAAAGTAAAAAACATAACTTTTTATAAACCTATATATTAATGGCTTTTGTTAAAATGAAGTTTTTTCTCTCCCAAAATTTTTTATCTTTTACTTTGGTAATTTGAACTGTCAGAAAGCTATCGTTGGGTTTCCCTCAGACAGATTTTAGTTTGTATTATTTGCATTTTTATTAATGAGTAAAAATTTTATTTGAAAATTTCATTGCTAATTAAAATTCAAAATAAATAAATAAATATGCACTTGGGTAACATTCTATCAAGTTCTTTGGATACTATACTGGATATAATGTAATGATATATCTGTACTGTGTTGTATTGTACAAAAATTAGGGTGAAGGTGTTGTATCAACTCCGTACTAAATTTTTAAAATTCAAAATACAACATCTAATTTATAAACTACCAAATGAAAATTCGTAGCTACCTTCTTTCCAAAAAAATAATCCCGTTATTTTTGTTTTTTCTATGTGGCCCTTTTTTAATGTTTAACTCTAAGCAGATTTAATAATTAAACTAATGTGATCTAACACCATTTATATTTATTTTTTCGTAGCAGACGAAATCATTATTTTTTCTAGAATTGTCTGCTTGTAAAATTTCCGCCATCTGAACACTATTGGTTTAGAGCGGTAGCCAATATGAGCCGTCCGCCAGTAAGGTCATTAAATTAGGCAAATGGTAAAAGTTGCATGATCCCTTTCAAAACCAGGCTGAGACCTAATTTATGGCCAGGTTTCCTATCCCTTATCCCTGGTTTTAATTCGGCTGATAACAACCGGTTTTAAAGCCATACTGGGATAGTCTATATGTGAAAATCTATTATGTATGATGTGGTTAATGTAGCCGTCCTAATCTAATTATATGAACGTCTCATACACCTAAATTATTCGGAGCATAGCTATTCTATAATTAGAGTAGCTGTCCATATGTTTTGTAATTAAATATAAAATAAAGTGATACAATTATATTTGCAAAAAAAAATCTTAGTTTATAATTGTAATTTACAGAGCTGGATCTTTAAATGTGTAACCGTTGCCGTAGCCGTAGCCTTGGCCGTAGTCGTAGCCGTCGCCACTGCCAGTGCTGCCAATAAAGCATGGATTTTTAAATGTTTGAAGTTTTTACGTATTATTATTTTTTATTTCATATTTTTACTGAAAATTGTGGTTGTGATTTAAAGATCGCATATAGCCGTGGCCACGCGTGCCAATTTGATTTAAAGATCGGTATAACTAAGGTTAGTGGCTGTACCTCTGGCCACGGCTACGGCAACGGATACACATTTAAAGATCAAGCTCTAGTCTAATATTAGGGAGGGAGGAGACATTTGGCTGTTTATTACACTAGTCCCAAAAATTGTATAATAATGCTTTCTTCTTTGCTGACTCAACAACTTTGGTAATTTTTTTAATTTTGATTGGTTGGTTCATTTAAGTTTAGTGTCAAAATGTTTCAACCACTAATTTTATCTTTAGAAGGGTTTATTTTGTGTATCATCATTGGGGATGTACAACAATTTATCGGCCATCTTCAAATCCCATAAGAACCCTGGACTTTTATAGATTGAAATTTAGTTTATTTTGTTGCTTCGCTAATTATGAACTTAGTTGGCCTTGAATATAAACCATATATTTACCTCATACAGGTTCCCTGTTAAAAATAATAAGTTATAAAAATGTATGTTATTGTAAAAACTTAATCTTCAAATATCGTTACATAAATGAGGGAGGGGACATTGGACTATAAATTACACTAGTACCCAAAGTTTTATAACTACGTCCAAAACTCTGGATACTTATATCAAACTTTGATTGGCTGTTTCAAAACTGGTACTGTCCAAACTTTTCAACCAATAATTGATATCTGCAGAAGGGGTAATTTATTTTTTTATCAAAGAGGATGTAGATCAAATAATCATTCATTGTCTTTTCCCGTAGGATCTCTATAAACCGTAGATTTCGGTCCTTTCACTTAAACCCATTTCTTGACCCCCATACCACTTAATATTTCTCGAATTTCTGTCACCATCACGTAATTGGTAGATTTCTTTTCACATAACTATTATTTTTTAATTTGATTTTAGTCACTAATTTAACTTTAAAAGAAATGTGTATAAAAATACAAACTTAAACATAACTAAATGACTAACTATAACTGTTAGAACCTTATGGAAAATTTTCAAGTTTTAATTTGGGGATGAAATATAAAGATATACTTCTTACCATAATGGATGTAGAATATACGAGGATATTATGACAGGAGAAAAATTGTCACCAATTTAGGTTGCAATTTCCCTTCGCTATTATTGGACGGACCGCTTATCTAGTAGGAGGTGAGGGGAAGGGGTAAAGGAGGGTGATGTTGGATATCGTTATTTTAGCCCGCTTTAGAGTTCACTTTATTATAGAACATGAAAATCTGGTATAAGATCCAAGTAATAATAAATCCATTTTCACCATATGATCAAATTTATACACTTTTCAATTCAAGGATATGCTTTACAAAAATTAATATTAATTAAAAATTATGGATCATGTGCAGATTTTATTGATGAATTAATGTTAGGGTTTGGTAGCATAATCAACATTCAGCTGAATAGTTTTAGTTATAAGCCACAAACGGCTAAACGAAAGCAGCTCAATATAACTAAATTTTTAGCCGCAAAAAAACAACTGCTCGTTCAATTTGGTGGCTGTCATGCCCTGGTTAATTTGAGTTACGTTTTTTTTTATAAAAATTTATTCAGTTAAATTTTAATAGGTTTATTTTCTTTGATAGTAAGGTTGCAAAAGATTTTTCAACCGAGCTGCCCTCCCCCCCCCCCAAAAAAAAAAAAAACACATCTACAATCTGTTATCTTAATTTTCCAAAAATGAATTTATTGATTAAAGAGATATCTTTTTGTGTGCAGAGGGGAGGGGAGTGAATCCATACACCCCACCTCTGGAGTAGCTTCTATTATTTTCTATAAAATACATCAGAGAAAAAGGGGACACTGGGCTTTTTATTACACTTGTCCAAAAAGTTTTATTTAATCATTTTCTTGTTTGTTAACTTAAAATCTTCAGTGAATTTTAGTTTGTTAATTAAGTTGAGTGTTCACATGTTTCAACCACTAATTTTAATCTACAGAAGGGTTAATTTTGTGTATCATCATTGGGGATGTACATTAATCTATCGGCAATTGTCTTATTATTTTGTGTAATATTTATGCCTATCTTTGAAAGCACTAAGAAAACAAGTATTGATTAGAATTTGATAAAGTAGTACAAGTTATAAAGCAAGAACGTTATTGTTCAATAGCAAGGAGATCAAGATATTCTAGATAATGTAATTCATTCTTAAACTAGTGGCTTTACATTTTGCATGTACGGGCCATGTTTTAAAAAGGAATGAGAACAGAAAAATGGCATCAAATCGGCCCAAAACTTTTAAAGAAAATATTTAAAGCATATACTATATGAAGATTTTCTAATATGGTCTTAAAGTTAAGTCTTAAAAAGAAAAAGAAAGAGTATAAACAATGTATTTGTGGTCATTTCTTTCTAGTTCCAAAAATAGTTATAAACCTTCCCTGTACCTATGAAAAGCTTCACTGTGATATTTCATATAAAAATAACAGGTTGTAACACAGTTAAGATATCAAAAAGCTTAAGTTATATTAATCTATAATACAAAGTAGAATGATGTCTGTCCGTCCGATTGGATTCTACTCTTCAAGGAATATACCTACTGGTCCTGTGGAGATTTTAGGCTATTTTCTTGGAGGGTTGGACACCCTCAACCCCCCAAAAAAACAAAAAATCCCCCTACCATATTTTTAGGCAGTTATTTCAAAATAAATGGCAGCACCAGAAATACTTAATTTTTTTAAAATTACCTCTTGGGGCATAGCCCCTAGAGGCTAAGGGCGAAGCCGCTAGTACATACATATATAAAGTAGAGTATGGTCTTTTTTTCTAAAGTTTAAGATTTCAATAACTACTGATCCTATTGAGTTTTTATTTTAGGGAAGCATCGCAAAAGGCCTTGGACGGTTTTAAGCCATTTTGATGTCTTAATTTAAGTCTTTATATGATTTTAAGCTTCTTTTTTAATAAAATAAAAAAAGGTGATGTGGTGGGGTTGCTTGTTTATTACTTTAGGTTTATTGGGATAAATTTGGTACTGACTACTAGCCCCAATCCCCCCTTCCCCCACGGTTATGCCAACGCAGTTAGAAGCAAAAAAAAACACCCTCCCTCATTATTTTGAATCTAATTTACAAATAAATCAGTGCCCAAACGATACAAGTGCTTCAATTTTACATTTCTTGGTGGATTGCAATTTTAGACGTACAAATAAATAAACATTATGTTAATTTATTTTTATCTTTGACAGTTAGGGAGTTGAATCCATTTTTATAGAAGCAGAAATATAATCTATGATTATGGTTTGGACCCTCTAAAACTGTAATCTACCCTTCCACTTTCCCCTCTCTTGGTGAAGATATCTTCAACGCCGATACGATTTATGAAATATAAGATTCCACTTTTGTCTCTCTTGTTAAAGATATCTTCACCAAGAGAGGCAAAAGTGGAATCTTAAATTTCAAAAATCGTATCGGCGTTGAAGATATCTTCACCAAGAGAGGGGAAAGTAGAATCTTACATTTCAAAAATCGTATCGGCGTTGAAGATATCTTCACCAAGAGAGGGGAAAGTGGAAAGGTAGATTACAGTTTTGGAGGGTCCAAACCATAATCATAGATTATATTTCTGCTTCTATAAAAATGGATTCAACTCCCTAACTGGTTGATATTAATGATCTTTTTATGACCAATTACAGTTTTTAGTTAGCGAAATTGTCTGTAGTCTGCAATTATAAGGAAGGGATGGACATTGGACTGTAAATTACATTGGTTGGCTAAAAATTGGTTGGCTGGATACTGTGTTTAATTGTGGTTTGTTAGTTCCAAACTAGAAAATGTCCAAACTTTTCAACCGGTAATTTTAATCTGTTATTTATATCTTCAGCTTTTTTTCCCTTTCCTTACCTGCCTTTGACCCCATGGAAATTTTTCCGTCCATGATACAACGCTCTTAGTTTAGCAAATAGCATAACAAAATATACTGATAATAAATGCGCGGTATTGCTCACAAGAGAAAAAAAAACATGTTTAAAAATAATGTTGACATGTTGAAGTACACATAGTACAATAGTACATACTTTGTTGCATAATATCTCTAAAAAGATTAGGCTCTCTCACTTTTTTAGTCAAAACAAGTCTGTCTACATGTCCAGTTAGATCTTATAAACGGCTGGATTGTTAATTCCACTATTATATAGTAAATTTGTATTGGTCTAGGAAAGGACATCCAAGCTTTTTTTAGGGGGGCTGGGGGGGGGCTGGGATTTTCTACCCCCTTCTCAAAAAAAAAGTGCGCCCGGGTGGATAATTCTTTAATGACCCTTGATTTTTTTATTTTTCATTTGGGAGGGTAGGGGAGAGGGGAGGTGGGAACCGAAAGTAAGACTTCTAAATATTATGGTCTAAGAAATGTCTAGAGTATCAAAAATTAATAAACGGATGCAGGGGAGAAAGAAATACATAAGGAAAGATTGAATTTACATTGTCCTCTTCCTCCAAGAAAATTTGAAGAAACCAAAAATGAAGGAGACAGTGATGGAAGCTGATACTTTTAGAATTGCTACACATCTAAAAAATATATTAGCTTCTGTTAAATAAAAGTAATCTAGATTTCAATTATTTGTTTCCATTAAAAATATCATTATGTAGACACGGAAAATAATTTTAATTAATAATTTTTGAAAGCGAAGCTTTTCTATAATTTGGGACGGTCCGTCCGATCGTCAGAACGGATAGCTTTATTCTTTAATTCAAGCATGTTAGAGTTGTCCCATTAAATTTAAAGTTTACATGGTGATTCCTTTAGTAGTTCAGTTCTGACACTCTACAAGTGTTACTGTTCGTTTGTCCTACCGTTACATAGCTTCGCTTTTATGGATGTTGTCATCCTTGTTTATTTTCTAATAATTACACAAAAATCACGCAATATTACTGACGTATGAGGGGATGTACGGACAGACCGGAATATGAGTATAGAGTAGCTTCGACGCAATAATATATCAATAATCTAACACAGGTATTTCATAAAAAAATACAAGATTTATTATACATTTAACTGGTCAGAATAGGCAGATTAATAGGATGTTTATTTATTGAATATAGTTTAATATTATATCAATTAAAAGCTTTGGCGTCACGTTTCTGTATGGGACAGAAACCACGTGCACAGGGATAAGGAGTTAAGACTGTCGACAACCTAGTCATATAGGTATACAGTCTACCGAATGCAAGCTAGTGGTGAGATGTTCACACAAAGGCCTACATAAATCAACTAACTCCTGGATACAGCAGGATGGGACATGGTGGCGGTTATCAGTGTAGGTCTGGCTCGGTTGGAGAAGTAGAGGAATGTGGACAGGGATAGAAATGTATAAACTTGAATGAAGAAGGCACCATGCCACATTACAACAAGGACAATTGTGCCTTTCAGAACCACAGCTGCAAAAAAAAAGTAATGCTGTGCTGTTGTGATAAAGATATAGTTATTTATCGCATCGTATTGTAGACAGCTTTCCGCGGATATTAAAATGAAAAGTTATAAGATTAATTCTAAATTACTAAATATTATGATGTAACTATTCGTAGAAAATTGTCTATAATACGATGATATACATGATTTTTCAGTTGTCTGAGAACCGGCTCTTGTCCAGTTCTTGGGAGATTGTACTACAATATCAGATCTACAAAGTATGACCCCCCCCCCCTCAGGGTCCCGCCCGTACCTCCAAGGGTGCTACAAATAAAGGTATGGTCAAATGAAATCTCAAAATCTTATAAATTCCAAAATTAGAGTCTATTGTTTAATCTATTTTATAAAAATCAAAGTTTGTTAACATAAAATTATTGACATAAATATCAATTTTATATTTAGAATTCCTAATAATTTTAGTAGAGAAACTTATAGTCAGTTTTGCACGCCTGTCTGTTTGCATATCAGCCGCCAAAAAAATGAGCAATCCTTGGTGTAAATTTAATAATTATATTTTTCTTTTTATTCGACCATCTACTTTTATATTTTTTACTTTTGTGTTTTTTAATCGTATACACACACGCATTATTTACAGGCATGGATTTTTAGAAAAATGTGATTTTTTTCTGTCTTGAATAATTTAAGGGTTAATGGTCCTATTTACAAAATCTTTGTAAGTTAATGATTTTAAAATAAAATTTCCGTTGTTCTCATTGATTTTTATTTCTATAGATGAAAGAAAGAGCAGCTTTACTTTATTTTTCACATATATTGCTTACTTTCTCTAGTGCTATTTAAGATATATTGCTCATTTTTTTATGAAAGTACTATTTTCGAAAAGAAACTTACTTTTTCTGCCAGTCCATGGTTAATGCAACAAAATACATAGATATTTTTCATATAATTTTAGGGATTTTCTCGTATTCATTCGAATCCGGTGGATAGGAACCGGTTCTCATGCATACGAAAAAACTATGTCTAGCATCGTATTATATCCAGTTTTCTACGAATATAGAAATGTACAATCATAAGATTAAAACCAGTTTTTTAGCCCGTGCCTTTGGCATCTCGGGGCTAAAAAAAAATTTTAATCTTATAATTGTACATTTTATTTTCACGGAAGGCCGTTTATGATACGATGCGAGAAATAACTATTCTATGATTCTTAATATCTTCTATTCTTGTGTCATACTCTCTTCTCTTGAACGTTTGCTTGAATCTCTTTGTCCTTTTGTCAATCCATGCTTTATGCTTCGCTATTTTTAGATGTTCTCATCCTTGTTTTTATACATTTACAAGAAAAAAAGAATATTGGACTATTTTTAACTTTGGTATTATACATGTACTATTTTAGAATTTCAAAAAATATAATATATTTAATAGAAGAGCAAATCGAATGGAAATCTAAAAAATAAGAATGACATTAATCATTAATGATATTTATACTTACATTCATTTGTATGAAAATCAACTAAATATAAAATGTTTGTAAAAATTAGTTAAATAAATTAAAAATAAAGTCTTAATGCATCATATTATAAAAGCGTGTATGTATACTAAAATTTAAAATTAAAGGATTTATTCCAGAAGGTTTGGGCAACCAAAACAGGTGTTTTCGTGCTGTATGGTGTGATTCACCTATCTTAAATTTTTTGGGTAAGGCCTTTTTTTTGACCTCATAAAAATTTAAACCACCTAGCAAAACTCTGTGCGCGCCACTATTTCGAATACATATCCAAATTTAGTTTGTATTATATGAAATTTTGGCTGCAATATCAAATTTGTAGGAAGAGAGGGAAACTGTAAAATGTTCAGGTACCAAAAGTTCTATGAAAACGTTCTCTCATTCATTGGCTCAAAAACCTGGGGCACATTTATTAAATCTTGATTTAATGGTTTCAAACTAGCAGTGTCAAAACTTGTCAACCAATAATATTTAACCATAGAAAGGTTAATTTTGTTTATCGCCATTGGGGGTGTAAAGCAATTTGTTGTCCATGAAATTATGGTTGCAATATCTTTTTACACCACAGATTTATTTTAAACCTTCTTGCAGGGAAGGACTGTAAATAATTCTGGTATCCAAAGTTTTATAAACACGCTCCTGTTGGCTTTAATTCATTTGATATTTTTGTTAAATCTTAATTGAAGGGTTTCAAAGAGCAATAATTTTTATTTGCAGAAGGGTTATTTTAACAATTTATCTAACATTGTCTTATCCTTTATATTCCTGGGTCCATGAAATTTTGGTTGCAATATCTTTTTACACCACAGATTTATCAAAAACCTTCTTGCAGGGAGGGACTGTAAATTATTCTGTTACCCAAAGTTTTATAAATGTTTGTTTTTTTTTAGAAAAATAATACGATACCTATCTATGTTGCTTTCAAGTTTCTACGATACCTAGCTATGCTGCGTAGGAGTCTCTATACGAAAAAAATTATAAAATTTTGTGATTTATCCTTGAAGGGTGGTGGTACCCTCCTCCAAAATAGTTATAAACCTTCCCGGGACCTATGAGAAGCTACCTGTTAAGGAGAATCCGATCGGTTAAGCGGTTAGCGAGATCCTTCGGTACAGACACACAAACACACATCCTGTTACTTTATTATAAGGATACCTGAGGGCAGGAGGTACTTCTTGAAGTACTGGGGGATATTGACGTCCCTCCCCTTACCAGTCACCCTTCCTTCCAGGGATATGGAAGGTTTGCGTAGGACTAACTATCCTACCTGTAAAAATCCCCACAGTTAGCGAAAACACCCACAGAACCTCAAACACTTATGGCTTTCACACAGCCAGAGGTGTACATGAAACAAGAACTGTTGGAACTGATGCTCAGTTTACTGAGAATATGAAAGATGATGGTCAAATCCGAAAGGAAGCTATCAACTTGATGACAGGACCAATAAGTTCTAAGCAAAGCTGTAAGATAGGAACCTGGAATGTTAGAACAATGTATGAGTCAACTAAAACAGCCCAAGTAGTTAAAGAAATGACAAGTTACAATATTGGAATACTTGGAATTGCGGAATGTAGATGGACAGGACAAGGACAAACTACAACCAAAGATGGCCACCTAATACTTTATTCTGGTCATGAAAGCCAACATATGTATGGTGTTGCTATAATTATTCAAAAACGACATGTCAATTCACTAATAGACTGGAAACCTATATCAGACAGAAAAATTAAGGCTAGATTCCAATCAAGGCATTGCAAGTTGACTATTATCCAATGCTACGCCCCAACAAATGACAAAGATCGAGAAGTAAAACAAGAGTTTTATGATCAACTGCAATCAATCAGAAACTCAGTACCCAAACATGACATGTGCCTAGTTCTTGGAGATATGAATGCTAAAGTAGGAACTGACAGGACTGGAGTGGAGAACGCAATGGGACACTTTGGTATAGGTACAAGAAATGAAAATGGAGAACTTTTAATTGAATTCTGTTTAAATAATGATATGGTTGTAGGAGGTACACTATTCCAACACAAAAACATTCACAAATATACCTGGACAACGCCTGATGGACAAACAAGAAACATGATTGACCACATTATGATCAATAGAAAATGGGTCAAGTCAATGCAAGACTGTAGGAGTTACAGAGGAGCCGACATATTTAGTGACCATGAACTAGTTGTCAGTAAGATTAAATTAAAGCTGAAGCGTACTGGCCATGATAAAAAGAGTGAGATTGGTAGACAATATGATTCTTCAAGATTAAAGGACCCTGTGATAAAGAATGAATTTGTCTTAAAACTCAGAAATAGAATTCAAGTCTTAGAGGACCTAAATGACGAGACTGAGATCACATGGACTTCAATTAAAGAAAACTTTCAATCTACTGCTAAGGAAATCCTAGGACACAAGAAACCAGAGAAAAAGGACTGGATCTCTGAAGAAACATGGATCAAAATAGAAGAGAGAAAGAAGCTCAAAAACAAAATCCACAATGCTCAACATTTGGCTGACATGAGCAATTTAAAAGCTGAATATACTGCTAAAGACAAAGAAGTCAAAAAGTGCACAAGGAAAGACAAGAGAGATTACATTGACAATCTGGCTGAAAAGGCCCAAAGAGCAGCTGACTTTGGTAACATGAAAACAGTATACAACATAACCAAGCAATTAAGTGGCAAATATAGCAAAAAGAGTGGTGAAACTATCAGGGCTAAAGATGGTAAATTACTCACTACAGAAAAAGAAGTTGCTGAAAGGTGGAAATCACATTTTGAAGAAGTGTTGAACAGACCTGAACCAGAAATTACTGCTGAACCAGAACCAGGACATGAAATAGACATAGACACACGACCACCAACTATTCAAGAAGTTAAAGCTGCTATACATAGTCTAAAGAATGACAAAGCACCAGGACCTGACTTGATAACTGCCGAAATGCTTAAGGCAGACATAGATCTTTCTGCTAGGACTCTAACTGATCTCTTTGATAAAATTTAGAGGCAAGAAAAGATACCAACCGACTGGTCTAAAGGTATAATCATAAAACTACCTAAGAAGGGAGATTTGAACAATTGTGATAATTGGAGAGGAATTATGCTGCTTTCTATCCCAAGCAAGGTCCTATGTAAAGTTATTTTAAACAGAATTGATGAGAAAATTGACAATAAACTAAGAGAAGAACAAGCTGGATTCCGTGCTGGAAAGGGCTGTGTTGACCAAATTTTCACCCTTAGGACGGTTATTGAACAATGTGTTGAATTTAACAAGCCACTCCATGTAAATTTTGTTGATTTCTCTAAGGCCTTTGACTCCATACACAGACAAACACTTTGGAAAATACTAAGAAGTTATGGTATACCTGAAAAGATGATAATTATGATAACTAAATTCTATGACAACTTCCAAGCCTGTGTTTCAGTTGGAAACAATAAGACATCTGGTTTCTTTAGAATAAGCACTGGAGTTAGACAGGGATGCATTTTATCACCTATTCTATTTATATTGGTCATTGACTGGGTGATGAAGAAAACCACAGAGGACAAAAAACGTGGTCTCCAGCTGGGCATACTAGGACACCTAGAGGATCTGGACTTTGCTGATGACCTGGCACTGATTTCAGAAACAATAAAACATCTACAAGCTAAAAAAGATAGACTAGTCAAATATGCAGGACAAGTCGGGCTCTTTGTCAATGTCAAGAAGACCGAAATTATGAATATACCTACAAACCCTGATCAAAATATAACAATAAATGGTGAACAATTGAAACAAAGCAACAAATTCACCTATCTGGGGAGTGTTATCAGCAGCGAAAATGGCTCAAAAGCTGATATTAAGACCAGGATTGATAAGGCTAGGGTTGCTTTCAACAGTCTACACAACGTTTGGAATTCAAAGAAACTTGCTCTGAAAACAAAAATCAGACTTTACAACAGTAATGTGAAATCAGTTCTTCTTTATGGAGCTGAATGCTGGAGAACTGTGAAAACTGAAACAAATCAACTTAATGCATTTCACAATAGCTGCCTAAGAAGAATTTGCAAAATATTCTGGCCAAGCAAAATATCAAACATTGAGCTGCATGCTAAGACGAAGTGCAATAGTATTGAAGCAGAAGTGAAATATAAAAGACTAAGGTGGCTAAGACATGTGCTCAGAATGGAACAAAATAGGTTTCCAAAAAAGTGCTTAAAATGGAACCCCACCACTGGTAAACGTAAACGGGGACAACCAAAAATGACCTGGAGGCGGATCACTGAAAAGGACCTCTTTGATTTGGAATTAACATGGGGAGAAGCTGAAGCACTTGCCAAAAAAAGAAATTCATGGAGGAACAAGGTGTCCGTATTCTCTGGACTCAACAGTCAAAAAGAGAGATGCGCCTGATGATGATGATGACCTGAGGTTTAAGACAAACTTGGGAAAATCTTGGAAAGAGAAATTGAAAAATATTTGTAATTTATACTACCAAACTAATATGATGTCGCGCTGTGATTGGCTGAAATTTGGCGCACCCTGATCTGGTTCACCACTAAAATGATTTAAAGATCCAGCTCAGTGTCAATACTTTTGGACTTCCGTCGATATTTAATTTTCATGTATGGCTTTAAGTAGACGTAGCTGACACTATATCGACATAAGTAAATCATAATAGAATCATGATTACACATACATATGTTGGAATTTTACATACATATGTTGGAATTTTACATACATATGTTGGAATTTTACATACATATGTTGGAATTTTACATACATATGTTGGAATTTTACATACATATGTTGGAATTTTACATACATATGTTGGAATTTTACATACATATGTTGGAATTTTATATACATATGTTGGAATAATGCCATCACACTTTTCTGACAGTTCTGACAGGTGTCGACTTACATTTTTTTCATTTTTGTGTGTACTATATAGCAGTAAAAAAAAAAACAATCTATTCCCTATATACACCTGACTGATTTTGTTAGTAAATTGCTATAGTACCCAATGTTTTATAACCGCAGTATCCTATTCGTAGGCTTAAAAACTAATGGTGTTTAAACTTTTCAACCAATAATTCAAAGGTATAATATTTTCACCCCTATAAAAAAAATCAGCAACCAGAACATTACTGGTAGATAAGGAGAAGGACAGATTCATTTATTAGATTTATTTGCATCTCAGCAAGAAGTTACCAAAGAAAGAATTTGAAATTAGATTGATGTATGTACATGCCCAATGAAATTAAAAGTTGAAAAGTTTAACCCTTACAGATCGGAGGGGAGGGGGGCTTTAAGAGCCCCCCACCGATCTATTAAGGTGGGAATTGGTGCCCGATCTGTAAGGGTTAAATACTATTAGTTTTGAATCAACAAATCACAATTCAATAAAAGTACCTAAAGTTTTTTAACGAATAAGATAACGTTTTAAAAAACTTTGGGTTTTGAGTGTTATTTACAGTCCAACGTCCCCTCCCTCCCTAATGTAATGGCATACCCAAATAAAGATATCTAAAAACTTCGCAACTTATGAACATAATTATCCTTACTGTTAAAATTGAATTATATTCTCCCTATATATTGATAAGATTAAATCTTTGTCAGCTCATTTTTATAGAAATGAGATTTTTTATACGTAGCAACAACTTCACAAGCATACTTATATATTGGTTTTTAAAAGCGCAGCTTTTCTATAATTAGGGTCGGTCCGTCCGTCCGTCTGGAACGGATAGCTTTTTGCGTTAATTTAGGCATGTCAGAATTATCCTATCAATTTCAAACTTTGCATGGTGATTCCTGTAGTTAGGTACGATTTAGAAAGCGTAGTAACTCTATAATCGTTACCAGAACGTACGTACGTCCATTTTAAGTATGTTGATTTTTAACTATTTTAACCACAAATTTTTATGTGATATAATAATCCGATTGACCTGATTTTTGGAATACTGATTCCTAGGACAACAAATTACAATTTTATAAGCGAAGCCTCTCTATTATCAATTACCAAAAATGTAAGTATGTTCTTAATTATTATCCTGTATTTAAGCAGTGTTTAAACAAATTTATTTTCAATTTTTTTCGATTTCTTTACATTGATATTCTTATTATTAACCCTTTCAGTCGGGCTTTTTATCTCAGTTCCTAATAGAGCTAGAGGGCTAATTTTTTTTTGTGCAAGTCCCCTGTTTGATAATGAATTTCCGACCTTTTATAAGTCTAAGTAAATTTTCGCTTCCTTCACCCTTTTATTTAACAACCTTTGTTTTTAGGTCTTTTTTTACTTAA
This sequence comes from Acartia tonsa, assembly GCF_053477335.1. Classification (NCBI taxonomy): domain Eukaryota; kingdom Metazoa; phylum Arthropoda; class Copepoda; order Calanoida; family Acartiidae; genus Acartia; species Acartia tonsa. Next base: position 5,046,705 of record NC_137273.1, on the reverse strand, counting down.
AAATTTCAAACGGCTGTAACTTTCTTATTTTTGACGCTAGAAGAAAATTTTTTTTCCAGAAAATGTTTATGTAAATTTTACATTAGAAATATCAAAATATAAATTTCAGCGGCCGCAGCTGTACTTGGCAGCTGCCAGCCGCCGCAGTCGGCGGTCGGCGAGAAATGGCGGCGGATCTTCATGAAATTTTAATACGTTATGTGGACATGTAAGAAAAACTTAAGTTTAAAATTTGAAGTCTCTAAGTCAAAAATTGCGGCCACAGGAGCCTTTTAAAATTTCTGGAGACCTGGAGAATCAGGACCTGCAGGATCATACCTGGAACCTGAAAGTGACTTGAACACCTGTATTTTATATAAGGATGTACTACTAGAGGATTTTTTAGTGTTTTGATATGATAAAATGCTTTGTTTTAGTAAAAAAAAATATTTTTGCTCTTTACCTGGATGACCCTGCCAGGTTTGCTGGCATCCTGTGCCCGCCAGGATGGAGATATTCAAAAAATCTCAACTCTCAGTTATGTGTCATACCCTTACTTAAAAAGTCAAGCAGTTTGGGCTTTATCTTTCACACACAGAAAATGAGATAGAAAAAACCGGACGCCCCCCCCCCCCCCCGACCGTTAAGGGTTAAGTTCTGAGATTCTACAAGTATTAATGTTCGTTTGTCGTACCGTTTCAGAGCTTCGCTTTTATAGATGTTGTTATCCTTGTATTTTCTTACTTACGACTGCGCTTCTAGCATCTAGGGGCCTCTTATTTAAAAAGATTTGGAAGGTCAGAATATAAAATAAATTAATAAATATATAAAATTAAATATTGCCTAATATTTTTTAAAAATTATTAAATCTAGCATAGAAAAATAAAAAGAATATAACTAATCTATTGGATAATGTTAAAAATCCGAAAAACTAAAAGAAAAAATATTTAAAAAATTTAGCGCTAAACTATAATTCATGTTGACTTCTTACACTTAGAAGGCAACTTGGGGTACAGTTAATTCCGACAGACAACCAACCCCATGACCAGACCACCTATGTCTTGTGGTCTGTTAAGCTTGTTTGTGGACAATGTCATTTGGGTTTGGAGGGGGGATAAATAAACACCCTCCCTTCCATATAAATCTTGTGGTACAAATTTGCTCAAGTCCTGGAATTTTCACAAATGTACCTGTTTAAATTGCATGATAAAGAATGCATTAAAAAGAAGTTAAATTGCTTTATAAATGTTTATTTCATCTGTTTGGATAAATAGAAAAAAGAATAAAAAAGCTGAGAATTAGAATTGTCTATTTGTAACAAATTTCCCCTAGGTTTATTTGGGAACATAAAATCTCCCATCTCACTCTATATTGATTGATTGCATTTAATAACGGTATACCATGTCAAAATATTTTGGCCAAACAAAATATCAAACATTGAACTGTATACTAAGACCAAGTGCAATAGTATTAAAGCAGAAGTGAAATATAAAAGACTAAGGTGGCTAGGACATGTGTTCAGAATGGAACAAAATAGGTTGCCAAAAAAGTGCTTAAGATGGAACCCCACCACTGGTAAACGTAAACAGGGAAGACCAAAAATGACCTGGAGGCAGAGCACTGAAAAAGACCTAATTAAATTAGAATTGACATGGGAAGAAGCTGAAAAACTTGCGAAAGACAGGAATTCATGGAGGAACAGGGTGTCCGTATTCTCTGAACTTCACAGTCAAATAGAGAGACGCGCCTGATGATGATGATACCAAGTCAAAATTAGTAGCATTCTGTTGAAATTGTCGAAGGAGATACGGAAAGTGTCATGTGTGACGTCATAAAAAACTTCCTAAAAGGAAGAATGAGCGGAGAAGTATAGGAAAGGAAACCCCTAAAAAGAGACATTTTGCAATGACGTCACACATGACAATTTCCGTATCTCCATTGTCGAATTGTTATCATTAAGTAACAGGAAGTTTGTGAGTCTGTATGTACTGAAGAAAATCACTAACTGTTGAACCAATATGGTTCTCCTTTACAATGTAGTTTCTGTTGCAGGTCCTGGTAAGGTTTATAACTATTTTGGGGTAGGGTATCAAAACCAAGAGAAATCGCATCTAAAAAATGACCTCCCCTCAAAAAATAGCATAAAACTTTTTCTTTTTAAAACTAAAATTAAAATTTAAGGGGAGTCGTGGTTATTGCTGACTTATTATCGATTTTTATAAAATTCGGGGGGGGGGGGATAGCAATAAAGGGTCCATTTTGAAAGCCTGGGATTTATGACGTATTTTCTTGATCTAAATAGATTTACTTTAAATTGATTGTGTTTGTTGTGAGTTCAATCATTTGCACAAGAATAGTTGAAAAAGCTGCCAGAGACACAATTTCGTGCTTTGTTGAGCTTAATATGTGGGGCAACATAAGGAAGACTGTAAACTATACTGGTATCCACAGTTATATAACCACCTTATCTCATTCGTTGGCTAACAAACTTTGGGTACTTTTATGAATTTTAATTGGTTGGTTTCAAATTAGAAGTTTATAAACATTTCAACCAAAGTACAGAAGGTTTAAAATTGTTAATTATCATTGAGAATGTAAATCAATTTATCATCCATTGTCTTGTCCCTTGAGATCCCTGGGTATTATTAGCATAGCGAACAAACTAAGATTTTGAACAATGATTTTTTTTTGTGGGTTTTGAGATTTTATAAAATAAGTTTGGGGGAGAGGGAGGGTGAAGGGTCAACTCCTTTAATGAAGGTATTTACTACAAATTGAAAATATAAATATTATGTTGAGGGGTTAAAGATTTCTGAATATCACGAAAGATGGGGGGGGGGGGCAGAAATAGGGGGTAATTGTAAAACAACTATTACCCCCTCCCCTCCTTCTTTGAGGGCTTTGCAGAAATTATTGCTTTTTGTGGTTACTAGCAGCTTCGCCCCTAGCTTCTAGAGGCTTTGCCCCAAGAGGTTTTATCAAACTAATTTTTCGTGTTTTAGATTTTAAAGAAAATTAAAAAAAAAAAATTTCATTTTTTGGGGGGGGGGGTTCGGAATGTCCCACCCCCCAAGAAAATAGTTATATTATATATTTGAAGCTACCCTGTAAAGGAGAACCCGATCGGTTCAGCGGTTAGCGAGATCCTTCGCTACAAACAAACAGACAGACAGACAAACAAACAGACAAACAAACATCGTTCTACTTTGTATTATAGATGGAAAAGAATGCTAATTTGATTTGCATTTTTAAAAGTTATGTGGATGTGATTGCACACACTTATATATATATGTATGTCTCCCTTAGAATAAATTGATACAACCTGCTGCAAGGAGGGAGGGGTCATTGGAGTGTTTATTACACTAGTCTCCAAAGTTTTATAATAACGTTTACTTTTTGGTTGACTTTGCAACTTTGGTGTCTCTAGTGACTTTTGTTGATTCGTTAAGTTAAGTGTTTAAACGTCTCAATCGCTAATTTTAATCTACAGAGGGGGTAATTTTGTGTATCATCATTGGGAAGTACGTCGTTGTCTTATCCCTTTATACCCCTGGTTACAACTTGCAGTACAGAGATTCAGGAATAATCTTTTGTGGATAAAAATTTACTTTTCTGGGGATCCTAACTGCGCTTGATAATATGCTTCACCTGTTTATTAGCCAATACATTGCCACTACTCTTATACTATTAATGTAATACGTAGTGACATAACAGCAGTAAATATCATTTTAAACATCTATAGTGTCTATTATACTAGTTTTCAGAGTTTTATAATTACGATATCTCATTCGTTGGCTTAAAAACTTTAACTTTGATAATTTGTTCATACAAACTATCTTTTTCCAAACCTTACTTCCAATATTATTAATCTACAAAAGGAGTAATTTTACATGACTTAATTTGGTTTGTACATCAATTTATCATCTAAAATCCCTATAGGTCTCATTAAGGGTAGGGCCACAGCCACAAAAATGAAATAAGATATTGCAGCGCAGGGAGTAAGGGAGGGGACAATGGATCGAATATTCAATTTTTAAGGAGTCTCAGACTTTGGGGACTGGCTTAAAGGGAATGTGCACGAATACAGCAGATTCTTACTGATTTTGGGGACTTGCGCATCAATGCCCCGCTAACTAGCTGAGCTAGTTTTGAATATGCAGACAGAAAAGTTTGTTATTTATCGCTGTTTTTAACAAATATTTTTTCCCAAGAAAAAGTCTTTTCATGTATAGAAACTCTACTGTGATATTTATGTATTAAATAATCTAAGAACCGCTTGAATTTAGGGGTCAGTTATAAATATATCAAAAGGGTTGAGGTAGTTCTAAACAAGATTTTTCTAGTGATTAATTACAGAATGTTTACTACATTGTAATGTGTTGATAATTTAATTTTCAAGTAAATAATTTTTTTCTTAGAACTAATTTTTTTCTAAATTAGGTTACCATGATCCCTTTACAATTTTGGTAAAATTTTCTTGATAAATCTGGTTTTCATTGCTTTTCAGCGAACCCTCTTAAATTGAATTAATTGCCCATTGCCCCCTCCCTTACTCCCTGATTGCAGCGAGGTATCATCAGGGATCTAAAGGGATAAGACAATGGCCGATAGAATGATGTACATCTCCAATTATGATACACAAAATTGCACATTCCATATATGACAATTAGTGGTTGAAACGTTTGCACATTCAAGTTAATGAACAAACCAATCAAAACTCAATAATAGTCCCCAAAGTTGTTTAGCCAGCGAATAAGAAAACGTTATTTTAAAACTTTGTGGACTAGTGTAGAAAACAGCCCAATGTCCCATCCCTCCCTGAGGCATCGCAGTCAGAGAAATCTTGACAGCATAGTTGAATATTATTATTTTAATATGAAATGAATAAATTAAGTAGTTCACAAAGAATAATGTATAGAACGTGGATGACAAAATTAATAAAAGCAACGTTCAATATATCAGACGGACATACAAACAATTCTAAAACAAAGAGTCACTTTACTTTTTTTTTAATTTCAAAAACTGAACGAAAAATGTTATTTATTGTCCTAATTACAGGATATTTAATATAGACTTACTTATATCTTTAGCTTTACTTTAACAAGGATGAAAACATCCATTAAAGCGAAGCTCTGAAACAATAGGACAAACGGACATTAACACTAATATATTGTCAGAACTGAATAGTCAGAATATAAATGAATAAGGATAATGTTTATGTACATACTTACATTTTAGGACTTGATTATAGAGTTGTTTTGCTTATAATATTGTACTTTGTTGTCCCAGGAATCAGTTTGACCAAAAATTAGAACAATTGGATAATTAGATCACATAAAAATTTGTTGTTAAAAAGTAAAAAATCATCATGTTTAAAATGGACGTACGGACATTCTGGTAATGATTATATAGTTGCTACGCTTTCTAAATCGTACCTCACTACTACAGGATTCACCATGCAAAGTTTGAAATCGATAAGACAATTCTAACATGCCTAAATTAAGGAAAAAAGCTATCCGTCTCGGACGGACCGACCCTAATTATAGAAAAGCGTCGCTTTTAAAAATGCTTAAGAGATGCTTTGATTATTTGGGGCATACATTGGCATTTAATTCGAGTTTTACGAATGATTCCTTTAATTAAAAATATATATAGTCACTAAATTAGATTAAAACAAGGATGACAACATTCATAAAAGCGAAGCTCCGAAATAATAGGACAAACGGACATTAACACTTATATAGTGTCAGAACTTAATAATCAGAACACATACAGGATTAGATACAGGATATTGTTTAAGGACATACTTACATTTTTAGGACTTGGTTAAAGAGATGCTTAGCTCATAACAATGTACTTTTTTGTCCTAGGAATCGGTATTCAAAAAATCAGACAATTTTATAACATAAAAGTTAGTTGTTAAAAAAGTTAAAAATCAACATGTTTAAAATGGACGTACGGACTTTCTGGTAACGATATAGAGTTGCTTCGCTTTCTAACTCGTACCTCTAACTACTATAGGAATCATCATGAAAAGTTTGAAATCCATAGAACAATTCTAACTTCCCTAAATTAACGAAAAGAGCTAACCGACCCTAATTATAGAAAAGCTTCGCTTTTAACAATAGAGATAATCTAGAAACATATTGTCTAAATCAGCCAATAGGAGAAAAGTGAAGGTACATCCCAGACCTGTCATTGGTTCAAATGGTCATATATTACGGTCATTAAAATTATTTCATATTAATAAAACCAGCCTGTTTTTTTTGTTTGTCTAAATTAAAACAGTGATACCAGGTGAGGACATGAAAACTTCTTCATATTAATACAACCATCATGTTTTTTTGTTTGTATAAATTGAAACAGTGATACCAGGAAACCTTTTTTATATTAGTAAAAATAGTTGCTGCCACAAAACCTAGTTTTTTTTTATAATTAAAAATATGTTCAAACATTATTAAAGGACTAATAATTTTATAACATTAAAAGCTTATAAAAGTAAAAAAGAAAATAGTTTTAAAGATAAAATTTCAATTTATTCACAAGTAATTTAGTAATACACATTTCATAAATATTATATGTATATTTATAAGCAAATACATATACAAGTACAAATCATCAATTATCATTACGAGTTAATAAAATCAAATTTACTTAAATTTTGAAAATATTATATATTAATACGAGTTAATAAAATCAAATATACTAAAATTTTGAAAATATTATAAATATAAGTTAATTAATTGCATAAACTTTTTACTCTTAATAAGAAGTTAATATTTTATTTATTTTTGTGTCGGTCTAAGAAAGGAGGCGATGGTATCAACATTATCATAAGTAATGGTTAGCTGCGCCAGAGCAGATTTCTGATGGTGCATGTCAGCAAGTTCTGTCCAGGTATTGGTGACCGGACAGTACATCTCACAGGAGCTGCTCACAGTGGGATCTGCGTATCCTCCTAAAAAATACATCCAAATAATAATGTAAAGGACAAGAATGGGTTAAAAATGTCCAAAATATGAAATTGTAAACTACGTTCACTAGGTGAGAATGATCAAATATCTTAAGAAAAACAGTCTTTTGCAAAATAAGGAGTAATTAAAGTTAAAGGAAGCGTGCAGGAAATACACCTCTCTAACTGATGAAAGACCGCAACAATTAGACCCAATACCCTGAATTTGAAACCGTCAGCTTTGTTATTTAAGCTAAAGGCTCCATATTTGGGGTATTGGGTGTACTTGTTGCAGTATTTCAGCAGTTAGAGCGGTGTATTTTTTTGCAGGCTTTCAGGCTTTCTTTAGGGCTGGTAGATTTGCTTTACTGAGAAAAAATGTTTGGGTCATCTTATATAAAACAATTTATCTCAACTATACACCAATTTTTCCAGAAAATAATAAAATAAAACAATACTTTAAAAAAGTAATTGGTTTGTTGTATAGTTTTAAGATTTCAAATGTCTAAACTATTTTGTGATGCCTAAAAAGCTAGCAGCGAAGCAACTACATAAAGCACCCCGCTAAAACTTACCAGACACATAAATTTTGTTATCCATGACAGAGACAGAAAAGTTTGATCTCTGTTGCTTCATACTTGGAACCTGGTGCCATATTGCTCTGGTGGTTCCAGGTGTGAAACACTCCACAGTTCTCAACCTAAAGTAAAGAAAAATTTTGTATCTTGTAAGGCTTTGAATCCTATTAATATCCGCTAGTTAAGAACCGGTTCTCAGACTTGCAAAAAATTATGTTTATCATCGTATTACAAACAATTTTCCACAAATATTAAAATAAAAATAAAAAAAGTTAATACCAGTTTTGTTGGGTCCGCGCATTCAGCCCCTCGTGTCTAACAAAACTTTTTAAACTTTTTAATATCCGAGGAAAGTTGTCTATAAATAAATATTTTAGCTGGAATAAAAATAGTTCAGTTGTTAAAACAATGGATATATAATACATGGATATTGTGGGAGAATCTCACATACCCTGATAAAATATATCTCCAAGTTAGCTAATATAACGATACCCCTCCCCTTAAAACTTTACCCCAATCCCTCCACGGACCATGGAGAAACGTATTGATTAATAAATAGGGACAAAAATTCTATTGTCACAACTTCCACGTATTCTATATCCATTGTTACAACGTTTTATTTAATAGCATGATAATAATATCATAATTCAACCAAAAACTACAACTGTATGTTTTAGTTTAAATAGCACCTGACAAACAACCCTCTTCTCTATTGCACGAACTTTGTCTGAGAGTCATAACTAACTATGCAAGGAAATAAGTAACCCCTGCTGCCATTTTCAGCATTTCAGTGTTTATTAATGCCAATATCATGATTTCATCAAGGCATATTATAGGCCAGCTTTGCAACTGAATTAATAGCTTTACCTGGTTGAGCCATCAAAACCTGCCAGGACGTAGATCTTATCCCCAAGAACACAAGCCTTCACCCCTGACCTTGGAGTGGACAGACTGTCTAGAATTTCCCAGGTACCGAAAACAGGGTCAAACACTTCAATGCTGGCAAGCACGTCCTAAATAAAAAAGAAATAAAAAAATAATGACATAATATTAAAATATTTGTTTATTAAAAATAATTTTAACATAAAGGCTTATATTTGAGCTCCTGTATACCTTTTTAAAAATTTCTAGGGGCGATTTCTCTTGGGAGGGTGACGTTAAACTTCCCCAAAATAGTTATAAACCTTACCAGGACCTATAAAAAGCTACGCTGTAAAGGAGAACCATATCGGTTCAGCGGTAACAGGTATCCTGCTGACAGACAGACAGACACAGATCCTGATACTTTTTAAAAAGGATAATTAAAAATCTAGCTTACTGCTCCAGTAAATCCTCCAATGGCATAGACCTTTCCATTCATGCTGACGCATGCCAGATCAGATCTGGGGTGGATCAAATCTGGAATCTTCGACCACTGGTTTCTATATAAAGACTTGTTTTAGGAAAATGGATTCACTTTTTGTATAATTATGAATATCATTATAAATAAAAATCATGATTAACATAAAATGTACTATATAAACTATGTAAACTAATTAATTGTGCATTTCTAAATTAATTTCCTTAAAGAAGCAAGGTGCATGGAACACAACAAAATAATTAGTAAGTTCAAAAATATTGTTTGAGGCAAAAAAAATAGTGCAAAGCCACATTAAGACATTTTTAGAGCATCCCTGAAAAGTACAACCAATTTGGACCAGCATAGTCCAAGATCTTACACTTCAGACAAAAAAGCCTTACTACTCTATATTATAGGACAAAATTACTATTTTAAGATAGAATTTAAAAGAAATGGATAAAGTTCCAAACATTTTTTGACTTAAAAAATTAATGTCTACAAATATTATAATAATTGATGGACTAACCTGGTAGGATCATAAACTTCAACACTCTTGTGTCTCTCCCTTCCATCATGACCACCTACTGCATAGATTTTACCTAAACAAAATTAATGTTGACTTTTTTCTCTTCAGAATGATTGCTTTCAACTTTTTTGAAGATTAATTATTTTTTAGCAATTTATGTATGCTTACATGATTCATAATGTTACGTACTTTCTAAATATCAAATCTCCTTTTCATGCATTAAGCCAGTTACTTAACATATACTCCATGGAATGCCATAAACGAAAAGCTTACTTTAGAATTAATGGAATAAAAATAATTAAGATTAATAAAAGATCAAATTACCATCTAGCAATGTTGAGGCCACATAACATCTTTGATATAACATCTAAAAAAATAATCATGTAAAATATATATCTTTCATTATATACTATTCATTCATTGGGAATCATATATCAAAGAATATGTTTTTTAGCAATTTAAGAGATCTTAGTGAACATGCAGAAAAAAAATATTTTTTCTTTTTATTTTATACATCATATTAATCCTTAATAGCACATTGTCAAGAAGGTTATGTGTTAATGTTCGAATTTAAGCCAAAACCGCTTCTTAACCAAAGAAATTAATCATGGCTCCGTGTCAGATGCATGACAATAACATTCTGAGCGTAGTGTATGTCTTTGCCACAAACATGGACAACTCATTGCAATGCACAGTGATTATTTATTCAATACCTATATTTGAGACAACTTTTATTTAATGAAATCTTCCAATTTTTAACATGTATAAAACGGCCTGCTTTATTGCATCAAGATCCATGACAGATCTATATAGGAAATAAACGTCTATAATCAAGCTCGAGTCTTCCAAGCATATAGTGTTAAAAACTCATAGTGCTTCAATAATCCCTATTAAACTCTCACTGACCAGAACGTTAATACCCATTATTCTACTTTTTGCATCATAAATTCAGTTTTTTTAATTCATGTTGCTATTCAAATAACATTAAAGTATTTGATTTCTATTCTTAAAGCAGAAAACTTAAATTTTAAAAATAGTATATCTTAGAAAACTTAGTTTTAAAATGAATTGATTCGTGCGACACTCCCGTAAATGTGTTCAGATATTGAACTAAAGGTTTTAACCCTTTCCCGACGAAAATTTGAAATGAAAAATATTAGGATTTTAATCTTTAATAAATGATTTTAAAAAAGGAAGCAAAACGTTAAATCGTTTATTTTTAAATTGGGTGAAAATATAAACTAATTACTGAATACTCAGTTAAACAAATATTCTAGACCGACAGACAATATTATTCTTAGAGTAGACGTGCATTGGTCAGTAAACATAAAATAAGTCTTCTGTCTTAACCCTGAAAGATCGGGCCCTCTACAAATTCTTAACTGATCGGATTTTATACCTTAATAATTGCATCAGACTTCTACCTTTCCAGTAAGGATATTTAATATTCTTAAGAGCATTACAGACCAGCGAACAACGTGAGCTGTAGGCTAGTTTCCAAATATAATGCACTACAAGGGTTGGTTGTCTGTACTAAATGTGTATTCGCATTGTATCATTAGTTATTGTTACCGAAACAAGGATGACAACATCCCTAATAGCAAAGCTCTAAATTTAGACAGTAGGAAAAACGAATATTAACACTTGTTGATTATAAGTACATAAAACAGATTTTTAATTTATAAGTCTAAACAAAATTGCATATAGATATTTTACGAAATTGCTTAAATACAAGAGACTGCATAAGGAAATTCTTATTAAAAAAGTTAAAAGTCCCAAGTGTTGCAGGAATCATCATGCCAAGTTTGAACTTGTGATGATATGAGCTAACCGTAATTTGGGGGCGTGCAGATGGACAGATGCTAATTATAGAAAAGATTCGCATTTAAAAGTATTAACCTGGGACAGCTCATGCCAAAGTTTAGTATTCAAATCGTAGCACATCAAAGAATTATGGTAAATTGGTCCATTAGAATCATATCCACCAACCATGTAAACCTTAAAAATCAAAACATGAAATTTTGATATTGAGTAATATTCTCAAAAAGGTTAAAAGGCTTTATTTCAACATTGTATTGCATAGTAATTTAAAAGATCATTCAAGTTGGTTGTTTAAATATGTTAGGCTTAGCAAAATCCTGCAGGGTAACTTGGTAAGTCTCTTATAGTAGTATCACTACCGGGTTAGGCGCACTGTATACAACAGACTTTACAATTATTGTAGGAATAGAATAAGAGTGGTTTACAGGCAATGTCAATAATAAAATGAAAAAACTACAAATAATCAAAACGTTAAAAATCAAAAAAGGACATTTTGTTGCCTAACTAGAAAAAACGAATGGATTGATTTTTGATAATTGTTACATTACTCACTTCCATACTATAAAAATATATTTTACCTTATTTTGAATGAGCTCAAGTCCATGATATGCCCTGTTATCTGGCAGTTCCATATTCTCCAGAACAACCCAGGTATCCTTCAAGAAGTCATATCCTTCAGATACCTTATAATAGTAACATAAAGTTAGAGGGATATATTCTTAGAAGCATATCTACTCTATAAGTTTTGTGTCTGTCTGTTAATGGACGAATTTGCATATTGGAAAAGACAAAATATTGTACTTTCAGCATATTCATGTAATAGCAACAAAAATACAACGATATTTAAAAAGCATTATTTTTTTCAAATGAAATGTTTGAATTACAACAAGATTGTCTACCTTGCAAGGGCCAGGAGGGTAGGCTGACCAGCCACCAAGGGTAACCACAATCTCGCGTGGAATACGAGCTGGCTCCTCTACAACTCCTTTGTGCTTCTTACGAACTAGAAAGAATAAAACAATTAAAATTATTAAAGTATCAAAGCAATAATAGGTCAACAACATTTTGATAAAAAGTAAAATTGCTTGTATATTTGGTAAATCATGAATTTGGCAATGAATGAGAAGAATCTATCAAGGATCAAAACTAAACCAAATCAAATATTTAAATGTTCTATAAAGCTTACTTTTTCTGTAACAATGTAACTATATATGTAAAACATAATCTATATTGTAAATATCTCTGTTTAGCTTAAACATTTTTATTAGCGAAGCTACTTTTTAATTAACTATGTCTGACCGTGTGTTTTCTCGGATGATATTAAAGATAGACAGCTAAAATGTATAGTGAAGAGTTTTTGCACATTCCATTTCTTTTTTCTTTGTTATGAGAACTAATCATCTTCTCTATTACTCACTTTGTCTGTCTGGCCATTTCATGATTTTTTGTGCATTGATACTTATGGATTTAGTCACCCTTGTACTTTTAAATGGAAGTGTTCTAAATTAAGCCACGATTGTTTTCCTTTCATTATTTTAACAACAATTACCTTGGCTTCTGGTGGACACAGGTGGGTCATGAAAGATCCTGGCGGCCACCAGAGACTCTGGAGCTGGACAGGTACTGATCAGGATTCTCATCAGAGGATGGTTTAGAACAGAAAAATATTCATTCTGGGTCAGCCGCGTGAAGCGGACATTTTCCAGAACCAAACTTAAATTTTGAGAAGAAACCTAACATTAAAATTCAGTTAAAATTAAATAGCTTTTAATCATCTTGCATTAACTGTTTCATCTTTTTAGATCATTTTAATTACTTAATGCCTTGATATAAGAACCTAGATAAATCTGTAAGTTTTTAAGAAAGCCTCCAGATAATATTATTCATAGTGTCATAGAATTTTAATTATGTCAATTATACGTTAGCAATTACATCTATTTTGTAATGCCAAATAGTCGACAATTATGTAATTTGAACAATGACATGCTGATAATATGTGAGCCACGGCCACTAGACAATAAGCCAATAAAAGTGTACCTGATTTTCTTGTGCCCAAATGAGAATGAAACTGGCAAGATTATTTTCTCGGATGCTCAATTCATCAGAACTAGTTATATTTATCAGATCTTCTATTGTTATATCCTAAAAATAACAAGGATGACAGCAACAAAAAAGACTAAGCTCGACAAAGCTTTATATTGTGGTATTATGCCACGAGCATATAATCATCCTTATTTAAACATAAAAAATATATTTTTTTGAAAAATTAACTTTCTTAGGTCTGATAATGATTATAGAGACGGACAAACAATTTCATAAATTTTACACAAGTCTTCTGGCCGCTCTAAAACTAAGCATTAGTGGGAGGGGATTAAACTAGCCCCCTAAAGAACACAACCTGAGAAAAAATAACCAATTAATTATTTTAAAAAGATAATGCACTAAATTTACCTTTACACACTCCTGATTAGCAATATCGACAAAATTTCTTGTAATGTAGGTTAGAATCTTGTTTACCAAATGATGGCAAAGATAATCTCTTGTTATACCAAGGGCTTTGAAAGCATTTTTTGGCAATACTTCCTTCAGCAAAAAGATCTCACATAGTTTTAGAATGTACGAAATTTTGTACGCCTTAGCTATTTGGAGCCAAGGAATCAGATTGTCCTGTGATATCTCGCAGGTCAGAGTGTAGGCGAAATTTATTAAAAGATTCAAATACTCTGAGGATATATTTAGAAAAATTTTTTCTTTTGATGTTTTCCACAGCTCCAAAAATATATCAGATAAGTATATAAACAGCTCTGCATGTACTCTGAAACTTGTTACTCCATCAGATGCCACAACAGATAAAGACTTTAAAAAGCTGATGTCTTCGTAGAAATCCAGAGGTATATCAGTTTTTGGTACTGCCAGTTCACAAGCACATTTTTCCTTTTTCCTTGCAATAGCTACTTGGCGCCTTGTTTCGTACCTTGCAGCGGGCTTGCGGGTTCGCTTAGTGGGACCCATATTCTTCTTGCCCACTGGAGAACGAAAGCAATTGAAAAAATCCAGTTCTTAAACAATATGAATAACCAAGAAACAAAATTTTTGCTGTATACTTTCGAAGATTTTTGAAAACTAATTTCGTCGATTTTTTAAATAATATTATTTAATTAAGATTTAATATATTATATATTAATTGAGGTGCTTTGCGAAAATTTACGTTGACCTATACATTTAAATGTAATCATCTCTATAATTAAATCTCAAAAGTGAGTATATTTTAATCGAAAATGTTGCATTTATGTAAATTGTCAATTTGTTAGCCCTTTATAGAAAAGCAGCATCTATATTGTAGATTTGAGTACGTAAGGTAAGAGCAAATTTTTTCATATCGTACGCCTTGTGAGTCAGCAAATTGTTGCATTTTTTTTTTTGCATGGTGAATCTTTTGGTAGTTAGGTACGATTTAGAAAGCGTAGCAACTCTATAATCATATACAAAATGTCCTTACGTCCATTTTAAACATGTTGATTTTTTTACTTTTTTAATAACAAATTTTTATGTGATCTAATCATCATATTGATCTAACTTTTGGTATATTGATTCCTGGGACAACAAAGTATAATGTAATAAGCGATGCAACTCTATAATCAAGTCCTGAAAATGTAAGTATGTCCATAAACATTATCCTGTATCAAGCAATTTTTCAACAAATTTACTTTACAATTTTGCTTTGACCTTTATACATTTATATTATGATTATTTAGTTCTAACATTATACAAGTGTTGATGTCCGTTTGTCCAACCGTTTCAGTGCTTCGCTTTTATGGATGTTGTCATCCTTGTTTCTTATTGGCCATCCACGGCATTAAATCTAGCTTTAATATAACAAGGATCACAACATCAATAGAAGCGAAGCCCTGAAACGGTATGACAGACTAACATTACCTTTTGTAGAGTGTCAGAACTGAATATACAAAAAAACAAATATATAAAAGTTTTGACAAACCTAAACGTAAATTTGTTGCAAAACTTCTTGAATACAGAAAATTGTTTAAGGACATACTGACATTTTTAGGACTTGGTTATAGATATGCCTCGCTTATAATATTTACCTTATTGTAATAGGAATCAGTACTCCAACATCAGATCAATTGGACGATTATATCACATAAAATGTTGTTAAAGAAGTTAAAAAAACATGTTTAAAATGGACATACAGACATTCTGGTAACGATTGCTACGCTTACTAGAGGAATCATCATACAAAGTTTGAAAATTCTAACATGCCTAAATTAACTGAAAAAGCTATTCGTTACGGATGGACGGACCGACCCTAATTATAGAAAAGCTTCGCTTTTAAAAACGTTATTAAGCTAATTATTAAATAACAATAATTAACTTAAATATGCTAAAGATAAAAAATTATATTATCGGTTAAACAAGAATAACATTATTCATGTAACATTAGCTTAGTGAAAATATTTTGAATGTAAAATGAATTAATCTCTGAAAGTTTCAGCCTTCTATCTTGAATAGGAATTGAGAAAATCACAAAAACTTTAAAATCTAGGAATTGATCCAGTACTCCAAGTAACAGACAGATGTATAAAACAATGTATAGGTTAGATGGGCATATGTCATAGGAATCTTTACTAAAAATTTCCGCTGTCTATCTTGAATAGGAGCCAAGATAATCACGTTTCCCCCATAGCGATACATACTGATGGACGGACTGAAGGACAAAATGAATTATAGAGTGCTTCGCTACTAATAAATGAGAAACAATAGAAAAAGTTCATCTTTTATTAAAGTTGAATTATTCTAATTATTGATGGTGCCACAGTACCTAGCATAGCATACTGTTTCATACAATTTGTAAACATAGTAGTCTCCAGGACACCTTGTAATAGTAATAAAATTCTTATGATTGCAAGGATCATTTTCCCAAACAAAGCAACCCTGCAGGGTAATCTCCTGTCCAATTTGCATCTTCTGAATTGCGCCTCCATCATCTTTGATCCACCCAGAAAAGTTGGTACCACAGTGTTTGCCACTTGGAGGTTTAGTAGGAATTCTTACACCAGCTGGTTCTTCCAGTCGGTAATAGCCGCTTCCCCTCCAGTTAGGACTGGGTCTTGGATTACCCGAGTCATTTTCTTTATCACAGTAATATTGAAACTCATCGTTGTTTTCATTTCTGCTTGCTTCATTCAACACTTTATAATCTGAACATTGAAAAGGTATTTGCATAACTGTTGTTGTATGTAAGGGTAAAGTTGATGGTTGGGCTGTTGTTAGTGATTCTTCTATACAGTTCACCTGGCCACTAGAACAGCCTTCACAAGGGATAACTGAAGAGCAGTCTGTAAATTGAAAACATAGCAGTGGAAATGATGATGTTTGATCATACCAGCTATACGCTTCACAACCATTAGTCACAAGACAAGCTTGATAACATTCATCCACTGATTTTGAAGAAACAGCACTAATTAAATTGTCAGGACTTGAGGCGCATGCTCCATTGACATTTACAGGTACAGTCCCACTGTAACATCCAGAACAAGCATGAAGATCTTCCAACTTTTCAAATTCAAAGCACCAACCAGCAATATCATCAAACCTCCAGGTATATCCTAAACAGTCTGGATGTGAAGAACATAATTCTTGGCAGCTTTCTACAGATGATATGGCAAAGTGGGAAGAATCTCTACCTGGAACAAAATTCCATGTGGCTTCCTGCAGGCTTGTCTGACATTCAGCCTGAACTTCTGCAAGCACTACAGCCACTAAAAATAGAACAAACTCAATATGATTATTTGTTGATTTCATGAGGCATTTATTGTCTTTCTTATTGCACTATAACAATATTGACTGGATCTTTGTTTTGTTACAGTTCTTATCTTTTTGTGTACATATTATATAAATTTAAACATTATGAAAAATTACTCATTTACTTAAAAATAAAGATAAAATTAGTGAGAAATATTTTGAATTATCTTTCTAATAATAATTTCTAGCTTATAGAGTTTTTAAGTTTGAAATGGCTCAAAAATGAAAATTTATTGGATTTTTTTCTCATCCATCAACCCTGACTTACACATGACAGTAATAAAATAAATATCTTTATTTTGGATTGCTCCTGTGGCCGCCATATTTGTACATTTGAAAAGTCAGAAAATTTTAAAAACCCTATTTTTTTACACAATTAATATGATAGCTTAAAAAATTAAAGAGAGGGGATGTACAACGCCCCCCCCCCCCCCGGAATAGAGTTAATCAATCTCAACATTATAGAAAATAACTATATAATGTAATCATACTGCAGTTAATATTCTATATTATTCCATGTTGTATGCTAAATTAACTTTAATATAGTCTTAACAGAATAGAGATAATAAATAATTATGAGAATTAATATAGTTTTTAGATGTGTCCAAATGCTCTTTGAGATCTTTGGTCTACAGTAATTAGGAAAGCCTAATGTTGGTCCTGGTAGGTTTATTGTGTTAAAATTGTATATATGAAACATTTTACTACTATCACAAAACCGTACATCTATTCTAAATAGCAGCCATGAAAATCTTGTTTGGACATAAGAATTTTAAAATTTGCAAAATTGGGAAAGAGTAGATGGTTATTTACAAGAAATATCATATGTACATCTATCTCTAATAGCCGCCAAGAAAATCGCATTTGTTTAAAAGACTTTTCTTAGCTTTCACAGGATACAGACGGATAATATAATTTCTCGTATTCTTCGAATCCGGTGGATATGGAACCGGTTCTCATCCATACGAAAAAACAATGTCTAGCATCATATTATATCCAGCTTTCTACGAATATAAAAATGTACAATCATAAGATTAAAACCAGTTTTTTTAGCCGGTGACTTCGGCACCTCAGGGCTAAAAAAAACTAGTTTTAATCTTATTATTGTACATTCTATATCCGCGGAAAGCCGTTTATAATACGATGCGAGAAATAACTATTCTAAAATGAAGATTTATTAATCGTATCAATTTTAATTAGACAGACTTACATTTTACATAGCAGCATAAAATGTTGAACTTTTCCCAAAAACATTATGACATTGGATTATATGCCATACTTGTATAGAGCAGCATTGCTACTAATAATCGATATAGAATTACTTGGATAGTGCACCAGATATTCGCTTACTCTAATCAAATGAAACGTCAAGCTGGCTAATATAACAATAACCCCCCCCCCCCCCCACCACCTATTTTGACTTATCCACGTATCATATATCCCTTCTACTATAACTCTAAACTATTTACTAATTCTATTTGTTATGAATAAATTATTATAAAGTAAATTGAAATCATACCTTCTCACTAACTACTTCAAACTATTCATCTATCTATTCAATTATCTATCTATTAATCTTCAGGGTTGGAGGGGACATTGGGCTGTTTATTACACTAGTCCCCAAAGTTTTATAATAAAGTTTTCTTTTTCGTTGGCTTAACAACCTTAAGACTTTTATTTATTTTTGATTGATTGGTTCATTTAGTTGAGTGTTCATACGTTTTAATCACTAATTTTACTATTCAACTATCAATCTATCTATTTATCTCACTCAATATTCAACTATCTATCTATATATTTATCTCACTCACTATTCAACTATCTATCTACTAGCGGCTACGGCCCTAGAGGGCAGAGGCTTTAAGGAACCCATGAAACATGGAGAGTGGGATGGTGTAGACCGACCATCATAAATTTTAGTTTTAACAAGAAAGTAATTCCTTAGCCTTGCATAGATATAAAAGAATATGTGAGCCTATGACAATTATTTTTTAAAATCAAGAACCAATTAAAAGTTTTTTTTAACAATTTAACTTTTTTTTCATTTGTTGAACTTTTTATGTACAATAGAACCAACAAACCAAATGAAGATACAAAAAAAGATTAAACTTTCAATTGAGAAACTTTTTAAGTGGTTTCGCCAAGGATAGGGAGAGCTTTTATTAAATTTGATCCATTATCCTTTAGTCTATGCGGGGATAAAATCACGTTTCCTCCATAGCGTTACGGACTGACGGCCGGACAGACAAAGTGAATTATAGAGTAGCTGTAAACAGAAGCACATAAGAATATGAAGAATGAATGTTAAATGCAGAAAAAAAAGTTTCATATTTCTAAAAAACACTTATTTCATTAATTGCTTTACATATATTATATAAAAGATGCTTTTATTTCTTTCCTCTTTTTCATTTTATTCAGAGGCTGCACTCTTAACCTCTATTATGGAATACGAATTTATAATAACATACAAAACAAAATTCCCCCCAAAAATAAATTAAAAAAAGAAATATTACCATTACCCCTACAAACCCTTTCAAAGACGTCAAAGGTCGCGGGGGGGGAGGGCCCGAGGGGCGTTGTTTACCACCCTTAAAACCTAAACCTTTACATACTCTACCCCCCGAGGTATAATGTTTTTTTGGTTTAACAGATTATTGGGAGACACATTCCCACCTCAATAGATTTCAGGGGAGGTAATTGCCCCTGCAGCAAATTTTACCCTTGGGTTAAAAAATTTGAGGGTTATCTCAATAATGTTCCTTTTCCAAAACTTTATCCAAATTGTCTTTAAAAACGTAAAAAAGTAGCTATTGCTAAGAACATGAGTTATCAGAAATAAAAATGAGGTGTTTAATAGGACGGCAGGTAAAAAAATGTTTCGACATCAAATGCTTTGTTGAGTTCTAACTGCACATAATTCTGTCAATATAATGAAAATATATTTGTTTTATACAAATCCAAGTTTTTAATTATAGATCGTGTTCTTCCATCTATTAGTTTATAGGTAACTTAAACCTTAATCGAACAATTAATCGTTTTGAAATGTTCTATCTGATTCCAACCTTCTACTTATAACATTGAAAAATCTTGAGCTTAATCATATTCTTAAGATTTTGAACATACAAGCATTATTACAACAGAGATCGGCAGATTTTTGTTCACCAGCTTAAATATGCTAATTTTTCTGCAGAGTTTGAAGGTGCCTATCCTTTAAATCACTTTTTAGACCAAAACAAAAAAGCTTCATTGTAAAGAAGACCATATTGGTTCAGCGATTAACTAGATCCTTCGCTTCAGATATCTTGTTACTTTTATACAAAAATAATGGGAAATAGTCCCTTTCGTAACATCGCCCCATAAGGGGCGATTTGTTGTATTTTTAAAATGGCTTTTTGTAAACCCCGAACAAACATAATATTGCCCCACAGGGTTAGGTAATTCACCCCGCAGTAGGAGAAAAGCTACTGTGAAAAATACGAAGATACAAATAATGTTATACACTCATTAGCTTTTAAACAAGACATTGACTAAATATGTTACAACAACTTCATTTTTTACTGTTTCATATGCTGTACCTCTTATCAATATAATTGTCCTGGTTTATTATGACAAATATTGCAAGGAGAAGGAGAAAATAAAAAGTTTTATAAAGTAATTTATTTGCATAATCATCAGGCATCTTATTTTAAGGGGGAAACATTATTATCGCATTTTATGCTCTTCCCCTAAAGAGAAGTGTTGTTTTCTTTACTTTCTCTCGCAAAGGGACGAAATAATCACCGAAAAAACATCAATTAGAGAAATTTTAGCATATTTTGATATTTCTTACCCCTTTAAAATAAAAGTTAAAGAATGCACCCCCAAAATTTTTTAAATTAAATATTAGATTACCCTCTCACCCCCCCCCCCCCCGAACAGTTGAAACCCTCAATTTTCCCTACTAACCTAAAAAATTTGACGTTATTCTTTAAAGTTAATAAATATGATGTAAATAATTATTATTTCTAGGGTATTTTGCAATATGATAAGTTTTGTCTATTTATTTAATGCTAAATATAAAATTAATGGTTAGACATAAACCATTAACTTAATTTCTACAAGGTTAGAGGGGAGTGAGATCACGCTATGCTTCTAGAAAAATAAACTTTAAGTTTCTAAAACAAAGACAGGAATATAATTGTAAGTGTAAAGTATTTCGTGGATATTTTATGGTGCATTTGAAATTTCAATAAATTTTCGTCTGCTTTATATTTTTTAAGTATAAAGATTATTGTCCATCTAAAATACCAATCTATTCATAACATAGGCAAACGAATAAATTGATATAAATTTTGAAAGGGATAAATTTGTAGAAGTATATAAATAATATTCTTAAAGATAAAATACCGAAATAAAATGGTGAGTGGATCAGATGAAAAAAAAAGGGACATAAGACCATTAATTACACTTGTACCCAATGTTCTCTCTATTTCTATGGCTTAAAAACTTTAGGTACTTTTAATAAACCTTAATTGGTTAGTTTTAAACTAGCAGTGGTCAGACTTCTTAAACAATAACATTAATTTATATAGTAAGGAGAACTTTTGTTTATGATCATTGGGGTTGTAACAAAAACAAAAAGGATTGATTATGCCCCTGGTTGGTTTGAGAAATCTAAAACTTTAAGTCGATATACATTCTCAAATTTTATCCTCTTTGGAAATAAATATTAGACAATCAAATCTCCTAATTTATTTATCCATTTCTGCAAGCTTAAATAGTTTACAGGATACCCTTGAGAATGGATATAATATTACTTGGATGTTGCACCAGATTTACATGTACTCTGAACAATTGATGCTTGCAGAGATGCTCGCAGATGGCTATATTCACCTCCTTTTATCCCATTCCCATCCCTACTGCTGGATGCACGAACTGGCCAATAAATGAGATCCATATTAGAAAGCTAATTTGACAACAAATTTTCCCCTGTCAATATATCCACGTATATCCTATATCCATTCCCTTGGGTTGACTGGCCCGTCCGTGTTGTCCAAAGTTTATCGTCATGAAACCTAATAAAAAAGTTTGTACATAAAGTTGTGTGGAGACTATTTAGAAACTACTGGAGTAGTGTCCATCATACTACACACTTCTCTTCAACTCCAGTTTGAAAACAGTAAAAGAACCCAAGGAGGAAGGGGATATTGAACTGTAAATTAAACTACTACTAGTGGCCATCTTACTACACACTTCTCTCAACTCCACTTTGAAAACAGTAAAAAAGCCCAAGGAGGAAGGGGAAATTGTAATGTAAATTAGACTGAACGAATTAGGGGAATGAATTAAACTACTAGCCGTGTCCATCGTACTACACACATCTCTTAAATTCCAGTTTGAAAACAGTAAAAAAGCCCACGGAGAAAGGGGATATTAAAATGTAAATTAGACTGAATGAATTAGGGGAATGAATTAAACTACTTGCAGTGTCCATCATACTACACACTTCTCTTAAACTCCAGTTTGAAAACAGTAAAAAAGCCCAAGGAGGAAGGGGATATTGAACTGTGAATTAAACTACAAAGGCAGTGTCCATCATACTCTTCTCTTTAACTCCAGTTTAAAACATTAAAATAACCCATTATACTACACACTTCTCTTTAACTCCAGTTTGAAAACAGTAAAAAAAAACCAAGGAGGGAGGGGATATTGGATTATAAATCAAACTACTAGAGCAGTGTCCGTCATACTACACACTTCTCTTAAACTCCAGTTTGAAAACAGTAAAAAAGCCCAAAAAGTAAGGGGATATTGGATTATAAATCAAACTACTAGAGCAGTGTCCATCATACTACACACTTCTCTTTAACTCCAATTTGAGAACAGTAAAAGAACCCAAGGAGGAAGAGGATATTGGACTGTAAATTAGACTGGTAGCTAAAGTTTTATAACCCCGTCATATAATTTGTGGGGTCTAAAACCTTGGTTTTTAAATCTACTAGCGGTTTCGCCCCTAGCCTCTAGGGGCTTTGCCCCAAGAGGTTTAATCAAACCATTTTTTCGTATTTTAGATTTAAAAGAAAAATTATTAAAAAATTTTTTTGGGGGGGGGGAATTTTTTTTTTTGGGGGGTAGTCGACCCCACTATTTTAATCTTAGTTTTAAAAAGAAAAAGAAAAATTTTTGGGGGGGGTATTTTTCATTTTTTTTTTGAGGGTTGGGGGTGTCCCACCCCCCAAAAAAATAGTTACAAACCTTCCCGGGACCTATGAGAAGCTACCCTGTAAAGGAGAACCCGATAGGTTCAGCGTTTAGCGAGATCCTTCCCTACAAACAATTTAATTTTGACAAAAATTTTTGGGCAAACAAACGGATACAGCATGAAATCTCAGGGATTTAAAGGAATAAGACAATGGCCTATAAATTGATGTACCTTCCCAATGATGATATACAACATTATTCCTTCTGTACATTAATTTTAGTGGTTGAAACGTTTGAACACTCAACTTAATGAATCAACCAATCAAATTTAAATTCCCAAAGTAGTTAAGCCAATACAAAAGAAACGTTGTGATAAAACTTTGGGGACTAGTGTAATAAACAGCCCATTGTCCCCTCTCTCTCTCTCTGATAAAATATGTTTCTTGGAGCCTTTGGCTTATTTAAGTTGTCTTTTGCACAAAATGACGGCTGAGCACTGAATCAGTGAATATCCCTTTTTTTAAAAAAAAATATTAAAAATAAGGAGGGAGGTATATATTTCCCCTCCTATGCTTTATCCCTGCGGGAATAGTCCTAACCCTGCGTGGCTGCCAAAAAGTAAATCATATAACTTGACCTAAAGTAATGGACAAGCAAAACACTACTCCCAATTATTTTCAGTTTATTTTAAAAAAAGAGTAAAGGGGGGGGGATATATGTGTTCACAAGGGTACGTTGTGTGAAAGTGCTGAAATTATTTATAGCCAACAAATCCTTCCAAAAAAATATTTTTTTTACTATCACTTAATAATGGAAAAGTACTAGAAAAAATAAAGCAACAGAACCAAGTAAGTAGAAGAAAGTAAAATACTCTCCAATATGGATAAGGACCTGTTCTAAGCCATACTCAAAAATCGTGTATCATATCGTGTTATATCCAGTTTACTACAAATATAAAAATGTACAATCATAATATTAATACCAGTTTTGCTAGACCGTGCCTTTGGTATCTTGAGGAGGATACAACTAACCAGTTACAGCAAGATTTAATTATATTACCAATACAATTTGTTCTTATAATGATTTTTTAAAATTGGTTAGGTTGGATAAAGGACATATCTAACGTTGTTTTTTTTATGCCATTTCACCCCACTACCAGGATTGATTGAAAAGTTTGGAAGCTCTTGGTATAAATCACAGAATCTAGATTTGATAAAAAGTACCCACAAGTGTTTAGGCCAACGAATAATAGGTTGTCAATATAATTTACAGTCTAATGTCCACCCCCCCCCCCCTCCCAAGATTTCTCTCAGCCCCCTCTCCAGAAAAAAAATGTAAATAAGAAATAAATATTTACTTTAACACAAAAATGTGAGATTGGATAAGTTCAGAGGTCACAGAGATCTAAACGGACTTACTTACTAAACCATTGCCCCCAAGGGGTGGTGCTTAATCCCTACATTTTTAGGGGAAGGCTGTTTTTTGTGTCTGTATTTCTAAGATGGGATGAAGAACCAACCTAACCTTAGGACCTATAACAGCTTTACTGTAAAGAAAAGAGCCATATTGGTCTATCACTTTCGATACAATAACATCGATGGGATGGCAATCCGTCAAATTTTTGGACCGGATCCGGATTCTTACAAGAATCCGTCCAAAAAAAAGGCGGATTCCGGATTCTTATTTTGGGCGGATTCCTGATTCTAGCCATATTTTTGAAGGCTTTTTTAAAAATAAAAAGATTTAAGTGCTACATATGTCCCAAAAATTAATGTTCGTGTTGTTCTCTATAATTCACTTCCGAGAATAGAATCAAAAGGGGGAGTTGAAATAAAAAACTGAAGACGCTAATTTTAGCCTACCAATTAAGAGTCCGAATCCGCTATTAAAAAACGGATTCCGGATTCCAAAATTGACCAAAAATTGGACGGATTCCGGATCCGGATTGCCAACCCTAACAATAACACGAGTATAGATAGAAAGATAGAAGGAGTTGTTTTATTTTCTACTGTCTTTCCTTTTATCTTTTACTTTGTTAAAATTAATAAGTCAATTCATTTTCTCTAGTAAATATATTAATTTAAGAAGCTTCGCTATAATTCTGGATGTGTTAGTCCTTGTTTTATGATGTAGATTTATGTGTCTGGTATCAGACAGGGGTCTAGGGCTGGAGTAAATGGTATATAACTTAAAATAAGTTTCATATTCAATTATTTGAAACTAGCGTATATATAGGGGCACTGTATTAGAAAGGGTAGAAAAATAGCCCAAAACTATCCCAAGATTTAAATATTTTTTTTAATTAGCATAAAACCATCCCGGAACTTATGTGATGCTTCCCTTAGATGGAGAGCTCAATCAGTTTAGTAGCTCTTAAATTCTTAAGCTACAGACAAAAAGTCTTACTACTTTATATAAAAGGGTAATCAGGATTTTTGTATGTCCGTTAGGATCTTGCTAACTACTGAATATATGGTTAAATTATGTTTTCTGGCGAAATCTTAAAACACAGCGGTACAGTACTGATATATGTAGAAGATTGAATTATCATTCCCAAATAAACGACCCCTTAAATAGTGGATGTAAATATTCATTTATTTCCCCGGTATGATCATTTATATCCCTGGTATCAATTTTAGAAGATTTTAGAATTTTTATTAATTACTAAAAGAAAGAAAAATAATACCAGGGAAATAAATTAAATTTAAAAACCAAAATTAAACCACATTTTAGCATAAAAATGGGGTATTCCTGTCCAGTTTTTTTGTTTAGGAATGAATATTTCTTACCCGAGGGAATAAATGATGGACCGATAGGTCATCATTTATTCACGAGGGTAAGAAATATTCATTCCTAAACAAAAAAACTGGACAGGAATATCATTCTCATTTAAACAAAAAACTCATTTATAATAAACAATTATATATATTGAAAATAAGTGTTCTTTTCAAAAAAAATATTATAAATATGAAAAAAGGAGATTATTTTCTTTCTTTTAGTAATTAATAAAAATTATAAAATCTTCCAAAAAAAATTAAATATCTTCTAAAATCATACCAGGGATATAAATGAGATACCAGGGAAATAAATGGGGTATTCTCGTGAATAAATTGTGTGTGCGAATGGGGCGTTTGTCCATATTTAGGAATGGAGACCGCTCTTCTATGAGTACTACTAAAACCTAATTTTAATGCAATACACATAGACATTCTCATCGTCGGTTCGCTTATTTAGAATGCTTAACCCTCTATTCCCACAAGTATAATACGAATTTGGTTGAGCTGGTGGAAGCTCAACAAAAGACCCACGCGAAGTATTATGTTGCTTTAACCTAAGAATAAATGGTTGGTTTTGATATTCGATTAGAATCATATAAGTATATTAAGTATTAAGGAAAGAAAATGTTTTTATAAAGTGTATTTATATCACAAGTGCATAAGTTAAGTATGGAAATATTTACAGGATAAGTGTTAAAATTATAAGTAGAGTAGGACAGAAATGTGCCCTAAGTCCCAAGCAGTGAATTGTGCTAAGTGTTAGAGTCCTAACATAAGGCCTGAGCTCAATTCATGCTAAGTACTAAGGGGCCTAAATTTAAACTACAATGCATGCCAAACAACTAATTCATTACCTTTTTAAAGCCAGAAAGAGAAGTTTATGGTAGGAGAGTTAGTAAATAACTGAATAAATTCAAGAGGTACATGCTATAACATTAGCTCTGGACCAGGATTTTAGTGTTTGTCTGTGCAATTAAATATCTGTGTGTTAATATGTGACGTAAATCAGGCATAGTTGTAGGCATACATATATGTACTGATTGTTTATATGATTACATTAACTATAAACATAATATCTTTAATAAACATATACTATTAGCAAATCACATACAGATTACCATGAATAGGCTTTCGTTACCTATATATGGTGTCATATAGGTAGAAACAGGCCTATGAATGCATAAATTGATACAAATAATGCCTTGGGCCTAGCTAAAGTAATTGTGTCTTGCCCCTGAGTGCTACTAGTTAATTGCAGGGCACGTGTCAATCAAAGGTTCATAATATGATCTATATAGTGTTGATTTTATATCAAGCATAGATAGATAGTTGTGGATGCGAAGCATTTCTGTAAAAGTCTCATATGTACGTTCAAAGAATTTGAAAATTGAGGATCGCATCTCCAATGGGGGTAAGTTGTTAAAAAAGAAAAAAGAGAAAAAGAAAAAGTTTAGTAGTCCCAGTATATAGGCATATATAATAAACTATAAATGTATTCCAAGCTAAGTTAAATACGCTTTCCATTAAGAAAGTATGATTTGCGTATTTTCATAGCTGGGTATACAAGATGATAAACCTCCCAAATAGAATACATTCTTTTCTTAAGGGGTTTAGTTTTATCTAACTTTGTCACATCAATAAATGTTTTTGCGTTGGTAGTTCTGGATAGTTCAGCTTCTTCTGATGATGAACTAGGTGGTGAAGTGCTCTCGTTCGAAGTGTAGGTTGAGGTTGGGGGTGAGGTAGATATGTAGCCAAGGGCGTCCACTTGTGCTACCTCGTTTCCATTCTCGTCCAAGGTGATCGAGTGATTCTCCAGGTCATAGTAGAGTTGGTTGAGGTCATCGGTAGAGAGGGACAGTGTGCTGCTGGAGCTGGTGTTACTATCGGTCTCCACTCTACTATCTTCTCTGGTAGTCAGGGCTGTATTTAACAAGAAATTCCTGATGGTGATGGACAGGTTCTCTGAGAATCCATCGTACTCAGGTGTGGTGATGATGTTGTTGTTCTCGTCTATTGTGTCAAGGTGTTGACAGGAACACAACCGCAATCCGTCCAAGGTAGGGTGGTGGTAGGGCTCCAATACTCCATGATCATCTAGGTTATCTCCAGGCTGGTCCATGGTAGATCCTAAAAAGAGTTAGTGCGCGTGCTCCAACCGGTTCCTTGGGGTATCCTGGCTATGGTAATCTAAACAAAAGAAGTTTTAATAATCTTTTATTAATCCTTTTATCCCTGGGATATTCTAGAAATTCTTTCGTTACAGATAGACCTATAATGGATTGGTTAGTTATCTCTATTTCTGTTAAATATAACTGTTTCCTGAATATAAACAATATTATATATAAAAATGTATAAGTACAATTAGTATTTACATATCGTATTATTTTCTTTGGTTACATTACTCGTATATATGTAAAAATATAAGATTTTACTAACAAAAGTTGGTAACCCTTTGTTTGTATATTTTGTATATGTACATATGGTTTATACCATTGTTGGTATTAGCTGTATTTATGTTATTTTTAACATGAATAAATTTTAATCATTTTAAAGACTAATATCTTACATTACGTCGCTATCAAGTGTACCTTTTAAACTTAATATCTATAAAATATATCGTTCGACGTCCGTAATTAAATTTTACGTAACAATAAGTTGTCAACCCTTTGTTTATGTTTGGGCGGTCAAAAGTGATAGGGGTTGGCTTTGAGCGAGGTTATAAAAAGCTGGCGGCCCAGTAATTATGCTCATTTATATAATAATTGTCCTTGCGAGCGGAGCTTGCGTTCGAGTGTTTAATTTTACCGCTAAATTCCAAGAGAATTTATATAAAAGTGATAAAATATAGTAACCCGTTTGTTTTATATGAATGTTTTTATGTTATAGATTGTTGATGTGCCCATTATTGCATTCGTTAGCCATTATTTAAGACCTAAGAATCTTATTTTTCTTCGTCGATAAGACCTTTATCACTGTATTTTAAACGAAAGTGGGTTTGAAGCAGTATGGGTACATCTTCAATATATGACAATTTTGTTCCATATAATATTTGTAGTTTTGATAGGACATATCTGAGTCAGCAAGTAAATTGACGTACCTTGTTTTGTTTCCGTTTTCCGTCTGCAAAAGTTAAATTCGTTCATCGTAAACAAAACTTATAATGACACAGATATATTCCATCATTCTACTCGTTTTAACTTTTGATTATAGGGTTCCCTTTGTATAATCAAAACTTATTTGAGTCCTGATTCAAATCTTCTAAAACAATTTTACTATAGGTTTAAAAATAAGATTTTCTTTTTACGTAATTCAATTATAATGACGTTAATTGATAGATTATTTACGTTACGAATAACTCAACCATATTATATAAAAAAAAATGGTCGCTTACAAAAATTATATTTAGCTAGCTTTATCTAAAGTGTTTTTAAAACATCATTGAAGATATTCAGATTTAGCTAGTACATAAGTTTTAACTGCTTGATACATCATAATGAATATGTTTTTGATAGCTCAGCGATGGCTATTTTTAAGCGTTGAATCATGTAAAATTAATTACATATTCTTTAACTTAATTGAATCTTAATAAAACAAAGTTTTAATGTTTAAATAGCTTAACGATAGCTATTTTCAAGCGTTGAATCATGTAAAATTAATTACATATTTTTTTTTACTTAATTGAATCTAATAAAATAAAGTTTTAATGTTTGAATAGCTTAACGATAGCTATTTTCAAGCATTGAATCATGTAAAATTAATTACATATTCTTTAATTTAAAGAATTTTACTTTTAGATGATAAATCAAAGTTTTAATGGTTAGGAGGTTCAACCATAGTTGCTTAAAATACAAAAAAATTCGTGTGTACAGTCTTTTTCATAAAATTAACTTTACTATATTGCCTTTCAGAATCACTAGTCCTCTTATTTTAAATTTACATTCGCTCATAATGTATGTGCCTGACAGCCTGGACGCGCATCAGAATATTAAGGAAAGATTCGAGGAATCAATGAGGGCGGCTGCGGCCACTCTCGCCAATTCCTCGTTTCTTGAAAATTCCTTAGACGACTCGAGTTCAGTGTACAGCGACCAGTCTGGGATGCCAAGCCTTGCTGATGTCGATGACTATGGGGGCACAAGTACTGTAGAGTCCGAAAGGGATCAAGGGGAGATGTTCGGCAACGAGCATCTCTCACTGATGCTTAGTAGAACGATACAAATCATCTGGTCTCTCCTCAATTCGGTGATGCAGAACTCCTGCGGTGACATTGGTGACGATGTTGCCGGAGGTGATTCTGGGTCTGCCGAGTTGGGGAGAGACCAGAAGACGAGTCTGGACACCTTCAACATGGATGGCTTAATTAACATGTTGTTGGGGTTTGGCTTGTTTTCATGTGCTCTTATAGTGGTCTTCTTCGGCGCTGTAGGGCTTGAGACTCTCACACGTGTTGACAACACCTCAGACAGGTCGCTGGCTCGCTGGATAAGAGATGTATGTACGCGCCTCCGAAACATAGGCGTCAGGACCATTGAGCTTCTCCACTGCAGTAACAGGACTAACAGGACTAGAGCTGGGGCTATGTCGCCAACTGCGGAGCCGTCGGGCACCATGTATGAAGCCGCGTCCTCTGAGATTGATGATATTCTGTCGGATACACAGGTGAGTTTTCTTCTGTTGTATATTTCTTTTTTTTGTTTTGTACAATTTTTTTTCTAGCCACCCGGTTTGTATAATTAAGCATCATGTTGGTGTATGGTTGTTCTGTCCTATTCTCACTTCCTCAACGTTGACTTACGGCTCTTCCATATATATCGCTCACCGTTTGTCATCGTTTTATGTCGCCAGAGAAATCTGCCCGGTTACCGCAATTAAGTTGAGATACCAGTTAACATTTACTAAAATCTTAAGTAGCAACCTAATATTATTTCCCTCTGGGAAAGTTAAGAGTTTGCTCGTGCCGTACGTTTCTCATTGGGGTTTAAATGTTAGATCAAGACTTTAATGTTTTCCTTTTGTTGCTCCCTCTGCTAGTCCATCGACTCCAGCAGAAGTGAGGTCCAGAATTGGCCTGTTTGCCGTACACTGTTTGTCTGCCCCTGAGGATCGGATTACTGGAAGAAGTGTGCCTGTGGGCTTGGAAACCTCGACGGGAAGTCCTGGCTTCCGTCCGTTGATTGTGGATCAAACAGAGCGTTTACATGTAAGTATCCATGCTTTAGTTTTCTATTAATTTTCAGAAAGAGGCTGTATATTTGTACACGTATCTAGAGGTATTTGCAACTAAAATTCTTTTATGTGTAGAATATTAATCTTAAAATGTATGGTTGCATGTATTTTTGAAACGATCTAAGATTTTAATTCTAGTATAAAGTGGGTTGAATTGCTACCTAATCATATAGCTTTACAGGATTTTAGGCATTCTCATTTCCTGATTTTCCTAGACTCATTGTTAATATTGCGATTAAACTAATAAGATTTATTATATTTTAGGCGACCAACTCAGTTAATCTGGAGGAACACTATACAAACATGCTAAGATTTAGCCCACCCAATTCTGGAGGGTCTGCAGAAGGATCCAGCTATAGTTCATCCCTATGCTTGAGTCGAATTGATTCCACATCTGCAGCGGACCTTTCAGCGGTAAGTTTGCTACATTCGTTTAATATTATTAGTCGCCAAAGCTACGTGACATGAGGTAAAGAAGTTGGTGACTTTAGCTATGCATATTTACAATAAGTTATTTTAATCATGGTGCTATTTTCGTTCCATTGGTTAGCATCATGACTTTAGCGGAGTTAATAAAAATTTTCTAAAAGTATCAAGACTGTTCAATTATCTATATGGGTAGACATTATTATATTTCTCCCTGATTATTTTGTTAAGATTTTCTATTTTCACTAATATTTACTTCCCTATTTTAGGAAGCGGAGAATACCCTTCCTCTGGTGAACGTGTTCGAGATCGATATACCGTCCAGCCAGTTCGGTTCCATGGGTAGTGAGATTCGGTTCCCATTGCCAGAGAGAGTGGTTGGAGGTTTAGAGCGGCTGCGTCTTACAGTCGAGACTCCCACCCCATCTCTTCCACCAGAGACTGTCTCAGAGACTGCTAGCCTGACTTCAATTGTGCGTTCGTCGGATAACAGCAGAGAGGAGTCCGATGCTGAAGGTGTCCCTCGGCGACGGAGTTCTGCCGGCCCTAAGCGTACGCGCTGAAGTGGCGAATGTTAGCTTGGTCATAGACATTGTAAATTTTATTAGACAAAGACTGCTCAGACACTTGTGACAAAATTCTTAATCTATGTAACTAGTCAAAATAGTGATTACTATTCAGTAAAATATTAAACGTTATGACTTTCATACTGTACAAGACCAAATAATTTACACCATTGTTATTTTGTTATATCATTACGTGTTAGCTTGTAAGGAACCTAGTATGTAAGGAAATATTGGTATAAGGTTGTATTTTCTTTCCCCTAATTTAAAACTTCGTGTAACTTCAATTACTTTCGTCCTAGTTGAGCTAAATTTCTTTTCTCAATATTATATTTACAATTTTAATTTTCAGCCTTATATCACAATTTATTCATTCTTGTTAGCTTTAAGGGTTATGTACATAGATATTTAATCGAACTTGCGCCTCAGTACCTTTTCTCTGATCTTTTCATTTATATCCATCCCTGTGCATTAATCGTGAATTTTAATTGTGCTGTGATATATATAGAAGACCTGTAAATAGCATATATTTTTGTAACCAATATCCAAGTAGACTGAAGGACTGACATTAGCCAAAGCTACCCAAATATGCGTATTCAAGTACTTGTAAGAGAGATATATAAAGACTGTTTGTAAATTTTAATATTTGAGCAATTAAAGTAGTTTCATGGATCGAGTAATTTCATTAAGGAGGATTATT
Organism: Acartia tonsa; assembly: GCF_053477335.1. Classification (NCBI taxonomy): domain Eukaryota; kingdom Metazoa; phylum Arthropoda; class Copepoda; order Calanoida; family Acartiidae; genus Acartia; species Acartia tonsa. Next base: position 5,013,815 of record NC_137273.1, on the reverse strand, counting down.
TAACTTATTAAGATTTAGAATATATATCATTCCTCTTCAAAACTATAGATCTTTACATCCCTTTAATTCTTGCTACAATAACCGTGAAACTTAGGTTTTGGGGTAAAATTTTCTTAGGCCTGTCATTAAAGTTAAATCTAAACTTTTATTTCCTCCAAATAGAATTTCCTGATTCAAGTAGAGTCGTTGATAAGATGTGTCCCTATATTTATACATATAAGTCTTTGCATTTATTGCTCAATTGTTTTGTTTTTTTAATGATCTCGGAATTTTTCTTATGTGCCAATATACAGCTTAAGTCCAAAAAAAATATTAACTAAATTTGTTAAAACTTGTCAGAAATCTTTCTTATTATCACAATTTTGTTTGCCAACGATTTTTGTTAAATGAAAGTTTATATTCTGTTTTCGAAATTGTCTTAACTTTATAATTTTCACCAAAGAGAAATATTTGTCAAATTTTATACCTTTTCTAAAGATTATCTACTTTTGTTAAAATAAATATAGAGATTTTTAAGTAACATACATAACTTGTTAATTACTGGTTTAGTATTATATAAAATTACGTAGCTTACTCTATAAGCGTTACTTGTTTGTTTGTCACGTTAATAGTGATAATAATTAAATTAAATTGTTACCTTTAGGAAGCGTTTAGCCTAGTTTTAAAGCTTGCTTATTTTATAACAATTAAAATGAGTAATAATATTACCTACTATGTTCTTTTGGTGTCATAGTTACTATATATGTGGTTTATTTTCTTACCATTTCTATCATTACCCTTTTAGATAACTCATATAATAATAACGTGGAGATTTTTTTATGAGAAACATACAAGAATACAAGTACAATATTGTATAGGTAACTACGAGAGTATTATATTTTCCGTTTGGCAAGGTCTTTTATATCATTGGGAATGTCCGTTAGTCTTTCCATCTGAATGCCTTAGAAGTTAAATCATAGGAAACATGTTAACTTGTATATTTATCTAACAATTCTGTTTGAGTTTCTAGGTCGATAACTAGCGGTATGCGCGGCGGGGTGACCTCTCCGGCTGTAGATTACCGTTAAGTTATGATGATGTGCGTCTGGTCGTTGAGGGATAAGCGTTCTACCGCGTATACGCAAACTCCTCTGAAATGCTCTTAATATTCTTTTCAAGAGTCTGACTAGGAATGTAGTGATCCTGTCTAATATTATAACCATGATAATTGTTATTGATACGTATATAGCTATTTCTTCTATATGAGCGAAGATAGTTCTAATGGTCAATGGTTCTTTAGGTTTTGGTGGGCACAGTGCTTCTGACGCAAATGGTAAAGTTCGTGCCGTGGTCTGTCGGTCATATCCTAATGCGAACTGTGCTATTGTATCTCCTAATGTGAGATTATATGATCCTCCTGTTATAATAAAAGGAGTGGATGTAATAGTTATTGATGCATTCTCTAAACTGCGATTAGTATTTTCGCTCAAGCTAGTAAAGACAATTCCATCCTGCACATGAGTGTAGGGATAAGTCTGTTTTGCCAAAGGGCAGTGCTTGGTTATCAATGTTTCATTAACGCTAAGTAGTCCTTTAAGGCACTGGTCAGCTTCAACCGGTAGATAAGCGTTATAATAAGATTGTCTGTAAACTCTTTTGGTTTTATCCAAGTAATAAATGGAATCGATATAGCACTCATCAAAAGGAATTGGTGCGTATCTGTAGATTTTTATTGGCTCAGAACTTAATTCCATGGATAGGATAGTGGTGAATGATGTGGTGCCACCACTTAAACGACTTTGGACTTCTAATCCAAGATTATGAGTATAGTCCAAGTTAAGTTCTTGCCTTACAAAAGTTTTAATAGAGTCTGTGATGTCTGTCTTTGCAAGATCTTGAATTAGAGTAAGTCTAAAGTTCAAGTCTGCTTTAAGATCTTCTAAGTTCGTGATGGCTAAGTTGCTCAAGCTATCAACATAAGAGTATTCTGCTGTTTGCACAAAGTTAGCTGCTTTGGCATGAAGGATTATACCACTTACAATTTGTGGTACTATCTCCGCAAGCAATAACTGTGTAAAGTCAAACTTATCATGATCTAGCTTATAAGAAAGCTTATTTACGTTATTAGTCACTTCAATGCGGTTAGAACTTATTAAAGGAGTTATTGTTTCAATAGCTTCCTTGATGTCGCGAATAAGTTTTATTACGTCATTAAGCAAGTCCTTAATCTTTTTGGTATATAACTTGCCTATAAGTTTAGTTTGTGCTGAAGTGAATGTGCGTCCATCGTAGCTAATGTCTACTTGATTCTTCAGGCCATCATAGATTGCTATTTCAGGCGCTGTATTGTCTACAGATATATCAACTTGAATGGATCGAATTGCTACAGCTGTGTAGCCTATATATTCTCCACTTTGATAGTGAGTGGGTATCAAGTCTGTCATTGTGTCTGCTGTTGTACTATAGTAGTACATACTTAGTATTATTAATATTATCTTAGAATACATTGTTAAACAGTTAAGTTTATTTACTAGATGCTTATATCCACAATCAAAAGCTAATTTTCTGACTGGTACACTTACACTAATAGTTAAGGTCTTCACTGCTTGGAGTTCTATGATAAACTGACTTATTTTTCCAAAATCTATTTATTATCCCACTTTCGCTACTGCTAGATCCTGAGTGGGCGTTTCCGGTTTCAAACTATAATTAAAGTTTTTGACATAATTTTTTTTGTATGTAGATTGGTTATAAGCTTAATAACTAATCAAGTTCATCTCAATTCAAGGCATTTATATATAGGTTGTCTAATAATGTTTTTATGCTTGTGTGATTTACATAGAAGTATTAGATATTTTAACTTTTAACTCAATTTTGTATATTTTGGGTTACGCAGTGACATGCGTATATTTGTACAGTTTATATTACTCGTTTGACTCTGTTTAGATTATACAGATTCAAAACTTATACATATACAATTTTTTCTTTTTTTTTTATATATTTTTGTGTATAAAAATTTTTTGAAGGGATCGACTTATTTAGTCGACATGTATTGTATATGGTTGGTCTCCCCCTGTCAAGAGAGAAGACGTAAATTTTACCACTGGATATATAACCTTGAGTGGGAAAATTCTACATAAATTATGATATCTCTGTTATCAGATTAGAATAACATGCTATTATATTGTTCCCGAGTTTACAGGGTAAACGGAAATGCAAGTGATTGTTATTGGATTTGATTTATATCTCTCTAAATCTGATATTATAATTTATGTTTAACGTTTTATAGATATGAATTCTGTACGTGTGCAGAATTATAGGCTTTGTATTAATTAAATTTGCATTTGTTATAATGATAGTCATTCTGCTGCTTAATTGTGCATAAGGGATGACTGTGCACATATTTTAGTTGCAGAATTTGTTTTGGCCAAAATTATAAGCGGAAGCGTCTTGCTTAGTTAATTATCTTTTAGTCCATGACTTTATTGTAAGACTTTATAATTACTGTTTTGTATTCTCTATGAAAGTGTCAAAATATTAGCCAATTGGTTTGAAACTCTTCGATTTTGAAAGGGTATTTAACTTGTCTGTATTTATATCAGATCTCCTTTCAACCATGTTTATTTTGAACACTTGCAATTTATTAATATGTGAGAGGGTATGTGTGATATTAGGATTGGTCTTACGTGGAAAGTATTTAGTTAATTCCATGAATTTTCTGTAAGTTTACCTTTATATATATTTTTTTTTATGTGGTTTTTAGTTGTAGTCTTATTTTTAATTAGCAATTAAAACAGGTTTTGGCATCTTTTTTAAAATAGATGTAGGGGAGTTTTATTATTTAAACTTTTAAATATCCCTGTTTTATCAAAAACTGCGTACAGCATATACTATTGCGTAAGGAAAGAAGAGTAATAGTGTTCCCTTCTTTTAGTATGAGCTATAATTAGTTCATATGGTTTATAACTTAAATATTTTATGGCATTATTATTAGTTGTGTTTTTGTTATAACAGTTCAAATCTACTTTGGTTAGAATTGTAATATACCTGTTATTCATTTGTTGACAAGATGCATTGGTATTTGGGTTATATTATAATTCTGAAGGAATTTTCGCTTGAAGTTTTTAAAGCTTTAAAGAAGTCTGAGTGCAATATGCAAGAAAAACTGAATTTTGTTTTGACTGAAATTTTCTTTAAGGGTAGGCAATGGTTTTTGCTTAATTACTAGATCTTTAAATAAAATCATTGATGGGCAAAATTGTGGCATATCACAATATATACTGTTATTGTGTTTCCATAAGAAAAGTATGAAAAGTATAGTTTTGTTCGTACAGACCTTAATCAATTTTGTCTTTATCACTATTATATACAAATTAGATGCACTTTTGCCACAGTATGGTTTTGGGTACATGTTTCAGGCATTATTAAAGGCTGATGGGTTAAGTATCTGAGATGTGTTTCTTAGACTTAATGTTAACTGCAAGGTTACTGGGAATTATATTCATAGGGTTTCAAGATAATCAAAATTCAAGCGATTCAATACGGCTTTTCCTTGCTTGCAAATGCAATGATAAGTTTGGTATCTTATCACCAGGGGTGATATAGCATTGTATGCTTATATAAAGATTGGATCCGGTGGTAAAAGTGGTTTGTGAGTTCTAATAATGCAGTTTATAATAAGACTATTACATAAAAGCTAGAGGTGGTACTAGCTTTATTTGACAGGGTTATTTTACATGTCAATGTGCTAGTTAATTCTACCAAAATTGGTCCAATTGCCAAACTTTCATAGTGTCCTCTAAGTTTCACCGTTGTGCTAGGATTGAGACAAAAGTTCATCTAACCCGAAGGTATAAGTGAGATCGAATGTGCTATCGGTTCATTTATGCCTATTGTTATGAATATGCACATAAAAAGTTTTTTTTTGTAAAAACTGTAAGTCCATATATATTTTGAAGGCTGCTATGCTTGTTTTCAGTTTATACTGCAATAGACATGTAAATCTAGAATCAAGGAAGAGTTACAGCTTTTCAAGGTAAGTGAAATTTTCTCAAACCAAATTTTCTCCTATGTGCGTATTGCCCACAACTTTCTTCAGAATATTCAAAATATATGTTCAGTAATTCTGACTTCGTTTTTTTTTTTTTTTTTTAATAGTTCAATCAATTTAATGATACTCCCTAAGTATACTGGGCTCCTGGGGTGGAGTGTACTGTCTAGGTCATGTCCTTAATATATGTTTTTGTTATACAATTTTGTCTTGTCTGTCTCAGGGTGAGTTTTAGTGTAAAGTTTGCTTCACAAGTAATAATAGTCTTTTAGACAAAGTCCCAGTGGTACTTTGGCACTGTTGATTGTTCAGGGTCTTTTCTTTTGTCTACACGTGAATGTATGAGGATTTTAGAATTATGCCATAAAATATCAGCTATATTATTATTCAAGTTTCTCTCTCTCTTTTTTTTTAAAAAGTATTGTGTGAAATTTTCAATCTTGGCCATACACCTTAACCTAATTTCTACACCATCATCTATATGTTCAATGAAATGAATTTACTGTATTCAGGAGTAGATGAGACTGGAGTTTTATTTAACATTAGGCTGATAATCAGATTAAGATCAATCATGATATGTGAGTGCCCTGTTTGACAGCTGTATGAATTAAAGTGTATATATCAGCTTAATAAGTTAATCAATGTAATAATTGATTTTGTGTTTCAGATTGGTATAAGAGTGTCATTGGGTTGGCTACTAGTAACTAGAGTGATCTAATTAATAGCTGGCGTGTTTCGTGCTATGGCAAGTTGATCCAATTCGTCATCAGATTCGTCTACTTCTGGTAGCATAGGTAGTCCATATATGAATGATCCTGAAAAGTCAAAATCAACGACTACCTCTCTGACAATAGATTGGTCGCTGGACTCTATGTAACCAGTGATAACTGTGTTGGTGATAGTGTGATCGGAGTTGTTGATTATTAAAGCTCTGCCACTGAGTTGTCCATCATCATTGATAATGAGTTGTGTTTGTCCAGGTAAGATTTTGATGCCTGCATTTTCGTTTGAAATATGATCGTCGCTGAGGATTACTTGTGTTCCAGGTGCTAGGTTGAAAAAGTGGTTGATATTCATTACTATCACTTGGGTTTCTTTAGCTTTGATCTTTTTAACTACTCCTGTACAGAGCTGGAGCTCAAGTTCAGAACAGAAGATACTGCTCAGCGGTCCTTCAGGGTGAAGAATGGAATACAAACACGGTGCTAACCGGTATTTGTCTGTGACAGACGTCCATGTTAGCTGTAGGCTTCTAATACCATTTAGTCCAATTATCATAGGTGCGACATCCTCATGGTTTTCAGCTACAATTGAGAAGGGAATTGGGTAGTGACGGCTTGAGAATGATGTGGGGCGAATCATGAGGGTTACTTCTCTGGGTTCGGGGATCTTGTGATCTACATGTGTAACTGGTAGATCATGACTTTTTTCCAGCTGATTTTCATCATCGTTCATTACTATACCGAACAACTTGCTATAGTACCTGGCTGATATGATGTTTTTATCTGTTGCTGAGTCAAGTAAAGCTGTCATGCGTACATCATAGTCATATTTACAATCTATTTCTTCTGGCATACAACCAGAGCAATGGAGGTACAATTTTCTTTCTTCCTCTTTTGCTGGTGTAGTATTATCTCCTACTTGATCTTTAGGTTCATTGAGATCTATGTCTGCTGTGTCAGCTGTGATTCCACTGAGGTTACAATCTCTAGATGATTCCTCAGCATTGGCTTTAGCCCAGTCTTCATATGTTTGCCTGAAGACACCACTAGGTCTCACCTTACCACTATGGTATAATTCCATCATGGCTGGCCTTCCAGGACATAAGTGTCGAGAATGGTATAACTCTTTACCATATGTCTTATAACAGTTTGTACAGAAAGCTGATGTCATTACAGTTGGGTATAATCGCCCTGTATCATCACATAGTAATCTACATCCATCAGATATATCATGAGAATATTGTCCACATGCTACACAGTAGCGTCCAGGTGATAACCTATAAGAAGCCTGATAATCCCGTTTGGTATTCCTCTGAGAATGCCTGTCCCTGTTATCCCTGTGATGAGGTTTGGGATTGGGTGACTTTGTAGCCATTTCTTTAACGGTGGATTTTCTTCTATGATAATTTGAGATGGCCTCTATTTTGGCAATTTGTCTGTCTCTATAGTTAGCTCTTCTCTCTTTAGATTTCGAAGTGTTGGTGGTGTGGATTCTCTTGTGTTCTATACTCGTTGTACAGTTTGTGCAGAGATGCCTTCCAACTTCAAGTGAACCACTCGTATTAGGTCTTCCAAGTTGTATTGTGTTCAGTTTCTGCGAGAGTAGAAGTTCTTCTGCTGGTTCTGCTACTTTTGTTCGCCTGTGGGAAACAGTTTTCCATGAGTCTGATAAGTTAGCTTGTGTTGCTAGTGAGGCCAGAGATATCACATTCACCTCAGGGCTCATATTCCTTTTGTCAATTTGTTCTGACTCTTCTAAGTTGGATATTTGTATTTCCTCATAAGCATCGGAGTCTCTAATGTCTGTATTAGCTGAAGGGGTGTTCATACCAGGTGTTTGTCGAGCGTCCCCGACAAGGAGTGGTTTCCTTACCAGCTTCATCATCCTGCTGGCCTTGCTTGCGGGCAGATGACATGATAATAGTTGTAAAGTCTTAGAACTAATTATAAGTTCTTTTAGATGCCAGTGGAATGTTGTACTATTTTTATGATAAAAATAGCGGAAGTTCGAGAGGAGTACAAATAATGGTTATAGTTTAAAACAATCAAGAATTTGTTTAAGTTAACAATTCTTTGCTTTAAATTGTGTTTAACTATAGATGGGTATGATATATGCTTCACCTATAGTTGTTTCTACGTCGTATATATGTACGTGTGAGCTTTTGATTGATATTCTAAAGATGTGCGCTAATGCACCCTTATCCTTAATTTGGCTCAACTGTAGAAACACTCCTACTTAACTTTTATACAGTTTTATTTATGGAGTCAATTTGAGCTAGTTAGCTATTCAAATTGGTTATTAAGTTAAGTAATGTTTACAGCGGAGTTAATTTGGGTATGCTTATATACTATCACAAATTAACTTTTAGTTTGCTCAGGAGTCGACTTTCCCAGCAAATTATGGTTGTCGAGAAAAGAAACAGCAATTTATAATCCTTGTTGAACTCTTACTTCACTCCAAGGATATGTGTTTATAGCTTACGATCTACTTATTCCTGTAAGGCTATTATGAATATAACTTACTAAGGTTCACTCCCAAAGGATCGTCTATATTCTAATAATATTGCAACAATTTTGCCTGAATGTCAAAGATCTCGCCACCTCTTACTTATAGTTGTATTAGGGGTTTCCTTCCAATCCTATAACGTAATTTGCGCAAAATTGGGGCTTCACTTATGACTTCAATTCTTATAACTGTAGTGGGATATACAATTTAGATATTCCTATATTTATATATGTAAAGATTGTTTTCAAAATTATCTGACCGGATGTAATCTAATTATAATTAGTAGTATTACAATATTCAAGTGCAAGTTTACTCTGAGGAAGTGTGAGATCCTACACTAGGTGGCCAACCTAGAATGTGGAGGTTGTCAATCAAACTTCAAAGGAGCCTATCAACTTTAAATTAAGCAATACTTATTCTCTTTTTTTTTCCTGAAAACTAATCTGACTGATTTTAGTGCACTTTTTTTTTCTAACTTATCTAAAAGTAATTTGTTAGGTTATAAAAATTCTGGGCTATATGTAGACACACTTTTATGTTACTTGGTTATAGTCTATGTGCTAGTAAGCCTAAGTAAACATACGTTTCTCGATATAAAATTTTATGATTCCGGATATTTAAAGACAGTAGGGTACTTTTCCGTAGTACTTCTGCTACTTCTTTTAGAGACGTCCTACTCTCCCAAGGTAGGCTGCTGCAACCTCCTGCTGCGTTTGGTGTATAGAACTTTGTCTCTTAAAGTGTGCTATTCAGTACATATAGGGCCTATATTGTTGACTATACTTTTATATCACTAATGGTCACTATCACTAGTAATTAACTTGTCTTCACTTTCACTGCTGAATCCTGGTGGTACATGAAATAGAAATGTTAGCATTAGCAAAGTGAGTAAAAATTTAGTTTTCATGTCCTACTTATTGTTGAGTGAACTGCTTATTATATTTATGTATGTGTTTGTAAGGAATATACAAACAAAAATTTTCTAAGTTAAGATTGAATTAAAAACTTTCTAAGTCAAAATAAAATAGAATCACTCTAAGTCCAAAGTTGGAAAATTTTGACTAAGTCCAAAAAGTTTCTAATGAAAATATTCTAAGTACAAAATCAATAAATTTTGGCCCAGAAAAAAAATCAAAAAGTATCTTAAGTACAAAAAGTTAGCAAATTTTGACTAAGTCAAAAAGAATTTTTTTTTTTTTGAAATTATACCAAGTACAAAATTAGTGAATTTTGACTAAGTCCAAAAATCTTTCAATGAAATTATGCTAAGTACAAAAATAGTGAAATTTTCTTGAGACAAAAGAAATAGAATTACTCTAAGTCCAGACGTGGAATAGTTTGTCCGAGATGAAATTTCCTAACAGTTCATTCACAAAGCTACTTTAGAGATTGCCTATAAGTCAAAAGAAATAGAATCACTCTAAGTCCACTATTGGAATATTTTGACTAAATGCAAATCTCGCTAAGTTAAGGATTTTAAAATTATAAAGTATTAGAGTGTTAGAATTATCCTTCACCAAAAGAAGTAGAATCTCTCTAAGTCCATAATCGGAATATTTTGGCTAAGACAAAAATACTCTAAGACAAAATTTTCTTTTAAGTGTGGAAAATGAAATTTGTTAATCTAGTTGGAAAAAATCGTAATTATTACAAGTCCGAATTTTGGTAAATTTCCAACCAAGTTCCCAATTTCATAAAAATTACTATAAGTCCAGAAATTCGAGATTCTCTCTGTAACAAAAGAAATAGAAACGGTGCTAAGTCCAAAAGTGGAATATTTTGTTCAGAGTCTCAGGAATTATTTCTCTGATTACATACAGCAATTTGTCTACACTTATATCATTCCAACCGATCGATGTTGAGAATATCTTTGAGACTTTGAAATATTTTGTTTAACTCAAAATTTTAGAGGCAATAGTTTTATTTTGATACATCCGCGTATAAATCAGAATTGCATTAAGAATATAAGTCCTAGGCATGTATAAGTAAGTGCAAATCTCAGAAAATCGGTTCTAACGGCACCAAAGTATTAGTACAGTTTAACTTGTGTATAAATGCTACAAGTTTGTAATAATCTTTTGGCCCTTTACTACGACTCAAGAGTACTAACTGCTTTCGGCATATTGTTTCAGAAACATGGCTCCAAAGACAATATGTATCCCAACTAACAGCGTTTCCCGTGTTCTATAGGATTTGCTCCTAAGTTTTCATTTAATAAGGCAGTTCAAAATGGTCCTTTACAAATAGTATTTTGATAGCTTATAAATGAAAAGTTACTCCATGCTTGATTCTTAGTAAGTTCTGGTTTAAGTATCAAAGATTCAAGTATTTCAACACTTAGAGAATTTTCGAATAAGTAAAAATCATACTAAGTCCGAAGATTTATATATATACTCCGCCACCTAGCACAACTCCTAAATTTCAAAATTCTGACTAAGTCCAGAAATCAAAATTTTGCACATAGCTCAATCATAGATTATTCCAACCCAAGTGTTTTACTAAAGAGAGGCGGACATGGAGGTGCCGGTGTGCTGGTATTCTCTAGGGCCTCTAGAGTGTCAACCAGTGCGAGTGTCCTTATAGGGCGGCGACCAATGGCCACAAATATGCTAGCATTCTCTAGGGCCTCTAGAGTGTCAGCTAGTGCAACTGCTCGTACACGAGGCTCTCAATTGCATTTGTGTCGTGCCTTTCAGTCCCTATCTCTTCAAACGCCTCATAGTCCTAACCTTGCTCTCAAATAGTATCACAGGTTTTGGTAAATCCGATTTTGCCATAGCTACAATTATTCGATTTTGGTAAAAATACCTGCCTTAGGCGGTTCGGGTACGGCAAGGAAAAAAAGAAAAAAAATTTATGAAGTAAAATTTTTCTAAGATACAACCGGTAAGTTGCACCATTGTGTGTGCGAATGGGGCGTTTGTCCATATTTAGGAATGGAGACCGCTCTTCTATGAGTACTACTAAAACCTAATTTTAATGCAATACACATAGACATTCTCATCGTCGGTTCGCTTATTTAGAATGCTTAACCCTCTATTCCCACAAGTATAATACGAATTTGGTTGAGCTGGTGGAAGCTCAACAAAAGACCCACGCGAAGTATTATGTTGCTTTAACCTAAGAATAAATGGTTGGTTTTGATATTCGATTAGAATCATATAAGTATATTAAGTATTAAGGAAAGAAAATGTTTTTATAAAGTGTATTTATATCACAAGTGCATAAGTTAAGTATGGAAATATTTACAGGATAAGTGTTAAAATTATAAGTAGAGTAGGACAGAAATGTGCCCTAAGTCCCAAGCAGTGAATTGTGCTAAGTGTTAGAGTCCTAACATAAGGCCTGAGCTCAATTCATGCTAAGTACTAAGGGGCCTAAATTTAAACTACAATGCATGCCAAACAACTAATTCATTACCTTTTTAAAGCCAGAAAGAGAAGTTGATGGTAGGAGAGTTAGTAAATAACTGAATAAATTCAAGAGGTACATGCTATAACATTAGCTCTGGACCAGGATTTTAGTGTTTGTCTGTGCAATTAAATATCTGTGTGTTAATATGTGACGTAAATCAGGCATAGTTGTAGGCATACATATATGTACTGATTGTTTATATGATTACATTAACTATAAACATAATATCTTTAATAAACATATACTATTAGCAAATCACATACAGATTACCATGAATAGGCTTTCGTTACCTATATATGGTGTCATATAGGTAGAAACAGGCCTATGAATGCATAAATTGATACAAATAATGCCTTGGGCCTAGCTAAAGTAATTGTGTCTTGCCCCTGAGTGCTACTAGTTAATTGCAGGGCACGTGTCAATCAAAGGTTCATAATATGATCTATATAGTGTTGATTTTATATCAAGCATAGATAGATAGTTGTGGATGCGAAGCATTTCTGTAAAAGTCTCATATGTACGTTCAAAGAATTTGAAAATTGAGGATCGCATCTCCAAAATGATGATCTATCGGTCCATCATTTATTCCCTCGGGTAAGAAATATTCATTCCTAAACAAAAAACTGGACAGGAATATCATTCTCATTTAAACAAAAACTCATTTTTATGCTAGTAAAATGTGGTTTAATTTTGGTTTTTAAATTTCATTTATTTCCCTGGTATAATTTTTCTTTCTTTTAGTAATTAATAAAAATTCTAAAATCTTCCAAAAAAAATTAAAAATCTTCTAAAATCATACCAGGGATATAAATGAGATACCAGGGAAATAAATGAATATTTACATCCACTATTTAAGGGGTTGTTTATATGGGAATGAGTTTTTGTTTAAATGAGAATGATATTCCTATCCCTTATCTCTGAAAAAACCAAGAAAATTTCATATGGATGGCTATTTCTATAGTCGTTCAATATTTCATCATAACAGTATAGTAACCATAAATAATACCTCCCGACCACCCCCCCCCCAAAAAAAAAAATATTTTTTCACATTACATTAAAAATTGGGCATCTCTTCCCCCCCCCCCACCCCAAAAAAAAGGATGGGTATTCAGATAGGTTAATTACCCAACCTACAATGAAAATTTAATACCCTGTGTAAAAAAAGTAACCCCCACCCCCCCTTCCGAAAATAAAAAGCTTGTAAGAAAAATAATAATTGAATTACTATAAGAACGGCATTAAAGACAAACTAAACGAAGCAATGACACGACACTTTTTAATTTTAGTATTATAAAGAAAAGAAATTATCTTTAGAGGGGTAAGGAGGTTCAGCGGTTGACAAGATACTTCTGTACAAACAGACAGACACAGACATCTTGTTTTTTTTTATATAATGATTATTATATCTGGTTTGTAGACAGCTAAATCAAAAGACACAATATCAAAATCCCATAAAGACTCGTATAAATCATGGATCTAAATGGATAAGACAATGACAGATAAATTGAAGTACATCCCCAATTATGATCATACAAAATTACCTCCTTCTGTAGATGCCAATTAGTGGTTGAAACGTTTGGACACTCAATTAAGCAATTATAATTCGATTAATGAAACCCCGAAGTTTTAAGCTAACGAATAAAAAAAGTTATTAAATATCAACCCATTGTCTCTTCCCTCCCTGCATGTAAAGAGTTAACAATGAAATATTACACAGAAAATAATAAAACAGTCTAAATGAGACAAAAATACTTTGACAATAAATAAAAAGAAAAGTACAAAGATTTAGAGAAAGATGGACAATTTTGTGCACTAGGAGTGCAGTAACAACCAGAGAGAGAGAGAGAGATTGGACAAAAGGCTGTTTATTACACTAGCCCCCAAAGTTTTATAATAGCATTATCTTGTTCATTGGCTTAACAACTTTGGGGACATTAGTGAATTTTGGTTAATTAAGGTAAGTGTTCAAACGTTTCAACCACTAATTTTAATCTACAAAAGGATTAATTTTGTGTATCATCATTGGGTAAATCAATTTATCGGCCATTGTCTTATCCCTTTTAATTCCTGAGTAACAACATTCTATTCAGGGATGTTACGAAGGTCCGTGTGTCCTCCCTACTGTCAATCATAGAGAGGTGGATGCACCCCATTATCAGTGGTCTACACTACTCCGTACCATTTTAGAAAAATTTTGTTAAAATTTTGGCCGCCAATTTTTGTAAAACGGGACGGGGTAGTCTACACCAACCAAAGCAGCCAAAGGGGGTGTTTTACATGAACCTCCCATAAACATAACACCTCCCTACACCCCTTATGGCTAGAGATTCCCTTCCCCCCTCCCACCTGGTAAAACCCTGCACACAAGTAGTACCAGAAAGTGAAAAAGGTATAACCAACAAGTCAAATAAATCTAAGATGAAGGAAGATGTCCATCATAACTATTTTCAGTTCGATTCGCCCCATCTCTTTATGCATTCCCCTTTGAACTGGATTTTTCTGGATTATTTATTCCAAAACTTGATAGCGATAAGGTGTTTATACAAGTGCGCCAATGTTTTTTTTTATAAAATTGTTAAAAAATGACATCTGTTTGGTTTTCCTTTGCAATTAAGCTTTTTTTTAGGTACAGGGAAGGTTTTTAACTATTTTGGGAGAGCGTATCTCTACCCTCCCAATTTAAAATCACACCCCCAAATTTTTTTCTGAATATTTCTTATTAAAACTCAGTTAAAAAGTAGAAGGGCGGTTGACTTATCCCCCTCCCACCTTAAGAACACCTAGAGGCTTCTTGGGGGCGTCCGTTGCCCCTAGTCTTTCTTAAAATAAAAGCTATGTCTTTCAATTAGGTGTTTGATCACGAATTTCATATGGTAAAAATATTTTTCTTATTTAATTGTTATCCTAATAAGATAAAAGTTATGCTTGAAAATTGTTTTAATAGCTATTATTATATGTTGCATTTTTAGATAAACGTGAGAATTGCGTTCAGAATTTGCGTCAGAATTTGCGTCATTTGCGTCATTTCAATTTTCAGATTTTTATTACCCGTCATCAAATCTAAAATAATTTTTGGGGGGCAAATGGAGAGGTCGTCAATTTTATGATGTGTTGCCCCCCAACGACAGCTGCTGAAAAACACGTATAGGTTTCGTGATTTTTTTCTGAATTAATTTCTGCTTACTGACGCACTTCAAAACCCTAGTTATATAGTGACAGCACTACTAAAATAAACAAGAAATTCTTAATTTTAATTCATTTTATATTTGGAGTAACTTGGAGTTTTAGGTTCAGGTACATTATATTTATTTACATTTACAGTATGGCTCCGAATCAAAGTATTTTATTAATGTTTAAAACTGGTTCTGAGCCATACTGAAAAATCTTGTTTTAATAATATTGAAGAGAATTTTCACGAATCACAAAAAAATTATAGGATTTTTTATTTTGTTATCCACAGAAAACTGTCTATATCACGATGCTAATATTTATAAGAATTATACTTAAAAAAAAAAAAAATGATTATTTAGTATTTACATAGATACAAGTTTAACTGTAGGCTAACATTTTAGAAGGTATCATGAATAAGACAAAATCATGTATAAAACATTATTTCAGACAATTTATAACTAAAATTAAAAAAAATTAATTTTTTTTTCCCCTGCTACAAATTTTTTTATTTTTTTCCCCCCTAGTTTTTTCTCACCAAGAAGGGGGGAAAATGGAAAAATATTTAAAGAACTCTATATTTTATTTATTTTATCCCTCCTACCACACATTTTTTTTTGGTTTTTTCACCAAGGAGAGGGGGGAGGGGGAAATGGAAAAAATGTTTTCAGTTTTCTTAATTTTTACATTTTTTTTCCCTCCAACCACTTATTTTTTATTCCCCTCCCCCCCCCTGAGCAGGGGATCCCATGTAGAATATACACCCCTGCAGGGGATATAAAAAATAAAAATGTACAATTGTGAAGTTAAAACCAGTTTTTTTAGCCCCGAGATGCCGAAGGCAAAAAAAAAAAAAACTGGTTTTAATCTTATATTTGTACATTTTTATATTCGACGAAAACTGGATATAATACGATGCTCTACATAATTTTTCAGTATAACTGAGAACCGGTTCTAATCCACTGGATATTAATCGGTTTCAATGCGATACTGGATAAGGTATTTTTTAAAGTTGTGTGGCATTTGTTTGTTCATTATTGTTGTTAATTTGTATTTGAATCATCATTCCAATCATCCAGAATCTTAGCAAGTTTATCCTTTATTGGTTCACTCAGACTCACGTCATCGTCATCAAAGCCCTAAAAAGGATTATTTTTTGTCCAACATAAGTTTATGAAAATAATTTTAAAAATCTTTTAAATAAAGAAATAAAATCTACTAATTCATATAATATCCTCTAGCGTTTTCCCTTTTATATGTCCCCCTTATACTTTTGTTCCTATAGGGTTAGTCGTACGTTAGTTGGTACACCCAACATTCTAAGTAAGTATACCTTTAATTCCTCTTCTTTTTCAATATCAGATTCCTCTGGGTTTTCAGAAGGCGTAGATTCAACATCTTCGTGCTAAAAATTTACTTAGTATTTTTGGGATCCGAAGGGATAAGACAATAGAGGATGGAATAATGCTCACCCTCCTCAATTTAACAAACTTAGTAAAACTTACTATTCTGTAGGGTTATTAATGGAAAACTTTTGTAGTACCTTATTAAAATTTACTTAACGTCCCCAAAGTTTTTTTAAGTCAAAAAATAAAAGAACCTGTTTAATGTTTATTGAACTTTAGTGACCATTAAAATTTTCGGTCCAATCGGAACCTTCCTTTCCTGGTAATACCCAAACAAACGTCCCCAAAGTTTTAAAGCCAACAGCGTTCATTAAACTTTGGGGACCACTTAACTTCCAATATTTTTAAATTCACTTTACCTGAACCTTCATGTGTTGTAGAACAGCCTGTTTTCCCACAAATATTGCCGTACAAAAGTCGCATTTGTACACTTCAAAACTGTCACTTGGTTTAGTCTTCTCTTCCTTAATACAATCCTTATATAAAAGTAATAGTATGCCTATCAGTCTGTGTGTACCGATTAGGGGAGGGTACAACCGTCCTCCCATGAGAAATTACCCCCTAATGACAATCCTTCTTAATTTTAATGTTTGTTTTTTTTCTTTTTAAAATTAAACTTTAAATTTTAAGTAGGGAAGGGTCGACTACCCCCCACCACCTCTTGTTGCCTTTAGGGGCGGAGTCGCAAGTTATATATTAACACTAAAAAATTTGAATTTTAAACAATAAGTGGCGTGGCTTCTAGGAGCCACTTTTTGGGTAAAAACCGACCCAGGACCTATATAAAGGCTTCCCTGAAATGTAGAACTCAATGATTTGAAAGGGAAACTGAAAGTATTTTCGCCTTAGAAAACAACTTGATCTTTAACTTTTAATGAAAAATCTTTAGTGGTTTAAAATCTCGCCCGGCTCCTGCTGAATCTCTGCTGGATACAATTCCAGAATGGGGTTTTCTAACCTTTACTTAACCTAACCTAAATATTTGGATCATGGAAAGAAAACGAAGTTTCCGGTTTCGTCGTTTTTTCACAGTAGCCTTTCTCCTATTTCTAGCCCCTGCTGGGGGCTCTAGCCCTGCGGGGCATATTTTCTAACCCTGCGGGGCAAAAATTAACATTTACTTAACCTAACCTAACCTAAAATAACCCTTCAAAAGCTACTGTGAAAATACGATGAAACCATCAACTTCGTTTTCTTTCCATGATCCAAATATTTTACTGTGTATCCTCGCCTTACTACCTGATTAGAATCATCTGATGTTGATTTCCTTTTATTGTCCTCTTTAGGTTTCTCTCTACCTTCATGTGCCCTCACTAAAATCATATTTGGATAAGGATATTATACAATAAGCTATAAAAATTGGAAAGGATTTTAATGAATATAATAGATTTGAAATCTGCATAAAATTTTAAGGATTTTTTATAAAATTCGTTTTTTGTATAATTCTTTATCTATAAGCGCAAATACAAATTAAGTTAAATAATTTTGACATCTGTGATTGGTGGATTGAAAACTATCTGCGCCCTGATTGGAGAAGCTTAAGTGACGTACATCATTAAACCAATTAGAGCGCAGGTAGTTTCCAATCCACCTATCCTATTGGTCAAAATTTATAAACTTAAATTGGATTTGCGCTTTTAAATAATGAATAAAAACGAATTTTATAAAAAATCCTTAAATTTTTATGCAGATTTCAAATCTATTATATTTATTAAAACTCTTTCCAATTTTTATAGCTTATTATACAAACCATGAACTTTTGCTAGAATCATCAATAAATCACTAAAAATGACATTATGACGATTTCTACCAACCAACTTTCTTTCTGCCTTTAAAACCTACTTCCCAGTGGTTACATCACAAAATCTTGTTTTTCCCCAGAAAATATAATTCGAATAAGAGCCCAAGTTATAAAAAGCTAATATATGGAATTAAGGAGTTAGACGAACTGTATACCTACAAGTTTTATTGTAGATTTGCTACTAAAAAAAAAATAACAAGTTACATTTGTCTACTAACAACACCATTAAAAGAACACAATCTTATGGTGATGATTATAAAAAATGATATATGAGGTTTGTAGGTGTGTCTGTTCCTTAAGATCTCGCTAAATACAGAACTGAAGGCTTAGGGTTTCAGACAGAATCTAGTTTTCTTTAAAAATAATAGGTACACGATAAACTAATACTAATACTCTTTCAAATCTTGGAAAATCCAAATACTTTCAATTTAAAATAAGATTTAAGCGGAAAAAATGTAATACGGTAGTACAGTATGACATTAAAATTATTTTAAGAAAAAAAACTGTAAAACATAACTTAAAAGTAAAATAAATAAATATGTAATTAATAATCATTGTGTTGGCTAACTAAAAAAAGTCACCACCAAAAAATTGGAAGCCTCTAGGGGCGTATTGAATTCAATAACCCATTTTTTTTATTTTAGAGGAAAAAGTAAAATACGATTATCTTTTATTGGAGGGGGTTACTTTTTTTATGGGGGCTATTTCTCTTGGAAGGGTGGTGGTATCCTCCCCCAAAATAGTTATAAACCTTCCCGGGACCTATGAGAAGCTACCCTGTAAATGAGAACCATATTGGTTCAGGGGTTAGTGAGATCCTTCGATACAGACAAAAAAAGCTTACTTCTTTATATTATAGGATAGGTAAATGTCTTGCAATTAAAGGGTTGGTTGTGCTTAAAACTAGGTTTGGACCGGATATTTTTTCGGCCGGATATCCGGTCGGATATTGAAAATGGCTGGATATCCAGCCCAATTTTACTTAAAACACTTGCTACTGTTCATCCTTTATAAGTTCCCATTAAGTTTCTTCTGAATGTCTATCCATGCCCATACAAATAGAATATGTAATAAATATAGGTATGTATTTGTAGCTAGGTTAATGATACAAAATTATGTCATACTTTTACATAATACATATTAGTGATGGCAATCCGTCGAATTTTTGGGCCGGATTTGAATTCCGGATTCTTAAAAAATCTGTCAAAAAAGTGGCGGATTCCGGATTCCTATTTTTGGTGGATTCCGGATTCGGATTCCGGATTCTAGCAATATTTTAAAAGGATTATAATTTTTTTTTAAATCAAGTGCTACATATGTCCTAAAAATCAATGTTCTTGGTGTCTTCTATAATTCACTTCCGAGAATCGAACCAGATTTCAAAAGATATTATATATAATGATGAAAATCTTTGCCTTCAAAGAGGAGGAGTTGAAAGAAAAAACTCAAGACGCTAATTTTAGCCTACCAAATAAGAATTCGGAATCCGCTATTAAAAAACGGATTCCGAATTCGGATACTAAAATTGGCCGAAAATTGGGCGGATTCCGTATTCTGGATCCGGATTCCGGATCCGGATTGCCAACCCTAATACATATACAAAATCAATTTTGATTAGATTTATTACACCAGATGGTCAATCAGACACAATATGCCGTCCATCTTAATAAGGATTTTCTAGCATTCTTGTTTATATTTATTTTAAAAAATTTCCAAATATAATTCGAGCATCCAGCATAAAGTTTTCTGTTTTTTTTTATTAGGTACCTAATCTCTCTCTTTCTTTATAAATTATAATTACCGACCATTTACCTTCTGCTCTCTAACTCGCTTTGTCCGTTTGTCCATCCATTATTGTTTTTTAGTGTTTCGCTACTTTTTGAGTTATTGTCATCCTTGTCAACTTTGTCTCACCATTATGAATTTTAAGCCCTCTCTTAGTTTTAGCCAAATATCCACAAATCAGACATTCGATTTCAGTTTCGTCACTTTCTTCCGGATTTCCTAATAAAGAACAAGGATGTCAATATTCATTTACAAAAAAAAACAAATATAAAAAGTAGGGTTGGCAATCCGTCTAATTTTTGGACCAGATTCGAACTTACAACATTCCGTCCAAAAATAAAACGGATTCTCCGCGGATTCCGGATTCTTATTTTTTTGACGGATTCAGGATTCTAGCAATATTTTAAAAGGCTTTAATAGTTATTTCTCGTATCGTATTATAAACGGCTTTCCGCGGATATTGAATGTACAATTATAAGATTAAAACTAGATTTTTTAGCCCCGTGGTGCCAAAGGCACCACGGGGCTAAAAAATCTAGTTTTAATCTTATGATTGTACATTTCTATATTCGTAGAAAACTGGATATAATACGATGCTAGACAGGGGCGTCCAAGCTTTTTTTTGGGGGGGGGTAAAAAATTTTAGGGGGGGGGGTAAAATGGCGCGCGAAGCGCGCCGAAATTTTTTTTTACCCCCCCCAAAATTTTTACCCCGGGGGTAAAATTTGATTGGGGGGGGTAATTACCCCCCTAAAGTCTGTTGGGGGGGGGGGGTAAATACTCCCCCCAAATCTGTTGGGGGGGGTAATTACCCCCCCCCCCAAACTAATTTACCCCGGGGGTAAAATTTTTGGGGGGGGTAATTTAATTATGTAAAAAAAGCACCTACCTAATCTATTAAGTTAAGTACTATCCTATAACATAAAGTAGTAAGTAAGGTTTATTTGACTATAGCTTCAGATTTCATTACTTTTAATACTGAGTTCTCATTTTTAGGAAAGCTTCACATAGATCCCATGATGGTTCCACAATATTATAGGTCAATCCTTTGAGTGGTTTTAGGCTATTTTTCTCCTCCCTTTTTACCCTTTAGAAAACACGAGTTCTTAGATGCTAAGGGCGCCACTACTATTCAAATATATAGTAGTATCTCATTCTTTAGATTAACTCACTAACCAATGAACCAATATGATTATACTTTAAAGTGAAGCGTCTTATAGGTCCTGGTAAGTTTTATAACAAGTTTTGAGACACCCTGACATCCTCCCAAAAGAAATCGCCTATAGAAATTCTTTTTCATTATTTAATGAAATATTTAATTTAGTTAGGTATCTATTTTATGGAATCTTCAGTGCTTTACAATTACATCATAGATCCCCGGGATGGTTTTAGCCCTTATAAAGGCCCAAGCAAATAAAACATGATCAAACTATTAAATTTTTTGTTATCATGGTTAAGAACTGTTTTAACTGGTTGGACTATATTGGGGTATAGTCCCTTTTGTGGCAACGCTCTTTAAGGGGCGTTTCTTCGTTTTTTTCACACAAGCTTCTCTCCTATTTCTAGCCCCCGCGGGGGGCCAATTGCTTAACCATGTGGGGCAATCACCTAAACCAATATAACCTATCCTAAAATAAACTATCAGTAAAATTTTTTTTTAAAGAACATTCAATTTTGGGGGGGGGGGGGTAAATACCCCCCCCAAAAAATTTTTTTTTAAAGAACATTTATTTTGGGAGGTAAAATTTTTTTTTAAAGAACATTCAATTTGGGGGGGGTAAATACCCCCCCCAAAAAATTTTTTTTAAAGAACATTTATTTTGGGGGGGTAATTACCCCCCCCAAAATGGTTTGGGGGGGGTAAATACCCCCCCCAAAATCGTTGGGGGTGCCTACGGCACCCCCAAGATAGGGGTAATTTTTTTTTGGGGGGGGGGGTATTGTTCACAAAATTTTGGGGGTGCCTACGGCACCCCCAAAATCGTTTGGGGGTGCCAAATGGCCCATTACCCCCCCCCTTGGACGCCTATGATGCTAGACATAGTTTTTTCGTATGGATGAGAACCGGTTCCTATCCACCGGATTCGAATGAATACGAGAAAAAAAATTAAGGGATTAAATTTTTACCGGGTACGGCGTTTTTTCATATTTTTACAGTAGCTTTTCTCCTAACTCTTGGTGGTGTTGGTGGGGAGAGATTGGGAGGTGGTGATCTTTGCCTTCAAAGAGGGGGGGGGGGGGCGTTGAAAGAAAAGACAGAAGACGTTAATTTTAGCCTAACAATTAAGAATCCGAATCCTCTATTAAAAAACGGATTCCGGATTCTAAAATTTGCCAAAAATTGGGCGGATTCCGGATTCGGATTGCCAACCCTGATAAAAAGGTTATTTAGTTGTATAAAAATAACAGATTTCTGCACAAGTAGCGCAGCAAAAATGCAGGGCATGTTTAGTAAACTTAACTTTGTATTAACAACTACAAATAACTTCCCCATAACAATTTTAAGGGGATATTTTCACCCAAAACATTGTTAGAAAATTTTTATGTTGGGAGGTTAAAATATAATTTGAATTTTTTTATTACCCCCATTAGCCATTGACATTCCCCTGTTATATAACATCCGTGCATAAGAAAATTTGTAATAGTTATTTCTCGCATCGTATTATAAACAGCTTTCCGCGGATATAAAAATGTAAAATCATAAGATTAAAACCAGTTTTTTAGCCCCAAGGTGCCGAAGGCACGGGCTAAAATAACTGAGGTGAATTCTTAAAAAAAACTTTTGACCCACTAAAAGTTTAGTGAGGCAAAATTATCCCATCTAAATTTTCAGTTTGCCCCACTAATTTCAGTGGGGCAAACTGATTTTAGTTTCACCTCTGGTTTTAATCTTATGATTGTACATTTTTATATTCGTAGAAAACTGGATATAACACGATGCTAGGCATAGTTTTTTCGTATGGATGAGAACCGGTTCCTATCCACCGGATTCGAATGAATACGAGAAAAAAATTATTTTATCTTATCCTAAAATATGTTTACCTGTATGTTTTTCTTTGTTGTGCTTTTTTAATAGCTTTTCTGAGTCAAACTTTATATCACAGAAAACACACTGAAATAAAACAAGCCAATGACAACATAAGTTTATAATAGTTTTTTCTCGCATCGTATCATAAACAGCTTTCCGCGGATATAGAATGTACAATTATGAGATCAAAACCAGTTTTTGTATTCGTAGAAAGCTGGATATAATTCGGTACTAGACATAGTTTTTTCGTATGGATGAGAACCGGTTCCTATCCACCGGATTCGAATGAATACGAGAAAATGAATTATTTGTTAGAATTAGCTTCAAATCAGCTAAGGAGCATAAAGTAACAGGTTCTTCTTGTCTGTCTTTGCCAAAAGAGCTCTCTAACTTTGGTTTTGATTTTACTACATGAATTTCCGTATAAGTTTGTACCGAGAGAATTTGTGGTATGAATCTTAATTATCCAAACTATTTATCAGGAAATAGGAACATTTATAAAAATTAAAATAACTTTAGCAACAAGTAAAATTGGAACAAATGCCATGAAAATTTATACAATAAAACTAAAATATAGAAAATAAAATAATTGAGTCCGATATCACACAAAGTACGTTCTTGAGCAGTGATAACACCCCCCTACCTACTTTGAAATAAATTGAAAATAAGGGGAAGGGGTAGTTTTTCAATTGTTTTAACTCGTAATTACAAGTCAGGTTAGTTTAGTAAATAATGGATATCCCCGCAGAGATAGACCCACCTGCAGTGTCAGGTGTAGGAAATAACTACTCCTCTCCCTTATTTTAATCATTTCCAAAAATATGGAGTTGGATGCCGGAGAGGGGACATGGGACTGTAAATTGCTACTGAGGTAGCAGATTTAAAAATATGTTCTCTCATTTGTTAGCTTAACTACATCGGATTGGTTTAAACTAGCATTGTCCAAACTTATCATAAAAAATCCTACAAAAAGGTTTATTTTGTTAATCATCAGTGGGGTGCCGGAATTACAAAATTTCGTCTATTGTCTTATCCCTTAAGATCCCTGTCTCTATCCCCCTCTTGTTTCTAATCAAAGGTATTGAAGAAGGAGGAAACATTCCGCTAATTTTCAAGCGTTGAATTAGCTAGAGTTAAAGGAAAGTTAAATGTTCCTAGGAGGGAGGCAGCTTATACCAATAACGAAATTAATTCGGGAAAAAATCACGAAACCTATACGTGTTTTTCAGCTGTCGTTGGGGGGCAACACATCGTGAAATTGACGACCTCTCCAATTGCCCCCCAAATATTATTTTAGATTTATTTCACTTGTTGGTTATACCTAATACCTTGGAGGGAGGGAACATTGGACTGAATATAAGTCCCCAAAGTTGACTTAATAACTGTCCGTTTTATTAATTTATTATCAAAGAGGAGACATTTGGCTTTTTATTACAATAGTCCCTAAAGTTTTATAATAACGTTTTCTTATTGGTTGGCTCATTAGGTGGAGTACAAAAAGTTGCAATCAATCTACAGAAGGGATAAATTTGTGTATCATTATTGGGGATGTACATCAGTTTATTTGCCATTGTCTTATCCCTTTAGATCCTTCAATGATCCGAATATATATTTCATATTAGGTTTTTTATTATATTATGTATTGTTATTTTATACTGAGTATCTAAACTCAATGTTCTTAAAAAAAATTTTGCCCCACTAATCGCTTAGTGGGGCAAAATTGTTTTCATGAAAAATCCACCAAAATCACATTAAAAATGATTGAAGGATTTTTCACGAAAACAATCTTGCCCCACTAATTTAAACATCCACCTCAGAACTCAGAAAGTGAAAATTATCAATATTCTGGTTTTATAACTTTCTCAACTATCTCTTTGGTTAAAAGGATAGGTAAATTACTCCTAGTTAATCATAATTATAAATAAAAAAAACAGAAACTTTTTTTTAAGATTTCAAAAGTTGATTAAATAGGGTTTTTCTTGATTGACAAAAAAATGTCAACCCAATAATATAAATCATTTTTCTGAAGATTATTTCGAAGAAAACAAAAACAAAAAAAGCTTAACATCTGACCATGCCCTTAATCAAAGATTGCTTGAATATTGTCAAACCAGCTACTTCATAACAAAAATTGACACTTAAACATAACATTTACCCATTCAAACTATCAACTATCACTTGTATTTTGACATTGTTTATTTACGTCATTTCTAATGCTTGCTCCCATGAAAAATATGTTTTTATTTCTCCTTAAAATATATATGATTTTATTGAACTTTCTCCTTTTTGGCGGGAATATTAATTCTTGCAAATCAAACTAGGGTGCAAAGAAATTGTTGGTCTACTTAAAAATTTTTTTCAGTACATAAATGGCGCTGAAGAAAGACTAGTAACCATCCTTACCAGCAAGTATTTTACGAATATACAGGTCGGAAAAAGGGATTATAACACAGTTCTAGTATATTTTGGTATTATTATATTTAATACTTTGAGGACCCCTATTTTTTTTGGGGTAAATTTCAGGTTTATACCTATTAACAAATAAAATTAAAATTGAGCAAAATATTTTGCGGATTAGACAAAGTTTGAATGGCTTGGATCGATTCAGTTTTGCACTAAAGAAAAATTATTATGCAAGATTCATTTTGTCCCCTAATTTAGCTCCTAAACTTTAGGTTGAAGCCAAAATTTACAGAATATTTTAAAGTCAGGACAGACCCTAAATAAACAAGAGCTTAACCTAAAAAGGTGAAAAGTATTCTTTTTATCAAATTATCCTTTTATATGTGAAAATTGTAATATGCAAATCCGATAAATCAAAGGAATCTGGGCAAAAAGAGATAAATGTACTATGTGTATACAACATATATAATGGATTTATTATTACTTGGATGCTACACCAGATTTCCATGTTCTCTAATAACGTGTAACACGCAGCGGGCCAAAGACTCACACCTTCTCTTACGTTTAGCCCATCCCCTCCCTCATACTAGATGAACGAAATGACCAATAAATGACAGAGAAAAACGCACCCTAAATTGACGACAATTTTCTCCCCTGTTATAATATCCACGTATATTCTATATCCATTGTGTATACATATAAAAAGATACTAAAGATCAGCTAAAAATGTAGGTATACTAATTTAAGAGAGAATGACTTAAATTGAACAAAGTTCCCTTAAATTAACACCTAATATATGGCAATCTAAAAATGACATGTCAATTTAGTAATAAAAATAATAAAACACGATCTAGCTTTGCCTCAAGAACCCAAAAGACTGTTTCATATTATGAGCTATTCAGAGAAGCTTCTTTTAATAGATAGGTTATACAAATTTTTACATAGATGTTTTGTTAAATTAACTTCGTGTAATGAATTATTCTACTCCCTTAACACCCCCCCCCCCCGGTCCCCCCCCTCCCCCCAAACCTTGTCAATAGCAAGAGTTATCAATAAGCAGAATTATCAATAAGAATCAGAATTGTCTTATTTTTTGCTATTCAAAAAAGCTTCTTTAAAAATTATATTATTAAAGGTTTCGAAAAGCAATTTAAATTGTTGTTTCATAGTCTGAAGATATTTTTAAATGTACTATGTAATGAAACTATCTACTCAAGCCCTCCCCCAACCCTCTAACCTTGTCAATAGCAAAGTCCTGTAAAGCAGAATTGCCAATAAGTTTCCAATTTGAGGAAAACTTAATTTTATTGTCAAATTCTGTTATATTTGGTAGGTATAATGTGAAGCATAGGTAGGTATTTAATATTTATTACCAATATCAAACTTATAAAGCATTTTCCCTTCGAAAATCAGCCCTGGGACACACATTCAAAAAAAAAGAAGAAAAACTGCACATTTATTATTCTAGCATCCAGGGGCTCTGAATTCCTTAGATAGGAAAGGACAGAAAAAATAGCCAAAAACCATCCTGGAACCTATGTGAAGCTTCCCTGAAATGAAGAATTCGATGGGTTCAGTAGTTATTGAAATCTTAAGCTGCAGACAAAAAAGCCTTACGACTTTATAAAGTAGGATTAAAGAGAATATATAATATTTCGAAAGGGTAACTGGACTTAAAATTTAAAGGTTCCCAAAATAAAAAAATATATAAAAATTGTTAAAGAATATCTTTATCTGAACTTGCCTATAATGCAAAATTTGAATAAAAGTACGACTATGTATATTTGATTTAATATTCTTTGGTTCTGTTCCATACTAATTTAGTTGTGAAGCTGCAAGGAAAAGTCAACATTAAATAGCCTAAAACCATCCAAAAAGTACAACTTAAACATTCCCGCCATTTTATAGATATTTAGCTCTAAACAAATAAAACTAAATATTTTTTTTTATAGACTATTATTAGTTAACAAAATAGCCTAAAACCTTCCCTAGATCAGTACTCAACTAAAAACTTTACTATAAACTGTGAAACAACCAATCCCGCTTTTTTCAAAATCTCAAGTAGCATCAAAACAACAACTATTATGCTTTATAGATAGGATAGAGCATCTCAATTTTGAGAGGCAGGGAAAAAATTATCTTAATCTTCCAATAACCTATTCCTTGTCCCTGTTTCTGCTTCGGGCCTTTCATCTATAATCTATATTTGATTGCATACAGGCTAGAGCAATCACAGTGAAATTGAAATGGAAGCAGAAAACAGCTTTCCTGTTGTGTAGGTGTCTTGTTTGATTCTATAAAATTACTGCGTTACATAAGAAGTATTTTAGAAATACTGAAATTTCTAGGCTGAGAAACATGTCAAAACAACAAAGCAATTAAATGAACCAACAAAACAACAATGTCTGCTAATTTTTGTTAGGACTAATTTCAGTTGATGATATCAAACGCTTTCATTAGGTCAAGCTAACACAAATTGAGCTAGAATACCTTGTGTAAAAGTAATAGGATGTATGTATGTCTTGTGTATACTGTCAGTAGCTTAAGATCTCGCTAACCGCTGGACTAATATGGTTCTTCATTTAAATAAGCATATTATAGGTTCCCGGGAAGGAACCTCCACCCTCTATAGAATAATACCCCCTGGAAAAAATCCCTTCCCAAAAATATTTTTTATTTACCTTTTCTTGTACAGTGGAGGCTAGCTACAACCTCCCCCCCCCCCCCCACCCACATCCCGTAAGTTTGGGTGTTGATTAGCAGCTATTAGATATTAAGTATGAAAAATAAAAATGATATTCCTAAATCTATGTAAGACTCCACTGTGGAGTGTATATTCTCCATTCTAAGTCCTGCTATATAATATTGAATAATAATATTCCGTACATGAATACTTTATGATCCTCTACATATATACAACTCTATAGCAGCGTTAAGTTCATCCCCCCCCCCTTATATTAAAAATAAGGGGATAGGGTTATTTTTCGATTGTTTATTGATTTCTTTAGGGCAGGTTAGATTATATTGGGTGCCAGGTAACCCACACAGGGTTGATGCACTTCAAATATAGACCATTAAAGTTTGGATCCCCCACAGGGGTTAGACATAGGGGGAGGGGGCTTCAGTTCTCATCAGGCACTTTGTGGGAAAGCCCATCTATGGACGCCGATGCAAAGTTTCTCATGAAAAGCCTCTCTATTCAGAACTTTAAACAGGTCTGATTGCCAATGTAAATCCTTGCTAACCCGCGTCATAACTCAAGACGTTAAAATGTGTGTGTACCTTCTACTATTATGTCAGATTTTTAGATATTTCAAGTTTAGATGGTTTTACAATACAAATTTGAAAAAAGAAATAGAAAGGGGTGGGGGAAAGAAATTGAACCAAGTTGTAAAATAAACCTACACCCTGTGACAAATAGAGAAAAATAGGAAGTACTACATCTAATGTGTAAATTATGATAAAGAGCCAGTAGACCTAGAATGTACTCAAATTAAAAGGATACAGTAAAGGCAAATTAGCACTAAAATAATTTTTGTTGTTGTACATTTCAGTACATACACTGTTGGGGAAATGAAAACGTAAAAAAATAAGTACAAAATAAAATCGAACACTCTTAATTATCCTCTAGGGTTCGTGCGGACATACTGCTTTAAATAATGAGAAAATCGATAGCTGTATGTAAGATACAATGAAAATAAGATTTAAAATGAAATATGGAGAGCTTGACTTGATAATCATAGAAACTTAGGCTGCACAACAAACTTTAATAATTTCAGAGATAAGACAATAGACGATAGATTGATGTTATACAATCCCAATGATGATAAGCAAAATTACTCAAGCTGTAGATTAAAGGGAGGAGTAGGTTGCATTAAAATCCGTAAAGGTGTGAGTTTTAAGGCTTAAAAATAGTAGTAGAACGATAATATTCACTAAATATGTGTATTTCTTAATGAAAAGAACTGTAGACAAAATCTTTTTTTTAAAGTTTAACATAAATTTTTATCGTTCTACTACTGTTTTTAATTTAAAACTCACAAACTTTACGGATTTTTAGCACAACCTACTCCTCCCTTTATTGGTTAAAAAATTTAGAGACTAATAGTTTAAAACCTATCGATCAGAAATTTCCAATGTTTTGAGACAAAGTAAAAGAAAAGGGTGAGTATAAAAACTTTGGTTACCACTGTATTTAAAGCACTTTTTGAAAGCACTTAAGGTGGGCGTGGGGCCACGAATTGTGAGAATTAGCTAGGTTTTCTACGAATGTAAGGCCTTTTTTTCTATCAACTTACTGATAACTTTATCCATGAGAATATAATTTATAAATCTTGCTTCCACGGACCAACTGTAAAATCAATCAAAAGGGCTGTCCAAACTTACCAAAACATAACACACGACCAGCCAGTGGGAAGGATTTATAAATACAAAAACAATTATGTCCAATCCATTTTATAAAGAGGGCTATCCACGAACAAGAGCAAGTGATTATAAGCACCTTCCAGCATTGATCTTTGGCATTTTTTTAGTGAATATACTAGGTTCATGTTTATTATTTGGTTTATCGACTAAAAAGGTAGGTTTCGCCATGGTTTTATATGAAAAAAACTTTGAAATGTTAAGCATAGTTTCGTGCAAATTCATCAAATGTTTTGATGAGTTCAAACTGTTGTTTAAAAGCTTTGACACAAAAGTATATCATTTTGATTAAAAATATATGTTTAGAAAAAGGTGGTAGCATGTAATATTTTAAACAGTTTAATTAATGTACTTTTGCAATTTACAGCATTTGATGCTTTTATTTTATTTTGTCCTTTGAAGTCAACAAAGCAGTTGATGATATTGTATCTAAAAATGCTTTACATTTTAAATTTTTTTTCATATAAAACCATGGTGAAGCATAACTTTTTAGTCGATAAACCAGATATTTAACATAAACCTAGCAATGTTGGAAGGTGCTTAAAATCACTTGTTCGTGGATAGTCTTCTTTAGTAGTGCATCACCCCCAACTTGTCTTGTTTTTGAGAAATGTCTTGATTTTTAAAAAGTGAGTTAGGTAAAGTCAATGAGAACCCAAACGGGTTGGAGAATCCTTAGGTTGTAATAAAACTAAAGTGGTCAGAAGTCGTAAAAAGGGTGGAGCCTAGGTACCCCAAAACATGGTTGTTAGAAACCTACCCCTGGACCTATAAGAAGTTTACTGCAAAGGAAAACCAAATCTTTTCAGCGGTTAGCGAGATTCTTTGCTACAAACAAGACACACAGACATCCTATTACTCTAATATCATATGAGAATTATGTATTTCAAATGATCAACATCTTTTTCCATGCTATCTTGTACTGTGTTATATACCTTGGTATATGTATCAGATTTAGATTATATATTCAAATTCAAGGAAAGTGGATATGGAACACTTAATAAAAACTGTTCTGTAAAAATAAAATTTCAGTTGATGAAAATGTTCTCCTTTTTCATTTCCCAAAGCCAGATAAACACATCGTTATATTAAAGTAACAGGATCTGTGTGTGTCGAAGGAACTCGCTAAAAGCTCAACCGATATGGTTCTCCTTAACAATGTAGATTCTCATGGGTCATGGGAAGGTTTGTGACTATTTGACGGGAGGGTACCACAACCCTTCTAAAAGAAATCGTCCTTAGTATAAAATTACCCCCACATTTTAAAAATTTTTCTTTTTAGAACTAAAATTAAAAATGATGGAGGTTGATCGAAATTTAATAACAACTCTAGAAAATCTATCAAAAAATTATGTTATGTATTCTAATTTAAATTTTCAAAGTACGAAAATCTAGATGGTTTTATGATTTCACGAAACTTAGAGTATAAGACATTGGACGAAAAATGTATGTAATGTATTCTATGTTATAACAAACAAATAACCCCTCTATTGTATATTAATTCTAATGGTAGAAATGTTTGGGCTACACTGCTAGTTTGGGGCATAGCAGCTAGTTTCATATAATGCAGGAACATTTGGTGATAAATAAACTGAGCTGTATCTTTAAATCATTTTAGTGGTGAGCCATATCGGGGTGCGCCGAACTTCAACCAATCACAGCGCGGCATTTCATAAAATGCTGTGCTCTCATTGGTGGAAAGTTGGCTCACCCCGATCTGGCTCACCACTAATATGATTTAAAGATCCAGCTCTGTACCTTAAAATCAGAAATCATCTAACATATTTTAAATCCAAACGGACGATTCTAACATGCATAAATTAAAGACACTAAATGTATAAAAGCTTCGTTTTCTTCAGAGAGCAATGTAAAAAATGAACAAAAATTTACATTACTAAAATGTTCTCTCTAAAAAATAGGCTAATCCTTAAAAACACATGATCAAGAGAGTACAAGAAATATATAAGCACAATACAATTAAGAAAATTTCTAGCAACTGCACCATTTAATGCAGCTTATACCAATAACGAAATTAATTGAGGGGAAAATCACGAAACCTAAACGTGTTTTTCAGCTGTCGTTGGGGGCAACACATCGTAAAATTGACGACCTCTATATTTGCCCCCCAAATATTGTTTTAGATTTATTTCACTTGTTGGTTTTACCTTATAACTGCATTTAATGTATCTAGGGTCAATTTAATGGGGGTCGGGGGTAATTTATTCTAATGGCTATTTCTTTTAAAAGGGTGGTGTTAATCCGCCCCACCCCCCACACAAAAAATGATTGGAAAGCCTTCCCGGGACCCATATAAAGCTTCAATGTGTCCAATGAATCCAAATCACTTCATCAATAGACGATAATTTTTTCTACAATCACACAGACATCCTGATACTTTTATATAAGTGTGCTACTCAGTACTCACCCATGCTCCAGTTTTGTGGCTGGCTTCATGCTGTTTCCAGGTAACCAGACTACAAATAATTTTCAGGTCATCACACACAGCATAGATAGGACAATGGATGATAAATTAATCTTCCCTCAATTTATGATTTTACAGAGCCCACATCAAAAATTGTTATGATATGATTCCTACTTCTGTTAAACTGTTTAAACACTGATAGTTTGGAACCAACCAATCAAGATTCAATAAAAGTACCCAAAGTTTGTAAGCTACGAACAAGATGAGGTTAAATAAAACAATGGGCACCCATGTAATGATAGTGCATAAGCTCTTGATGGGAATGCGGGTCTGGCAATTGATTTTAAAAGGGGACTATGAACAAAAAGAGCAAGTGATTCTAAGCACCTTCCTGCAGTGATTTTCAATTTTTTTGGTGAATATACTTTGATATAGTTATATCGACTACAAAAATTAAGTTTTACCATGGTTTTCTATGAATAAAACTTTAAAAGGTCAAGCATTTTAAGACAAATATCATCAAACGTTTTGTTGAGTTCAAAAGTTCAAATACAATAACATGCCAAAATATAACCAAATGCTGTAAATTAAGCACACTAATAAAAAATGTTTACATTATTTCAAGTTTTTTCTAAAATAACATTGTTCACTGAAAAAGTTTACTTTTGAATCACAGCAGTTTGAACATTTGATAATATTTGGTCAAAAAATGTTTTTTCATATAAAACCATGGAAAAACTTAACTTTTGGATCTACTGCAGTTCACGGTAAAATATTGCTGGTAAGCAATATTTCCAAAAATCTATGAATTTTAAAGGCTGCCAGCTGCCAAACGGCTGAACTTACAGATCATTTCCCTCAAACTGTTTTAAGCGGCATAAGAAGGCCTACAAATAATCTGGAATAGCCATAAATCAATAATGCATAATTATCTTGCAGTGCACAGAAATGCGCAAAAAGACCTATTTTATGCGTTTTTTCTTCAGTGAAGCTTTCCCTGTGCATAATTGGATCTTGGCTATTCCAGATTATTTGTAGGCCTTCTAATGCCGCTTAAAATGGTGTGCAGGTTAAATCTGTACTTTCTGCCGTTTGGCAGCTAGCAACCTTTTAAATTTATAGATTTTTGGAAATATTGCTTACCAGCAATATTTTACCGTGAACTGCAGTAGATCCTAACTTTTTGATATGAAACATTACCCTAGTATAATGACCAAAAACATTTAGAATCACTACTGGAAGGTGCTTAAAATCACTTGCTCTTATTCGTGCATAGTCTTCTTTAATCTCAATTGTGACGTTTCATAACTTTAGGTATTATTGTAGTGTCACATCCTTGTGCATGTGAATACCAAAGTCAACTCAACAAGTAAAAACTATTGTTGGAAGAGTACATGTTATTAAACTGTGTATGTGATCATACCTTGAGAATGAAATCTTACAGTATTGGCACACAAACCCTCCTCCTACACCTCCACTAGGCTTTCCTCCACTCCACCGTGGCTCCTCTGTTTACATAGGATCATCAAACAAAAGGAATTATTTATCATTTCATTTCTTTTCTTTAAAATTTTACCAGCAAAATCCCCTATTTAGCCATAGAAGCGCCTATTTTTTTTATTTTTAATTTGAGCAAGAAGTGTACATTGGGGTGTAAATTAAACTAATATCCAAAGTTTTTTAAAATCCAAGCTCTTCGTTTTTGTTTTAACCCTAAAAATCCCAAATTTTTAGACAGGTTTAGTAAAATGAATTTAAGATCGCCAGCTACAGCCATGAAAAAAAAGGATGATGTTACATAGAAAACAAGAAGGGTGTTATTTGTGGTCCACTGGTGAATTGTATTAAATTTCTCAGAAATAGGTATAGTAGAACCCTGGACAAAGTAACAGGTCTATTTCCCTTCAGAAAAGTAGATTCTGTCTTTCATAGCATATCAAAAAGTTAGAGGGATTGGGGAAAATAATTTGTCTTTTTTTACCTATAAAGGGTCTGTAATATATTGTGTACTTAAATTGCAATACTTATACTGAAATATAGGACGCTGTCTGTTTGTAGCGAAGGATCTCGCTAATAGCTATAATAATATATATTTCTTATATTTTCCGTGAAAATTGAAAGAGTCGCTTTCCACACCACACCTCCATTTAGTTCTCCTAGAGGCCTCAAGGGGCATAGTTCCAAGTATAGTATTTAAATTTTAATAGAAAAAATAATCTATATATTCCTTTAAGATGAATCTTTTCCTGGACTGGTAATTTTTCTTGCATTAGTCGGGCTTGGTAATTCATCATCCTGCTTAAAAATTATTCTGTTAAAGGTGATTATGGACACAAGTTGTACTTGTTTTTGTTATTTTTTCAAAGAGTCTTTTATTTGCATCCTATTATGTAAAATAGTAATATTTTTGTTTATCCGTTGATATCTTCCTGACTGTTAAACCGATTGAGTTCTCCATTTAGGAAAGCCTTAGTGATGTCAATGGAATGTGCGGGCTATTTTATTTTTAGATTTACCGAACAATGGCTTCCAAGTTTTTTTTTTTTAGGGGGGGGGGGGTATTTGTTTTTTTTTTGACGGGTAATCACCCCTTTACCCCCCCTACTCTTCGGCGTCCTTATTACCGATTACAGGACTTTCAGGATTTTACTTTTTTCATGGGAACCCTCCTTTAAGTATAAAAACGTGACTATTAAGAAGTTTATTCGAATGGAGATATTTTAAGAAAGAAGCTTTGGACATTTTTACTTTATGTTATTCACCAATCAATATGTTAAAAATACACTTTCATAAAAATTCAAAAACTCAAAAATACTGTAATGAAGTAATGAGTTCATAAATTGAAAGTATAACATTAAAATTCTAAAAATATATTCTTATTTTTGAATCATGAACAAATCACTTTATCAGAATGTCCCATCAAAAATTGAATAGGACAATCAAACACAAAAATTGTTTAAAAGATTGATTTGATTTTAGTAATTGATCAAATAATGATTTTAAATTATTTCTTTTTATTAATCAACAATTTTTTTCATGAGAAATAATTTTCTGCAAATGGAATTTAAAATCTTTTCAAATTTTTTACCTGAAAAGTAAAAAGGATGAAATCCTTATACTAAAGTAACAGGATGTCTGTGTGTCTGTGTATCTGTGTATCTGTGTGTCTGTACCGAAAGAACTTGCTAACCGCTGAACCGATTGGGTTCTCCTTAACAGGGTAGATTGTCATATGTCCCGGGAAGGTTTTTAACTATTTTGGGGGGAGTACTACCACCCTCCCAAGAGAAATCACAATAAAATCGAGAAAAAAAATTGAAATATTTCCGCCGCATAGTGTCGCTAGCATAGTCTCGCTGCGTAGACGCATGAATTTAACAATTGATAACATAGTCTCATAGACAAGTTATTTCTCAAATTAGATATTTAAAATTAAAAAAAAAAATTTAAAGGCCACTAGAGGCCTCTAGGGGCGTAGCCGCTAGTAATTCATAAAGGCAAAGCTCAACAAATCCGATATAGTCAGAGTCAATAAAACTAACTTTAAAAGGCAACAACAGAAGAAGATTTTTTGTAAATACTTGCTGTGCTACTTATGAAAATAGGGGGGGGGGGGAGAGTTTTCAAATATTTGTGTAAAAAGTGAGTATAGGCTATATCTTGAGACTGAGAGGATAGGTTATTAGGGATGAAATCATTCTTATATGATAAATTTTCCCAAGTTTTAAGATTTTTTGGATAGGCCTCCAGGTTTAGGAGCTGCAGGCCTTCAGGTTCAGGATCTGCAGGCCTCTAGGTGGTCTCTGGACAGGTAGAAATCAAAACCAAAAAAACAGTATATACAACAAAATATGCATATTTTTAAATGTTATTTGCATATTTGAAGAAAAAGATGCTTATTTTGACCTCTATTTCTTGAATTTATTTTTTATTTTTACCTGTCTAGAGACCAACTGGAGGCCTGCAGCTCATGAACCTGGAGGCCTTTCCAAAAAATCTTAAAACTTGGGAAAATCTTCATTTAGGAATGATTTTTTCTTTTATAACCTATCTTCTCAGTCCAAAGATAAAAGCCTATACTCACTTTTTATGCAAATGTGTCAAAACTTTTCCCCCCTCTTGTCCTTGAAAGATATTGGTTAATGTTATAGAGATGTTGCTATTCATGCTCAATTGAGCAATGAATGTCTGCAACTTTGGTATATATTAATAAATACATTTTTGAAAGGATCCTAATATCATATTTTATTAAGTAACAGAATGTCTGTTTGTATGTGATGTCTGCCAAGATTTCGTTTCCAGCAGAGGTAAAAGCTTTTAGATTTTTTTTGGGAAGTTTTATATTGGTAGAGAGGTTTTATTCTAGTTGAAAGAGAATACGACACACCCTACATGGAAACGAAATAAAGAGGGAGGTCATTTTCTAGTAAATCCCGTAAAGGTGTGTGTTATAAGGCCTAAAAATAGTAGTAGAACGATAAGGTGCTCTATATATTTGTATTCCCTATTGAAAAGAACAATAGGGAATTTTTTTTTTTTTTTTGATAACCGTACCTGGAATATCTTTAAAAAATATGAAATTTCTATCAAACGCTTTGTTTGGCTCAAACTGACAAAAATTAAAAAAAATATAATTATAATAATAATGTTTTCTATAGGTACAAGGTAAAGGTTAAGAACAATCTATACCATTAAACAAAGGAAGAAGCCATTTTTAAAGGTTGATTTATTCAAGGTGACAAAAATTAGTTTTATGTTTGTGGAATTTCATGTTTGTTTGCTTTGAAGTAGAAGGTTTCAATGTGCATTGTTTCATTTCAATTTCACTACAGCGAACAACTACATTTTAGAACATTTTTTTCTGTAAATTAAACTTTCATTATCAAAAAACTAACTTGTTTTTCAACTATATTTTGGTCAATCTTTATTATAAAAAAAAATATTCTGGCTTTAAAATAGGATTTGAAACTAAAAATGACATACTACATAACAAGCAAAGAAAGAATATACAACTTAAAGAAACCTTGATGAAAAGAAAAGATAATTTATACATTTAGATGTCCATACGACCCCATTTTTCATCAAACTTTATAAGGTATTTTTTTAGACATAAACCTTTGTATACTTTTAGTTATAAAAGAGGAATGGCTGGCATTATTTGCGACGAAATTATTCAATGATATAATTTAGGCTAATTTTATTAAAAGAAATTTAACTATTCATAACTGACTTTTTATATGATTTGTCATATGCTCTACATTTTAAAAATACGACGAATCACACCTTAAGGGGCGTTGCCATGAAAGGGCCTATACTCAAAAAGTCTAATCCATATCCCTTCTTATCACCTATTAGGCTATTCATCTATCATTAAAGGGGGGGGGGGGCAAAGTGACACTTTTTGAAACCAAAACTAAAAGTCAACAAAGGAACTCAACTAAAAAAAGAGTTACAGGTCTGAGATTTTGCATGGCAGTTGCTTTATAGGGGTAAAATATATATAGATTGTATATCTGAATGTTTTCAAAATTGTCTGTATGTAACTTGTTGTGTTGGTTTGTTTCACTAAGTCATTGTATTAATGATTTGTTAAAGTTTCATTTTAATGTTCACTGCTCGTACAACCTGTAAAGAATGGCTTCTTCCTTTGTTTAATGGTATAGATTGTTCTTAACCTTTCAGTTGTCCGTGTGTCCATCTCAAAACATGGTGATTTTTTTTAATTGTTAAATTTTAATGTTATAGGTATAATTATAACCTAACAATAATTGCAAAATAATTTAATCTATATTGATATAAGTGCATTTTATCAAATTGGTTTTTTTTGACATTAATAGTTATCACTGCGGGTTCATGAGGATAATCACTTTATTCGTGTTCTGGAGGAAACTTATGTAAAACAAGTAAAATGCCTGAATTGCAATAGAAAATTTGCGGGAATAAAAGCATTGAATATTCACCATGAGGACACTAAACAACAGTGTAAAAAGAAAACACTAAAAAGGTTGAAAAGAAGGAAGAAAAAAAAAAAAAATCTGGTACTAAAGAAAATGCAAACCTGACACAATCTATCCTAAGAATCTCCCCAAGTACTATTGATTCTGTAACACCAGATCTATTTCCTGTACATAGAAATTTAGAAATTTTATTCCTTCTAATGATGCAACAATATTAGAAACTATTGAAGACAAAGATATGCCTCCCAATCATTCAACAAGTACTCCAGTAAAGACATGTAAAGCAAAAATTTAATGTAAAATTTGTCACAGAGTGTTCTCTAGGAATTGGTTGTTAAAACGTCACATGCTCTATCACACTCAGGTATATAAATGTTAAAGGAGGGGGGGGGGGGGGGGGCGAAAGTGACACTTTTTGAAACCCAAAATAAAAGTCAAAGGAACCCAACTAAAAAAAGTTACAGGTCTAACATTTTGCATGGCAGTTGCTTTGTAGGGGTACAATATGGAACTGTGAATAAACGGCGTCGCAACTGCCTAAAACCGCCAAGAAAAGGCAAAAAAAAATTCGACGGGAAACGGCGGTTTTCAGCAGTTGCGCCGCCGTTTCTTCACAGTTCCATATTTTACCCCTATAAAGCAACTGCCATGCAAAATCTCAGACCTGTAACTCTTTTTTTAGTTGAGTTCCTTTGTTGACTTTTAGTTTTGGTTTCAAAAAGTGTCACTTTGCCCCCTTTATGATAGATGAATAGCCTAATAGGTGATAAGAAGGGATATGGATTAGACAAACATAAAACTAATTTTTGTCACCTTGAATAAATCAACCTTTAAAAATGGCTTCTTCCTTTGTTTAATGGTATAGATTGTTCTTAACCTTTACCTTGTACCTATAGAAAACATTATTATTATAATTATATTTTTTTTAATTTTTGTCAGTTTGAGCCAAATAAAGCGTTTGATAGAAATTTCCTATTTTTTTAAGATATTCCAGGTACGGTTATCAAAAAAAAAAAAAAAAAAAATTTCCCTATTGTTCTATTCAATAGGGTAAGGGGGGGAAATTTCGGTTTTTTTCCGGTTTTTTTGAAAAAAAATGGGGTAAATATTAATATTTTCAAATGAAACCAAGACCAGTAGAAAGCTTACGGAAAGGACTATCAGGTCCTAAAAGGACATTATCCTAGGACTTTTAGAAGTTGGCCGAAATTGACCGCAAAAAAGTTACCGATATTTCCCCACCACCGGGGGAAATATCGGTAATTTTTTTCAACCTAAAAAAAATCGATGAAAAACGGCCAAACGGCCAGTCAAACATAAATAATCATAATTAGTATAGGTTATAGGGATTATCCACAAAAAGTTTCATAATGATCGGACTATTCCTTCTATGTTAAAAATGAATTTTTTTGAAAGACGCGAATTTTCGATTTTTTTTTTCGAAAATTTTTTTTTTTTAAACTTAAAATTAATATAAGAAAAAAACGTATTTTATTACTTTTTAGGCCTGATCCTAAAAAAGCTCACATTGAACTATAGATTTAGCCCAAAAAACATAAAAATTGATTAAAAATTGACCTCAAAAATTGAATTTGAAGCAAAAGTGTCATCTTTGCAAAAAATCTTGACTACATTTTAACCTTAAAAAAATTGATGAAAAAAGGCCAAACGACCAAACAAGCGTAATAAATCATAATTAGTATAGGTGATTGGGATTAACCACAAAAAAATTCATAAAGATCGGACTATTCCTCCTATGTCAAAAATATTTTTTTTTCAAAGGACCAGAAATTTTGATTTTTTCCTCGCAAAATTTTGATTCAAAAATAAAATTAATTTTTTTTTTGTTTTTTATCTGTTCTATTCATTTTTGGCCTAATTCTTAAAAAGTCCATATGGAATAATAGATTTGACAAAAGAAAACATGAAAACATGACCTTAAAAGTAGAATTTTAATTTCTTTTGAAATTACCGATTTTTCCCCCGGCGCCAACTTTGGTCATTTTTGAAAAAAATATTAACCCGATTTTAAAGCTCTCAACGGATTTGGAAAAAGCGGGCAATTTCTAGTTCAAAAAGTTTTTCAGATCAGCTCTAGGTCTTACCAATTTTTGTGTAGGTCGATCTTTACACACCTACTAAAAAATTTTTGGGAAAAAAAAATTTTTCGTCCGACTTTGAGACCCAATAAGTACCCTTAATATTCATCTCACAAAAAATTCATTTTATACTTTTTTGTAGGCAATTTAATAAGGAACAAATTTGCTTTTATGTTTTTTTCTGTCATTTGAAAGGAACATGGAGAAAAAGGTCATTTAATGAAGGTAGGTCGAAATTACCGAGAATAGCCCCTTACCGAAACTTCCCCCCCCTTACCCTAGGGAATACAAATATATAGAGCACCTTATCGTTCTACTACTATTTTTAGGCCTTATAACACACACCTTTACGGGAAAATGACCTCCCTCTTTGTCTAAATAGTATCAAATGTTTCGCTGAGTTCAAAGTGTATTTAACAGATCACAATTTTATTTCTATAAACAGAATAATTTTCCTGAGATACCTTGGCGCTAGCGGGTGTTTCTTCTGGTCTCAAACATTCTGCAGTTAACACATTATTATTAAGTAAACTTTCCAGAATTGGTTATAACATGTGTACTTTAGGCATAAAATATATGTATAATGTATATTCAGAGAGAGAGAGAGGGGGGACATTGGACTATTTATTCACTAGTCCCCACAGTTTTATAATTCGATGGCTTAACAACTTTAGGGACTAATGAATTTTGATTAATTGGTTAATTAAGGTGAGTATTCAAACGATTCAACCACTAATTGTAATCTACAGAGGGTGTTATTTGGTGTAACATTGATGGGGATGTACATCAATTTAACTGTCATTGTCTTATCCCTTTAGTTAGATCCTTGTGAATAATTGTCAATATTTGGTGAATTTTTGCCACTGGATAATATTAATATTTAATACATATATAAACGTATTTATAGCAGTTATACTGCGAGTATGGCTGTAGTTGTGGCAGTGGTTTGTGCATTTTGACAAAAAAAAACACTCATGTGTATTTCTACCGGTTGTAAAAAAATTCCCAATCCGAGATATCTGGATAAATTAACACCCAATTTCTCATCTCTTTTAGGATTGGATGTAGAATACGTGGATATTGTTAAGAGATTCTTGCAAGCCCTAATAAAATGTTTCTTCCAGCTGACTAATATAACGATACCCCCTACCCCCCCCCCCTTGCATGACTTTACCCTTACCCCCTACCCTAACCATTGAACGTATTGAACAATATATGAGGACTTGAACTATATAATATAAGCAACCGACAATGACATTGACGAAACAAGGATGACAACATCCAAAAAAGTGAAGCACTGAAACGGTAGGACAAACAGACATTAACACTTGTATAATGTCAGAACTGAATAATAAGAATATACAGGGTGCGCCACATAAATCCGGACTTTTTCTTATTTTTAAACAAATAAACATAAAATCGTCAATTTTAAAGATTTTATTAATTTTTAAAAACTGGTAAGCAAACTAGGTATATGACTATTAGATTGTTCAATAAAATCGCTGCCAACCTCAATCACCGGGTCTACTCGTTCCCTGAACCGCCCGCCGTCCCTGGTCACCATTTTCCTGTCCAAGCAGGCGAAGTTCTCCATAATAGGAGCAATGAGAGAGGTCTTTTTGGCATGGGCGCGTCTATTGTTTCATGCTTTAATGACGCTCCAGGCCCATAAGTCCATTGGATTAAGATTGGGGCTGCTGGGAGGCCACATCTCCTTAAGGACGTGAGTAACCGCAGGATCCAAATTAACCCATCTTTCAAGCTACTTTGACACGGCGGCTCTCATTTGGGCCACAGTTAAGCTAGAACAAAGCTTTATACCTTTTTAAAAATGGCATGGAGATTAAGATAGGGCTATCAGCGCAGCATATAGTCTAAAATGAGTTTTAAGGTTCCATATGGGCCCCTGAAGTCAAGAACCGAGAAATTTTCAATATCTTTGACGTTTTTGACATCTTAAACTTTACCACGATTTACTTTGGCAGAGTACTACAGCCAAGTCAGCTGGGATAGAGAGCTCTAGTCTTTTCTAGTGTTTTAACTAGGTATCTGATAGTATCTCCAGCAAGTTTCATTAGTCCATTTTACCTACAGATGGGCTGAGATCAGATTTAGTAGGCCCAAGTCGAGAATCCGCGGTAAACTAAGTGCGCAATTAGAATCTGCCTTGTTGAACATTTGCGCGGCCAGCTCGGCGTACACGTCCTCCATCGTCCAAAGATTTCCATGGGTTAAAAGGTCATTACCTAAGCTTTTTATAGTGGGGTCAAACGTCCTGATTGGTCAAGAAGTTTTGGCGCTATGGCCGTTTTAAAAAAGTCCGGATTTATGTGGCGCACCCTGTAAATATATAAGAGTCAAAGAAAAATTGTAAGTAAATTTGTTGAAAAACTGCTTGATACAGGATAATGTTTATGGACATACTTATATAATATTTTTAAGACTTGATTATAGAGTTGCTTTGTTTATAACATTATACTTTGTTGTCCTAGGAATCAATATACCAAAAATCAGATCAATCGGACGATTAGATAACATAAAAATTTGTTGATAAAAAAGTACAAAAATCAACATGTTTAAAATGGACGTACGGACATTCTTGTTATGATTATAGAGTTGCTACGCTTTCTAATCGTACCTAACTGCTAAAGGAATCACCATACAAAGTTTGAAATCGATAGGACAATTCTAACATGCCTAAATTAGCGATCAAAGCTATCCGTTACGGACGGACCGGCCATAATTATAGGAAATCTTCGCTTTTAAAAATCACGTAAATTTTCTCCACTATATTATATACTAAGCTAATTTTAATAATATATTTACCCTAAGATTTGTAATACAGATATAATAAAGTAATTTTCTACAAGATGAATTTTAGATTGATATTACACATTATTCTCAACAAGGAACCTTGTCTGCATAAGAAGTGCAGCAACATACAATTTCATATCTTTAAACGGCCAACAATA
The DNA here is from genome assembly GCF_053477335.1 of Acartia tonsa. Classification (NCBI taxonomy): domain Eukaryota; kingdom Metazoa; phylum Arthropoda; class Copepoda; order Calanoida; family Acartiidae; genus Acartia; species Acartia tonsa. The sequence continues at coordinate 4,970,681 of NC_137273.1, read as the reverse complement.
TAAAAATAGGTCAGAGAACGATAAAAGACATCCGACCGATTTCTGTACGTGCTTACTTATCTGCCAAATATTGATACAGACAGACACCAGTTATAGAGTAGCTGTGCTCCTATATCATATTACTTTCATTCATAACAGTTAGGCCTTTGTGATACAGGAATAAAGATAGACACGGTGTATCAATTTTATGAATGAACACCTGGGAAAGATTTGCTTGTAAAACAGCTAGGGTTGGCAATCCTAATCTGAAAACCGCCCAATTTTTGGACCCAGAATCCGAATCCGCAATTCATATTGTTAATTTTATTTTCACAGTATATTTTCATAATTATTTTAGGTTAGGTTAGGTTCAGTAAGGGTAAAAAAATGGCCTCTGTAGGGGCTAGAATTTCTTTTTTGATAAAAAGACCTTTAAAAATATTGCTAGAATCCACAATCCGAAAAAAAGAATCCGCAATGGGGGCGGATTTTTGTAAGAATCCGAATCCGATCCAGAACTTGGGCGGATTGCCAACCCTAAAAAACAGCGTCAAAAATTGAAAATACAAAAATGAGTTAAAACATACAAACGTGTTTAGATTTTAAAAGTTAATTTTAAAAATTCCCTTGGCATAGGAAGCCAGCCTGGCATGAAATTGGAAGATTTCTAAAAATTAATTGATTCAAATAAGTCACAGTACACTATAATCAATAGATACCATCAGGAAGGAAGCTTGGGGGGGGGGGGGGGGGATAGGGCGCAGTAGGCTGGCTGTAAATAATATTAACCTCAACCAGTTCTGATATTCACAAGGAGACTAGTCCTAAATGTTTTAATAAAAACGTTTTCTTATTCGTTGATTTAACAATTTTCTCGTATTCATTCGAATCCATACGAAAAAACTATGTCTAGCATCGTATTATATCCAGCTTTCTACGAATATAAAAATGTACAATAATAAGATTAAAACCAGTTTTTTTAGCCCCGAGGTGTACATTCTATGTCCGCGGAAAGCCGTTTATAATACGATGCGAGAAATAACTATTATTGAATTTTAATAGGTTGGTTCATTAAGTTGAGTGTCAAAACGTTTCAACCATTAATTATAATCAATAATAATAATAGGGGTAAATTTGTGTAAATCATAGAGGATACAAATGAATCAATTTATTGGCCATTGTCTTATCCCTTTTGAACTTTGGGGTTACTAATTTTAAACATCAAATAGATTAAACTTTTGCAGCGCTCAATTCTATTTTAAAACCAATGAAACCCTTGCACCCTTAATTTTTCATACTAACCTAACCTAAAATAAGTATTAAAGCATGCTTTGTCGTCTAGTTGGAATAATCGGCAAAAAGTTGTAAAAAATACTGCAGATGAACATTTAGAAGAGATTATGATTTTGCACCCCAAATGTTTACTGTATAATTCCAACTGTGAAGCAGAGTTTCGGATCCAGATCCACAAGGATCCATAATTTTTGAGTCCAAGGATCCGGATCCGCAAAAAAATGCGGATCCGGATCCTTGGACTCAAAAAAATGCGGAAAAAAAACGGAAAAATCTACCTAAATATATATATAAAATCTCAGACATTCTCTTGATGAGAGCCAATCTTTAAGTTTTAGGGTCAGACTTGAAAATTAAAAGTATTTTTGACTTCGAATTAAAGAATAAATATTTTTGAAAAATTTGGTTATTTTATTTTTATTGTCAAGGATCCGGATCCGGATCTGCACTGACCAAATTTGGAGGATCCGGATCCGCAAAAAATCAATGCGGATCCGAAACACTACTGTGAAGAGTGATGTGACAATGCTGTGCAGGAGAGACTAAAGGAACCAAACATTAAAATGCATTTTAGAACGTTACTACCAATTGATTTTATACGCACACAAATAAAGTTAAATGTAAAACACCAGTTTTATATATCTATACTACAAAGTAGAATGATGTCTGTCTGTCTGTCTGTCCCTTAAGATCTAAGTTACCACTGAACCGATTGGATTCTACTCTTCAGGAAATATACCAACTGGTCCTGTGGTGGCTATTTTCTTTTGGGTGGGACACCCCTAATCCCCCAAAAACCCAATACGGAATACCCCCCCCCCCCCAACATTTTTTTATTTGTTTATACCAAAAATTGGCGCATTTGCAAGTGGGGAACTTAAGGGAACCTATTTCTTTTTTTTAAAGTTAGGTACCTATTTTTTATATTACCTATTGGGGCAAAGCAACTAGTTACTAAAAAAAGTAAAAAAAAATGAAGGGTAGTGAATAATTAACCAACCAAAAACCAAAGTAATAAATCCTAATATACAAAGTAGTAAGATTTTGTTTGTTTGTCCATTAGGATAGCTAACCTAAAAACAGTGAGATTGGATTCTCCATATTCGGTTAACATTCTTATGTAATGGGAAGGTTTTAATTTAAAATATATCAAATTCTATGGCATTTAGAATTATATTTGGGTAGATAGTATTATCTTATGTTTTTCAATTCAGTTTTAAATAATATACTTAATACTTTATTACTAGAAATTTAATATATATAATAAATCACCCATTTAGATCAGGAATCTAAAGGGATAATGTAAATTCCCATTCCCCATTTATTACACACAAAAATTACTCCTTCTAGTGATTACAATTAGTGGTTGAAACGTTCGGACACTCAACTTAATAATAATAAACCAACCAATTAAAAATCAATAAAAGCCGCATAAGTTTTAAATGTTATTATAAAACTCTGGGGACTAGTGTAATAAACACTAAATCGCCCCAGTGTCCCCTCTTCCCTGCAATTTAATTTTGTTTTATATCTCTACAAAATAAATCTACATGGTTAAAACTGTACAGAATACAAATTTGAATAAAACTAAGTATTCTATGCATAATAATTGAAGAATCTTATTTCTAATTTATTAGGTAATAAATTACACAAAGTAAATCCTTCCAATTGTTATAAATAGATTAGTTATATTATGTACCTAACTATATAGCAAAAGTAACCAAAGTTTTAAAAGTTGGCTTAAAATCTGTTATGTTCAAACTAGGGTTGGCAATCCGGAATCCGTTTTTTTTATAGCGAATTTGGATTTTTAATTGTAAGGCTAAAATTAGCGTCTTGAGTTTTTTCTTTCAACCCCCACTCTTTGAAGGCAAAGATCACCCCTCCCCCCCCCCCCCCCCCATATATCCCCACCTACACCACCAAGTGGAGAGATCAGAAAATATGAAAAACGCAGCTTTAGATTCTTCCCAGTACCCAGTATATTTTAATCCCTTAATTTATTTTTTTAAAAGCCTTTTAAAATATTGCTAGAATCCGGAATCCGTCAAAAAAATAAGAATACGGAATCCGCGGAGAAACTGTTTTATTTTTGGACGGATTCTTGTAAGAATCCGAATCCGGTCCAAAATTGGACGTATTTTCCAAACTTTATGACCAACATTTTTAATCTACAAAAAGGGTAATTTTGATTATTATTATATAAATTGGAGATTGTTTATCTTATCCTTGAATATCCGTTATAGAACAAACAATTTTTAGTGTTTAAAACAAATTCTGAACCTTTTTAACTTTTACAAAAGGATGACAATAAATTCTGAAGTAGTGAAGCACAATGTGGGCATAGATGGATATTGGACAGACTGACAATGGAGGTTACTAAGGAGATGATCATAAAATAAGAGAGAAAAGATGTAACGAAAATATTTATTAGTCTTTATTGTAGCAGGAAAGAGAGACAAGCGAACAAAGTAAGTCAAATATTAGATGCACATAAGCATGGCTGATCTTCACAAAAAAAACATCAGTCTATATTTTATAGTGACTGAGAAAATCACCAGAGATCTATAGGGATAAGACAAAGGCCGATAAATCAATGTAGATTCCCTATGATGACAAACAAAATTACCCCTTCCGTAGCTTGAAATCAGTGATTGAAACGTTTAAACATAACTAAATAAACCAACCAATCAAAATTCAGTAATAGTACCAAAAAGTGTTAAGCCAACTAGTAAGAAAACCTTATTACAAAACTTTGGAGACCAGTGTAATAAACATCCCTTTGTCCTCTCTCTCTCTCTCTGGTAAATCACACTTTCTTCAAATCGTTTAAGTACATAAAGACAAGAAATTGCAAGAATAGAGGAGACTTGCTTCTAAAAATTATAATAATAATGTTCCTTTGTCAATAATTGATGGCGGCGAAGATGAGCTGATTGTTACGTCTAAATATGAATACAATACAATAGATAGTTTCATTTGAAAAGCTTGAACATTGCACTTAGGAACAATATTCCTAATAGTTCGGAAAAGTGATTTTATTTAATCAAAAAAAACAATAAACTTTCTGTATTTGTCACTTAAACAGGCTGTAATATAAATAAATTCTATATTCTGTTATTAAGGAAAAATCGTAAAACTGAAACAAACCAGTATTTACTGAAAGACAAAGTAATTTTTTTACTCAAAAAATAACCATACTTAAGCTTAAAGGCATTCATTTTGATGGAATATCCCCTTATAATAATCAAGAAATACATTTTCTATGTATTTAATAACTTTACCAAGTTTAATTTTGTTTCAACACAAAAGAAATTTGCAAGAAATTAAACAAAAGTTTTAAGTACAAAAAAACTTAAGTTTTTAATGATAAGAACTAAAAGGGGTAGTTTCACGAAATGCATTTGAACTTAATTTAGTGAACCACATATATTTTCCTGGTTAATTGGGTAAACTGCATTTATATGGCATATAATTGAAAGAATTTCAATTTTCTACCATGTAGTTTTTAAAATATCAAGACTTGAAAATCGTCTTTTTAAATTGCATATATCACAAAAAGACGATTTTTCAAGTCTTGATATTTTCAAAACTACAAGGTAGAAAATTGAAATTCTTTCAAATATATGCCATATAAATATAGTTTAACCCATTAACTAGCAAAAAATATGCGGTTCACTAAATTAAGTTTAAATGCATTTCGTAAAACTACCCCTTTAGTTAAGAGTACCTAATAATTTGAGAATAAAAGATTAAACAAATCATAAGTTGTTACTTATTAAGAGATATAAGTTTTCCGGAATTGTAATGAAGGGAGTAGATTTGAAATCTGCATCAAATTTTAAGGATTTTTATAAAATTCGTTTTTTGTATAATTCTTTATCTAAAAGCGGAAATACAAATTAAGTTAATTAATTTTGGCATCTGTGATTGGTGGATTTAAAAAATCTGCGCTCTGATTGGATGTCGTACATCATTCAACCAATTAGAGCGCAGGTAGTTTAAAATCCACCTATCCTATTGGTCAAAATTAATTAACTTAAAATGTATTTTCGCTTTTAGATAAAGAATTTTACAAAAAACGAATTTTATAAAAAATCCTTAAAATTTGATGCAGATTTCAAATCTACTCCCTACATTAAAATTCCTGAAAACTTATATCTCTTATTACTTATATACTACAGGTTACGCCTATAGCTATTATAATATAATGTTTGATTTTCAATCGGAAAAAGATAAAAAAAAAAACTTAAATAAATATTTTAGACCGTTTTGATGGTCTTAAGTAGAAGATGAAGACTCAAACATGTCATGTCAAAATTTTATTTTACCTAGTTTTGTCTTTTTTCTTGGAGAAGTGAAACAGTCCATTTGCTTCGCGGGAGAATTTACTTCAGAATCTCGTTTCCGCTTTGATGATTGTGCTTGCTCTTGTTGGTTTAGTCTAAAGAATCATATAAAAGATGATACTTACATATTTTTTTGTGAATAAGTATGGAATTTAAATAAATAACTAGAGGCTAAACCAGGGTTGTCATATTGGGCATTTTTTTCGATGACGGGCCGCCCAATTGCCCAGGGTTTGTGGCGCCAAAAAGTGGTTCTGTGCACCCTTTTTTGGCAAATGTCGTAAAAAGCATATAAAAAAGCCTAAAACCATAATGAGACTTATTATTAGAGATAAAATAGCCTAAAACCATCTCAGGACCTATAAAAATGATCACGCAACCTTCCCTAAGATGCCCTGGGGTTGTAAGGGGGGAGATTTGTAGGAAGTAATGATTCTACAAATCAAGCAGCTCTAACCATGCTTTCCCTCATCCATGCTCCTCGTATGAGAGTGCCATTAATTAGGGTGCCTTAATATTGAACACCTGCCAAAAACTCTAGGCCAGGGTGATGTAATAATTGAGTAGCTTCCACGAGAATTGCGGGTCAGCTTGTAATGTAACATAGAATACAATCAGCTGTGCGTGAAGCTTACCAATCTAAGATTGGCCAAAGGATTCTAACTTCCAGTCTCCGTGTGCATCTGAGTCCTAACTTCAAAGAATCATGGCTACAACAACAACGTATAAAAGCTCCACTTGAAAGGAGAACCATATCGGTTCAGCGGTTATCGAAATTCTTCTCTAGATACAAAATAAAACTTACTAATTAGTAATTTGTATAATAGATAATATCACCCAAAAAATGGGCCCGCCCCTCCCCTTTTTTCACCCCCCAAAACGGCGGTTGCCCAAGTCTGCCCAAAAGGACCGATAAAAGGCGGCCCTAAACCGCCCGCCCATTTTGACAACCCTGAATATCACCCAAAAAATAGGCCCACCCCCCTATTTTTTTAATCCCTCCCCTTTTTCTCTCCCCCCCCCCCCAAAAAAAAAAAAAAATCGGATGGTGCCCAAATCTGCCCAAAAGGACCCGATAAAGGGCAGCCCAAAAGCGCCCGCTTGATATGACAACCCTGGGCTAAACATGCTTGGAGGGACATTGGACTAAAAAATACACTGGTTCCCACAGTTTTATAACTAAGTTATCCTATCTACTGGCTCAAAGTTTTTGGAATATAAAAATTTTCAAATTTGAAAAAAATATTTCTAAGATAACGCCGATTTATCAATTAAACCTATGCATGTAGGTATTAAGAAGGGGGATTTGGTAACTCGTAACACGACATACCAGCAATTTTATTTTGTGTGCTAAGACTCTGGCAGAGAATAATTATTTTAGGTTAGGTTTTAGGCTAGGGGACCGAGCGCCCGCGGCTAGGCAGGCTAAGGGGGATCGGGGTTTAAAAATTTTCAAAATTGAAAAAAATATGAGGATAATACCAATAAATCTTACCTTGGAAAAAAGAATTGACTTATTGTGGACTGTCCTTTTCCTATCTTTGTAGATGATTGGCAAGGACTGTCTGCTCAAAATATTTCTTGTAATTATTTTTTATTTAACATTTAACTAACTTTGAAAAAAAAGGAAGTACAGAAAAGGCTATCTGGCACCCTACCTATGTAAAAAAGTTGTCGAAAAATAAAAAAAATAAGGGGGGGGGGGTTTAATGCAACCATCTCGTAATCAGTGAGCAAATGGCACTTAGAATTCGAATTTTGATCTGGAATTTTGCATGGGTAATCCTTGGTAGGTCTATTTTCCCTAAATTGAACAAAAAGTTGGAAAAGTAACGGCTAACGGCTGGCGGCTCAGCAGTATAGCCATTTTTAAAACTATTTCAAGGGAAATCATCACGAAACCTATCTCCACATAATACTCTATGCTGCTCCAAAACATTTTCAAACTGTTCTAGTCGCTAGTTGCTGGTACTAGAAATCTAAAAACGATTTTTTGTATCATTTCACATGATTTAAAGCAAAATATGTTTCAAAAAGTTGATTCTTACATAATTTATGGCAGATTTGCCCTAAAAATAGCCAAAAAAAACGGCTAAACGGCTGAGCCGTTAGCCGTTACTTTTTCAACTTTTTGTTCGATTTAGGGAAAATAGACCTACCAAGGATTACTCATGCAAAATTTAGATCGAAATTCGAATTGTAAGTGCCATTTGCTCACTGATTACGAGATGGTTGCATTAAAAACCCCCTTGTATTAAGATTTAAAATCAAATATCAATTAAAGTGGATGGAAATCGTTTTTTAAGAGAAAATCTTTTGAAAGAGGAAATAATACTCTGAGAGAGGAGACATAAGTCAATCAATTTTCATTTCATTCAATTCTAAGTTAGAGACAATCATTTGGAAAATTTATTCATATCTAATAAAGAAAAGGGAAGGGACAATAAGATGTTTATTACTCTAGTCATACAAGTTTTATTTAACGTTGGCTTAATAATTTTGGAGACTCTCAATGAATTTTGATTAGTTTGTTTATTAGGATGAGTGTCTAAATGTTTAAACCAATAATTGTAATCTACAGAAGGAGTAATTTAGTGTTTCATCAATATGGATGTACATTAGACTATAAAAGTTTTAAAGATTTTTAATCAATATAATAGATTTGAAATCTGCATAAAATTTCAAGGATTTTTTATAAAATTCGTTTTTTATATAATTCTTTATTTAAAGGCGCAAATACGATTTAAGTTAATAAATTTTGACCAATGGGATAGCTGGATTGGAAACTACCTACGCTCTAATTGGTTGAATGATGTACGTAACTTAAGCTTCTCCAATCAGAGCGCAGATAGTTTTTAATCCACCAATCACAGATCTCAAAATTATTTAACTTAATTTGTATTTGCGCCTTTAAATAAAGAATTATATAAAAAACTAATTTTATAAAAAATCCTTAAAATTTTATGCAGATTTCAAATCTATTATATTGATTAAAAATCTTTCCAACTTTTATAGTCTAATGTACATTGTACATCAATATATCGGCCATTGTCTTATCTCTTTAGATTCCATAAAGGAAATGAGAGTAGAATTATTAGACTGTAAATGAAACTGATACCCAATGTTTTACAAACACAACCTAACATCCGCTGGCTTACAAATTTTGGGAATTTTTATCAAATCTTGATTGGTTTGTTCAAACTAGCAGTATTAAAACTTTTCAACCAATAGTTTTAGTTTTATAAGGTAAATTTAGTTTACATCAATTTATCATCCTCTGTCTTATCCTTAAAAATATAGGTAGTTAAACCAGCAAGATAACAGGTATTACTGAATATCAATTTCCTATTCTTTTTTATATGAAATATTAATTTCTTATTGTTGCTTCTCTGGTTAACATTATCCTGTTTTTCATAATAACTATCCATACTAGGGAATAAAATCAATTTATGTCGCCTGTCAGTCAAATAAAATGTAGAGGTGGATATTTTAAATTTTGAAATATTTTTCCTGAAGATTCTTTAAGATTTTCAGTGATATTCTCCTTATCATTATTTCCTGATTCGTTATTTCCTTCTTCTGGTACTGCGTCAACATCTAAAAAAGGATACTAATAGGTGCTATCATACAAAATGCCCTTTGAGCACTGAAATCCCCCCTTCCCCTTATTTCCAATGTATTTGGAAATGAGGGCAGGAGGGAGTGGGGGTGCTGAGCTCGAAAAATAATAATAATTAGGGTTGGCAATCTGCCGAATTTTTGCGTTGTATTCGGATTCTTGCAAAAATCCGCCAAAATAAAGCGGATTAATCCGTGGATTGCGGATTCTAGCAATATTTTAAAAGAACTTTTATAAATAGAAAAATTACATTTGTCTATGTGGATTTTGGAAAGATATTTTTGTCTTCAGACTAAAACATTAAATTTACATTTTGTCAAAATTTTAATTTAGAAAAAGCTTTCGTTATAGAATACATAATCTATACATAGAAGATAAGAAAATAAAAGTTTTTCTTTTCTTTATTGGTTTAGAAAACCAGCTGGTACATTGTAACAAGGATGAACCATCCATGAAAGCGAATCTCAACAATCGAGACAACAGAACATTACATTTTAAACTTAAATGTAATAACGAAGCCAGAACAAAATCTTATATTGAGATTTGTAGTTAAGAAGCTTAAAAGCAGAATACTTTGAATCGACCTACTATCTTATTTGACTTCGCTTCGCTTATTGCCTAATGCATAGGGTGTCTCATCGTCAGAGGATTTGTCATTTAAAAACTTATGGTAAACTATCTAACTAGTACTTCATATAAAAATGGACAAAAAGTATCTTAAAATTCTACATGCTTAAAATTTTTAAACTGACTTTGGTAGAGATTATAGAGTTGCTACGCTATAAATAGGTATTTTAATATCTAATGTATCATTGTCATTTTAAATGTCTTCTTTTAAAAATGTTAAAACATTAGAATCAATATAGAGCAACTACTATATCTTAATTAAGCCTTAAAAAAAAATACATTATATCATTATATTTAGGTATCAAATGTCATTCTGAAGTCTAAACTACATTAATGTAAAATACTTTTAAATTGCTGGACTTGTACTTAAGCAAATGACTATCAGAAAGCATTTAAAAGTAAATAATGTAAATATTGAAATTTTTACAACAAAAACAATCTGAAGCTTTATATATTAATTTTGTATTTTTATGAAAATAAAGTGAATTAGTCTTGACGAATACAACCTATTGCGTCTAGTATTAAATACTCACCTATCGGTTCTTTGATTTCAGTGCTCTTAGGCTCAACAACTGTTGGCTTAGGCTTACTTTCGTTCCTGAATTAAAAAATAATGTATCTTACAGTCATTTTTAATTTAAAGATAACAAAATAAACTTTTTAAAAATATGCGTAGCATCTCTATATGTAGATTACTACCTTTACGACTGCCTGAAATTACACGAGTACCTTCAGTTTTATAAACCAGTTTTCTTATTTGTTTATTTCAAAACTTTGGGTACTTTAATTGAAATTTCACTAGGTAGTAATGTCTAGTTTATCATCATTGGGGATGTTTATTAAATTTATCGTCAATTTTCTTTTTCCTTCCGCTCTCTTTTGTACACTAAATATTATTAGGTTATCAAATAATAACCTTGAAAAGACTAACCGTCAATTACAGACGGAAAAGCTTACTAAAAAAAAAACTAACAACCATACCTTTTATTATCTGAGAATAGCTTAACAGGCATTGGCACTAGAACAGCTGGCGCAGGATCTAAAATAATATAAAGAATACAGATTCATTCTAGGAACAGGGAAAGAGGGGACATTGGACTGTAAATAATCTGATAAAACTTCAGATACTTTGATTCATAATTGTTTTGCACAACATAGCAGTGTCATAACTTTTGCACCAATTATTCTAATCTACAAAAGGTGTAATTTTTCACGGGATCAATTCTCTAAGAACAAAACAAACTCCCCATCAATTCCCCCCCCACCCCCCCAAAAAAAGAAGAAAATTTAGTGAAGCCATAAACGAGATTTTACCAAACATACATATGAACACATAACTTCTTTATGGTATACTAGTTGTTTATGGGCTATATATTTTGGCTAACTATCCTTCGATTTAGATCTTCCCTAAAAAGCATAACTTTATTAGACCAGCCAATTCCAAGCTCTTTCGAATTAAACCAAACCCATTGCACTTTTTATAATGCAAGGCCCCTTTTTTTTAAGATTGAGAAGAGTGAAGCCATATAAAGACATAATCCAAAGAACTAAAAACTCATAACAGACTCTAAATTCAGGGAAGAAGGGGGCATTGGACTGTAATTTTAATTAGTACCCAGAGTTTTATTACCAAGTTATCTTATTCGTTGGCTCAACTTTGATTGGTTTGTTCTCCACTAATAATGCTCAACAAACTATTTTTTTTATTACTGAAAAGGTAATTCATTGCCAAATGGCTTATCCCTTATAAACCCTACTAAAATGAGTTAATGTTTTATTAGGAATTCGTATTTAGATTAAAATAAACTAAAAAGAAACCGTAGAACAGAAAAAAACATACATTAATAATTTTCATAACAAATCCGGGTACATTCTCAATAAACATTTTTTTTCTCTAAATTTAGGTTAGGTCTTGCTAACGGGTTAGGAAAGGGTTAGAATTTTCCTATTAATTTAAGACTTGGCATGATGATTCCTGTAACAGTGGGGTATTTAAAGGCTTTGATTCTAATCCTCCAGAACTTTTCTGGTAGCATCATGCAAGGATATCCAAGGGGGGGGGGTAAAGTGGTGATTTTGGGGGGGGATGGTAAAAAAAATTTACTCCTGCCAACAGATTTAAGGGGGGGTAATTACCCCCCCCCCCCCTCCAAGCAAATTTTACCCCCGGGTAAAAAATTTTGAGGGGGCATAAAAAAATCATACCTCCCCCCCCCTAAATAAAAGAGCTTGGACGCCCCTGGCACCATGAAGCCAGAGATAGTTCTAATGAAAATAAAGTTTGACCCCAATAGGCGAGGCTTAAAATTAAAAGTTAAATTACCGGGCATGATAAATACAAATGCACTACTTGTATTTTAATAAAGTCGGGGAAAAATCCCAAACTCTAGGTATAGTATTATAGTTTCCGATAACAAATTGGATTTTATAACATTTTACAGAATAAATCTACGCATTAATGCAAATTGCAAAATTAATTCAAAAACAGATATTAACGGTATGTTGTCATCCTTGTTATTTTGAAGAATATATTTATTTGAAATAATAAAAAATATAAAATCAGATATCTAAAAACATTCATTATCGATAGAGCAATAAAAAGTTTACAATTCAATAAATGTTTTTTTTATGAGCGAAGCATCGCTACAGTTAAATTTTTCTAAGGGCAACCTCGATTTTATTGACTTAAATTACTGATTTGTTTAATAAGAGAGGGGTAGGTTTCTGGTAGAATCCGTAAAGGTGTGTTTTTTAAGGCTTAAAAATAGTAGTACTATTCACTAAATATGTGTATTTCTTATTGAAAAGAACTATAGACAATTTTTTTTTTAAAGTTAACATAAATTTTTATCGTTAAACTACTGTTTTTTACTTATAACACATAACCTTTACGGATTTTACCAGAAACCTACCTCTCTTTTTTATTTGAATAATTGTAAGAACTTCCTTTTGTCTTTTAATTTGTGGTAGATTTAAATTCTAAAGGAGAAATGTACTTTCTAGACTGCTATTAAACATAGATGTCTATTTCAACTCACTATGACCAGCTGCTTGTTCTTCATAAAGAGAGGGGTAGGTTTCTGGTAAAATCCGTAAAGGTTATGTGTTATAAGTTAAAAACAATAGTAGAACGATAAAAATTTATGTTAACTTTAAAAAAAAAAAAAATGTCTATAGTTCTTTTCAATAAGAAATACACATATTTAGTGAATATTATCGTTCTACTACTACTTTTAAGCCTTAAAACACACACCTTTACGGATTCTACCAGAAACCTACCCCTATCTTGTTTTATATCTGTAAGCTTCGCTGCATAACATATGGTTATTGTCATGTGATTTATTTTTTGCTGTAAGAAAAGTTCATTTTAGTTTTTAAGTACATTTTCTTATACAAAATCACGATATAAATAGAATAAAATACAAAAACTGACATGGACAGGTTAATTCTAAATCAAAATAAATCACCAAACTAAAAATCAAATGATATAACCAGTCATATATTTGTAAGGTTGGCGAACAACTGAGTGTATATTATTGATGGAGGAGACATTGGACTGTAAACTACGCTGGCACCCAAAGTTTTATAAACACGTTATCTTTTTCGTTAGCTCAAAAACTTTTGGTACTTTAATTGAGATTTAATTAGTCGGTTCAAACTAGTCGTGTTTCAACTTTTCAACCAATGATTTTCATTTACTAAAGGTTTACTATTCGTTGACTATAAACCTGCAATGTTCAACAATTTGTTATTCCCTTGTCTTGTTGTTATTTCATTGAGGCTTATGAAAGCAGGGATCTAAAGGGATAAGACAATGGCCGATAAATTTATGTACATCCCCAATGGTGATGCATAAAAATTTAAAATTACCTCTATTACAATTAGTGGACAAGTTAATAACTCAACTTTATGAACCAGCCAATAAAAATTCAATAAGGTCCCGAAAGTTTAGAAGCCAACGAATAAGAAAAGGGTATTATAAAACTTGGGGGACTAGTGTAATAAACAGTCCAATGTCCACTCCACCCCTGCATATTTCATTGGGGCTTATAAAAGTGACAATGCTTATGTCAGGTTTATTAGATGATTAACAACTCACTTTAATAAAATCTTACACATGTCATTTTTCAATAATTTTTGCTAGTCAGTATTACCTATCAAGAAATAGTTAAATTATTTATCTCATCGGATTACATACAGCTTTCCATAGATAGAAAATAAAAAAATCATAAGATTAAAACCAGTTTTGTTAGCCCATAGGGGCCGAAGGCCCGGACTACCACAATGGGTATTAATTTAATAACTTTTGATTTATCATTCGTGGATATAGTTCGAATAAAATGTTAAAAGTAAAACGTATATGTTAATCAAATAAGTAAATTCAGCCCATATTACCAAGTATTGAAGAAACAATAAAAGAATAAAACTTTATTCTGGCTATAATAAACTTTTCAACATTATTCTGACTGCTATAATAAACTTCATAAACAAAAATAACTATCATCAAATTGTTTTTTATATAAATAGCAGTACATACAATCACAAAATTCTTTTATAATAAACGATTCAGATGTTTTAATAACCATCAAGATATTTTTCCTCCAATGCCTAACACTTCAAGGGGGTCTAACAATGTCAAAACGATCCTTCTATCAAAATTTCAAAAAAAAAATAAAATCCGTTTTTTAGTCATTGAATTTTTTATAACAGAATAATTAAATGTACTTGTTTGGAACCAATCAAATAAAATTCGATAGATGTACCCAAAGTTTTAGAGCCAACAAATAAGATACATTTTGGGTACGAGTGTAATTTACTGTTCCCCACATTCATCACTGTTTTTTGATAATATCATAACAACCAGAAGATGGTACTCAAATTTACGTCTTTAGAGTGACACAGTTTCTACCATGTAACTTCAAAGTAGCGCAGCACTTATAAGTAGGGTATGTCCGTCCGTATGCAACACAGTCACAATGTAAAAGTACTTTGGCATGCAAGGTTTTGTGATTTTTTAAAGAAATGATTCACACTAAATTTCCTATTCTTTTAAATTTTAAATAACATATTACTGTTCTTTCTTCAACTTACCACTGTTCTATTGTTAACTTCTAATGCTGCGCTACTTATGGACACATTTGTTCTAGTTTAAAACTGAACTTAAACTACTTACCAAAGGATAACTTGACATTTCCAACAGTAACCTAGGAGGAGGCCAGCATTTAATTTATGAAAATTTATTTGCAAGTCTAAAGAAAATTCTACATAAATTTGTTGCAAAATTGCTTAAATACAGGATAGAGTAAAAAATGAACATACTGCCATTTATTGAATTTAATTTAAGAGATGCATGCTTGTAATTTTGTAAATTAAAATTAGAATGTTTTAAATGAACGTACGCTTTCTGGTAAAGATCATGGAATTACTACGCTTCCTAAATCGTACTTAACTGTAATAAAAATCATCACACAACGTTTGAAATCAATAGGACAATTCAAACATATCTAAATAAACGAAAAGAGCTAACCGTTACGGCGGACATACGGAAGGACCACCTAAATAACTTCGCTTATAATAACTGATATTTTTGACCGGTTGAAAAGTTGTATCTTTTTAAAACATTTTGGGACGGTTGATGACAACGTGGGGCCAGACCTCTAGTTTATATCATGGTAATTATAAATTTATTTCAGACAGACTACAGTCTACAAGTCCTGTCTGTGCAATGTATTGAGTTGCGCCTGAAAGGCATTCCTCCTACCTTTAATATCAATATAGCGCATCAGACATAGCGGCAGTAAGTACAATTTAACCGTCTTTAGTTATAACCCGTCTTGGAACAAAAACCACTCCAACAACTTACTAGCATTTTCCCTACGTGTCAATAGTTATTTCTCGCATCGAATTATAAACGGCTTTCCGCGGATATAGAATGTACAATTATAAGATTTAAACCAGTTTTTTAGCCCCTAGGTGCCGTAGGCACGGGCTAAAAAACTGGTTTCAATCTTATGATGAACATTTTTATATTCGTAGAAAGCTGGAAATAATACGATGCTAGACATAGTTTTTTCGTATGGATGAGAACCGGTTCCTATCCACCGGATTCGAATGAATACGAGAAAACTATTTTCGCCAGTGGAAAAGTCATTACACAAAAGTTTGCTAAAAGTGTCTTATCCCTGTCCAATTCCATGGTAATACAGGGAGAGAGAGGACATTGGGCTATTAATTACACTAGTACCCAAAGTTTTATAGCCACGTCATCTTATTTGTTGACTCAAAACTTTGGATACTTTTCATGAATTTTGATTTGGTGAGTTAAAAACTGACAGTGTCCAAACGTTTCAACCAATAATTTTATTCTACAGAATAAGTAGTCTTTTATACTCACTGGTTATGCAAATAAAAATATTGTCCATTGCTTATCCATTAATATCCCTGAATATGACTTCAAAGGATGTTCATCTATAATAATATATCTATTTCTACAGCAAATATTGACTCAAGAAATACAGAAAAAAAGGATTTGAAAATTAGACAAAATATTGTTAACATATGTAAATTGATGTTAGGTACTTTCTAAAAAATGCAAAAAAAATAACCCCTTCGTTAAAAATTATTGGCAAAAAAGAAATAAGGCAAAATACAACCCAAAAAGATTTATAAAAGTTGTAATTAAGTGAATGAAAGGATATCGTGTTTATAAAACTTTTGGTACCAGTACAAATTTTCATTCCAATGTCCAATCACTCCCAGCGTTATCAACCTTAAAAATATCAATGGTTAGGGTTTAATTTTTAACTTAAGTTTATTTTATAACTTCCTTTATCCCTTGTAGATTTAAAGATTTTCTCTGCCAGTTCAAGGTTATATATAACATAAATTTCAGTTCTTGTACGCTTGTACAGAAGTATAAAACCTGAACTCAAGCACGACCTATCTCAGACAGCTAGTGGAGGATGTTTTATCATTTTTCTAAGATTTCAAAAGCGAAGTTTTTCTATAGCTTGGGCTTAGTTTCTGTAATAGTTACCATATTTCCTGACGGCTATTTATAACATGTTAATTTTTTAACTTTTTGGAAAACAATTTTTAAATTAATAATCTGCTTATTAAGGTCTGACAATGTTAGTTTGTCCTACCGTTTCAGAACTTCGCTTTAATGTAAGTTGTCATCCTTTCTTTTTAGTAAATTGACTGTGTATTAATCAGCTGGGCTCCTTTCCTCTAGATTATCCCATTTCTTTTTTCCTTTTCCTCTCGACTTCAACTTGAATTTTGTTCTCTCTGTTACTCGGGCCAATATCTTAAAAAAGTACAAAATATTAATTGCAGCAATATGGATATAGAATATGTTGACATTGTGACAGATTCTCCCTGATAAATGTGGACATTGTGAGAGATTCTCACATACCCTGATAAATGTGGACATTGTGAGAGATTCTCACATACCCTGATAAATGTGGACATTGTGAGAGATTCTCACATACCCTGATAAATGTGGACATTGTGAGAGATTCTCCCTGATAAATGTGGACATTGTGAGAGATTCTCACATACCCTGATAAATGTGGACATTGTGAGAGATTCTCACATACCCTGATAAATGTGGACATTGTAAGAGATTCTCCCTGATAAATGTGGACATTGTGAGAGATTCTCACATACCCTGATAAATGTGGACATTGTGAGAGATTCTCACATACCCTGATAAATGTGGACATTGTAAGAGATTCTCCCTGATAAAAGTGGACATTGTGAGAGATTCTCACATACCCTGATAAATGTGGACATTGTAAGAGATTCTCACATACCCTGATAAATGTTTCCCCCAGCTGGCTAATAGATGTACCTTACATCCCCCGACTTTTGTGAATTTACCCTTTACACTCCCCTAACCATGTAAGAACGTATTGACTAAAAACTGAGGTCTGTACCATGGATTAGGGAGGTGACCAGCGTTTCGGAGCCGGAGCAGCAACATTTTTGGTGGAGCCGGAGCCGTATTTTTCGTTAAAAACGGCTCCGGCTTCAGATTAGCTAAAAATGATTTTTTAAAGTAATATTATAATTTGGCAACGGTCTATTTCCATTTAATAAACTAAAAAACTATTATTACTTAACAAATAGACACACATCCTTCTACTTTTATATAGCTTTAATCAAATAAAAGCAAAATATTTTATATTATTTATTTTATTTTATCAAATTCAATAATGAACAAAAATTGATATATTAATTTTAAGGTAGGAGCCGGAGCCGGAGCCGGAGCAGGAGTCGGAGCCGTATTTCCAGGTACGGCCCCGCGGAGCCGGAGCCGCATCAAAATTAAACGGCTCCGAAACGCTGGAGGGGACATTGGGCTAGTTATTACACTAGCCCCTGAAGTCTCAAAATAACGCTTTCTTATTCGTTACCTTAAAAACCTTGGGGACTTGAGTATTTTTGTGTATCATCATTGAGAAAGTACATCAATTTATCGGCCATTGTCTTATCCCTTTAGATCCCTGAGGACTATACTATGTTTGTTTATATATTATAACGTTGCTTAAATATTTGAAAGTACTTAGAGAGGAAAGAACATCTCATTCGTTGGCTTAAAAACGTTGGGTTATTTTGAAAACTGTAGCTAAATTTCTTAACCAACATCTTTAATCTACAGAAGGGATAATTTTGTTTATCACAATTTATTAGAAATTCATTTCAATTTATCTACCGGTGTCCTATTCCTTAATATCCTTATAAGTACTACCTACATAATCTAAATTTGTGTGTAATATGTATTTACTAGCGGCTTCGCCCCTAGCCTCTAGGGGCTTCACCCTATATAGTTTTGGGAAGTCAACCCTCCTTAATAGAAATATTCAAAAAAATATTCTTTGTTTAATTACTCTGTGATAAAATTAAACCCAGGTTGTGCGCTTTATGCACAAAAATTTTAATTTGTACAAATTAAACCCAGGTTGTTTGCCGTATACAAAAAAATTTCAATTTGTAAAAATTAGACCTAGGTTGTTTGCATACACAAAAATTAAAATTTAAAAAAATATATTTTGATTTTTTTTTTTGGGGGGGGGATTCATGGGGGCTTTGCCCCATGTTGCAGTGGGGTTCCCCCACCCCAATTACTGGTTTTTGTTTAAAAAAATAAAAAAATAAAAATTTTGGAAGTGGGGATTTTTTTATTTTTGGGGGGGTTGGAGTGTCCCACCTCCCAAGAAAATAGCTTAAAACCACCAGAGGACCAGTAGGTATATTCCCAGAAAGGTAGAGCCCAATTTGATCAGCAGTTACTGAGATTTTACAAAAAATGTAAACAAAAAAATTTTTGGGGTTGGATTTTTTTATTTTTGGGGGGGTTAGGTGTGTCCCAACCCCCAAGAAAATAGCCTAAAACCACCACAGGACCAGTAGGTATATTCCCTGAAGAGTAGAATCCAATCGGTTCAGTGGTTACCGAGATCTTAAGGGACAGACAGACAGACGGACAGACAGACGGACAGACGGACAGACATCAAGCTACTTTGTATTATAGATTAAACCAGGACTTTTGGCTCATTGAGTTAATTCATCAAATATTCTTATTCATATAATTTGAAAAGATTAAAATGCACCAGATAAGCAAATATAGAAAAATGTTAAGCTTGTACTATTATGTCTTTAAAAAGCGGCTCCGCCACTTAGGCTTCTAGGGACACTTGAGGTTGGGGCACGGATAAGTGAAGCCCTGCCCATTTAAAGGGGGGAGGCGGATGTGCCACTTTTTGAAACCAAAAGTAAAACGTGCATGATCTTAGCCCTTAAAGAGTTACGGCTCTAACATTTGGCACATCAGTTGCTTTTGTAGAGAACAGTATGGAACCATCCTAAAAAATACTTATAAACATTCCCTAGACTAGAATGAGAAGCCATGTTGAAAAAGAGAAACATATTGGTTAGCGAATTTCTTCGGTACCGACAGACAGAAAAGAAAATATAGAAATAATGGTAAGTTTGTTCTATCTAAAATACAAAGTAGCTTGATGTCTGTCCGTCTGTCTGTCCGTCTGAAGCTTAAGATCTCGGTAACCGCTGAACCGAATGGGCTCTACTCTTCAGGGAATATACTTACTGGTCCTGTGGTGGTTTTAAGATATTTTCTTGGGGGGTGGGACACCCCAAACCCCCCAAAAAACAAAAAATCCCCCCCCCCCATTTTTATTTTTATTTTTTTTTTTTTTTTTTTATTGCAGAAGAAATCCTTGGTTGTTTTTTTTTTGCAGGAGATTTCCTTGGTCCTTTTACGAATTTCACCTTAATTATTTTTTGATCACCTCTTGGGGCAAAGCCCCTAGAGGCTAGGGGCGAAGCCGCTAGTCTTCTATAATACAAAGTATAACGATGTCTGTCTGTCCGTCTGAAGCTTAAGATCTCGGTAACCGCTGAACCGAATGGGCTCTACTCTTCAGGGAATATACCTACTGGTCCTGTAGTGGTTTTAGGCTATTTTTTGGGGGGGTGGGACACCCCCAACCCCCTCAATAACAAAAAAATCCCCCCCCCCCATTTTTTTTTGTAGGAGATATCCTTGGTCCTTTTTTTTGCAGGAGATTTCCTTGGTTCTTCTTATTTTTTTTAAAGAATTTCACCTTAACTTTTTCATCTCTCGGGGCAAAGCCCCTAGAGGCTAGGGGCGAAGCCGCTAGTATTATATAAAGTAATAAGGTTTTTTTCTCTGTAACGAAGGATCTCAATAACCGCTGAACCGATATAGTTCTCCTTTTCAAGGAATCTTCATATATCATATGTCCAAGGATGGTTTTAGGCTATATTATTTCCGGATTTATGTCTTGGGATGTTTTTAGGCTATTTGTTGCCATTTCCGAGCTCTTGAAATACAGAGCTCCTAGATGCTAGTAGGGGCGCAGTCGCTAATATCTTAAAAATAATTGTAAATCTTTATAATTTTGTAAATATAAAAAGAACCCATAACCTTATCTCACATACAAATATTAATAAACAGTAGGTACCATATGAGCGATTTAAATAAACAAATTACTTGTTGCTTGTCATTAGATGAAGAATCAAGTTTAACTCTGCTGAATACTGACACAGGTCTGGATGGTACGTTTTTCAACAGGTCCCTAAATTAAAATATTAATACTAAAACAAGGATGACAACATCCATAAGTAGCGAAGCTCTGAATTTAAAAATAAATATCATATGGACGTACGGACTTTCTAGAGTTGCTACGCTATATAGATCGTACCTATTATCATTATCTTTATGTTTAAAATCGATTGGACAATTCTGACATGCCTAAATTAACGAAAAGAGCTAACCGTGACGTACAGACCATTATCGTAATCCACTTTGCTTTTAAACCATTTGTTGTAAACTGTTTTAGTGGCTTTGTCATTAGCATATATATATATATTAGCATATAGATTAAAACGAAGAAAAAGTGTCAAAATCAAGTCAAAGTTGCCCTAAAGTATTCTAGTACCAACAAATTTTCTAGTTAATTTACTTAAACTTAAGTTGCCTAATTGAAATAGATGTATAACCCTAGATTATCAATCAAACACAAAGGATTGCCCATTAAAAAAAAAGAATTTCTAGCAGCAATTTTGTTTGTATATGTTACTTATTATGCATAAAAAAGGACTGCCCTTTCGTACCAGTCTGTATAGTAATATTGGTCAATCAAGGGATTGCTTATCTATACTTTATATATTCATTCTACTAAGATTGAGTGCCGTTTCCGAGATCAATGCAATTTACCTGCAGATGTCACACTTCCAGCGGGGACGGTCAAAGTTCAGGCCTCCACATTCTATGTGAATACCCTAAATATAAAAACAAGGATGATTACCTACGACGTCAAATAGAAAAAATAGAAAAAAACAATAATGTAAATACTGACTTACATAAAAACAAAGGCATTTTCCCGCAAGCGCCTTGTCTAGCACAGCAACCCCCTCCCCCCCCCCCCTTATTTTTAAATAAATAAAAGATATAGAGGGGGTAGTTTTTCGTTTGTTTCTTTTTTACTTTAGGTTCAAATTATTTTTAAAATAAGTTGAGGGGGATCAGTGCTTGATAGGCATTTTTAGGCAAAACACAAAAAAGTAAGTATAAGTGTTATTAGTTATGCAGTTATATATCAGTTGTAGTTACTTTATTCAACCAACAAAAAAAAAAAAAAAAAAATTTTCTCTTGTATCGATGTGCATATTGGAGGAAAAAAGATTGACATCCATATCTTATCAAAATTGATTTATTATTACTTAGGTCTTAGACCAGATTATATTGTACTCTAATAATACTGGTTAAAATGACGATCCCCTTATCCACCCCCTATGCATCAACCTAGTTCTCTTCCTATTGAATGAACGAACTGACCAATAGATGATGTCCATGTTACCAACCTAAATTGCGGACAATTTCCCCCCCCCTTCCCCCCGATATAATATCAACGTATATTCTACATCCAGTCTTATAATTTGCAAGAGTGATCTCTTCATTTACAACTTAAGTTTTCTAAATATTTGTTATTAAAGGTTCAACCTTTCTTGGGAATTTATTTTCCAAATCCCTGGCTCAAATTGATAATGATTTGGCAAACTGAAAGACTGACTTTAACCTATGCCTAAAGAAAATAATCTCACATGATTACATCACACTTTCAGTCTGAATATTTGGTTTGTTTTTAATTGTGATTATGGGAAGTTAGTTACTCTATAAACCAGCCTTAGCATGTCTAGACTTTTAAATTTAGTAAATTGGCAACACTATTTCAAATAGACGAGCCAGACTAACCCTTTGTGCTCTTTGCCTTAAAAGGATACAATTATCCAGGCAAGGAGGAGACAATGGACACTGGTAGCAAAATTTTTCATCATTCTGTTATCTTATTCATTGACTTTAAAAAATTCTACTTTAATGTTATTTTGATTTGAATTTTAAGGGGAGAGGAAGGTGAAGGGGGGTGGAGAGGAAGGTGAAGGGGGGGGGGGATTGACACCTTCCTACTTTACAACTCTCATGTCTTAAAGCAATAAATTTACTTGTTTTTATTGTTTTGCGCCTAAAATAGTTTTTAATCATTGTATAATAGGTACAATGGCTAAACTTAAGTTTAATTATTGTGATTTAAATTTTATTTTTATATTATGTTAGAAGCAATTTTAGATCCTACAGATCATTGGTTCTTTAGAATGTTCCAATCCTAATTCAGGATAGCAAGGCAGAATTTTTTAATATATTTTAATCTATACCTTATTTTCAATTATGAATTTCAGTAATTTAAAAAGAATAATATTGCATATCATTAAGAGTAGGTAATTGTTTTATCAGATATATGAAATCATTTTTTGTGCATTGAGATTTATTAAAGGTGCAAGAAATTTACAAAAATATATTTAAACAATTAGAATAGAAAATGTTCATTTAATAATTGGACAAGTAAGAATATTACATTTCAGTTAGAAAGCATTTTCTTAGTTATAGCAGCAAAGTCAACAAAAGAAGTAAACAAACTAAGAGCAGAAAGTCCCAACCACAATCTATTGTATCTATTCTAGTCTAGTTGTATCTAGAGTCTATTTTGTTTACATGAAAACTCATGGTTAGGCAAGGTTGTTTACAGGGTGTCACAGTCTTCCTTTTTCCAGCCATTCAAGAATTTTTTCACTTCCTTGTGTACATAATCATTCATGTGGGCATTTTCCATTTTTTTCACATGAATTCTTTGTTGAATCAGGAAACCAAGGTAGCAAACATTTCAACCATTTTAGCATGCTGTGTTCAATTATACTTTCCACACATTGTCCGTACCCCCTTTCTCTACCCTGAAAGTTCAAACAGTGGGAACCATCTTTCAACCTTGAATCTTGTAAAATTATTTCTTAAGCATAATATCCTAATACTAAAGTAACAGGATGTTTGTACCGAAGGATCTCCCTAACCGCTGAACCGATCGGGTTCTCCTTAACAGGGTAGATTCTCATATGTCCCGGGAAGGTTTTTAACTATTTTGGGGGAGGGTACCACCACCCTCCCAAGAGAAATCACAAAAAAAATCAAAATCTTTTTTACTTTCTCGATTTTTAAAGAGAGTTCAACGCAAACATAAACGTCAAACGCAACATAGACGTATTTTAAATTTAAAAAAAAACATTTAAAGTGCCACTAGAGGCCTCTAGGAGCGTAGCCGCTAGTAATTTAATATTGCAATAGATCTACCTGCCTCTTTATCTACAATTTAACAACCTTTGAATACATTGCCCCTAGGTTCTATGGGTCCAGCTGCTAATAAAAAACAATCAGCATGTAAAATTGTAAATAACTGACCTTAGAACCACAAACCACACAAATAATAGTCTCCCACACAGTATCCTCCCTATCAATTCTAAAAAAGCAGAACATTTCCATCAGATTCAAGTCAAAAGTTTAGGATAGAACATAAACATACAAACATAAACATACCTAAACATATTTATTTGGGCATAAAAATTAAACAAAAAATAAGTCATAAAATCAAAAAAAATATAATATACAATTAAAATTACTATAACAATAACAATAACAATAAACAACCTAAATCCTAATCAGTTCTGCCCGGGTAACCATGAATAGATCACTATGGATCTGTCTACTTTGCCCAACATTAAAAAGCTCAGTTGTTAAAATTTTTAAACTATGTCTAAATCTCAGAATTTACTGTTTTACAGGTAAAATAGAACAATCTCAGGAATAAAGGGGGAGGTAGGTTGTGCTAGACTTCTGTAAAGGTGTGAGTTTTAAATCTTAAAAACAGTAATAGAACGATAATATTCACTAAATATAAATATGTATTTTTTGTCCATGGTTCTATTCAATAAGAAATACACATATATAGTGAATATTATCGTTCTACTACTGTTTTTAAGCCTTAAAACTCACTCCCTTACGGAATTTTAGCACAACCTACCTACCCCTTTATAACAGACAATCCAGATCAATGTAGTAAGATATAAAAGCTACGCCGATAAAAATTCTACCAAAGAAAAATAGTCGGACGAATTATTTGTTATTTATTATAAACCCAGAACCACTTCATTATGCAATCTACATTTTCCTGGATATTTTGTCTACGGTAGTCCATAAGTGTACAGCTTTACAGTACATTGTTTCTATTTGTTAAAGCAACACGTATGATAAAAGAAAAAGATTCTTTTTAAAGTAAAATGCTTATATTTCAATCAAAATCTAAATTTTTTTATTTTTTACCGATCCACTTCATTATGCAAATCAAAAGAAA
Source organism: Acartia tonsa (assembly GCF_053477335.1). Taxonomy (NCBI): domain Eukaryota; kingdom Metazoa; phylum Arthropoda; class Copepoda; order Calanoida; family Acartiidae; genus Acartia; species Acartia tonsa. The sequence goes on along the minus strand of NC_137273.1, from coordinate 4,945,527 downwards.
ATCAATGGCAAAACGTTTGTTTTGCATTTTTCTCCACTTTTAAAAAATGATTCTGATAAAATAACAATTCTTTAAGGGATTTATGCATTAATTATAATGAAAAACAGTTTAAGGTAGATTTTAATGATTTTTCTAAATAAGAAATAATTGAAAAAAAGAAATTCTATCCTGTTGTAAAATCGCTTAAAACAGTGTAAAACAACTTATAATTGTTTAATTTTAGCTAAAAAAAGTCGTAGCTACTTTAAATTTAACTTTAAAACTTCAAATTTATCTCTAAAGTCCTTAATTTTAAAATTCGTCTGTGTCCTTTTATTCTTATATGCATGTGGTAATAATTCAAAGATGCAAAGAGTCTAAATTGGCTTGAAATATACAAAGAGTCCATTTTATATACAAAAAAAGCATATTTTTTACTCTAAAACTTAGTTTTAAAAGTTCGTTTTTTAGTTAATTAATTTTAGTTTAATTTACACATTTTTTTATCCTATTCTTTTATTTTTTAGTTATAATTTAGAATATAGAGCACATGTTGTACATGTGGAGTTGCCAAACCAAACCTAAAAGGTAAACAAATCCTACTAGTATAAATATTGCCTCTGTTTGGTTAATTAGTCAGTTCTTGTGAGTATTTTTAACTAGTTAAAACGTTTTTTGGATTTTAAAGCTGGAACCTAATTTAGTACTATTTTATTTAACAAATTTCTGGCATTTCTTTGCTAGTAATTATTTATTTTATCCTAATTTCATTTTTATGAGTTTTTGGCAATTCTGTGCTGAATCTCATATAGTTAATTTTAAGTTTTAAGGTTCTGGGTTTAAAATACTTTAAATGTACTGTGACTATTTTAGAACTCAATTTGTGAGCAGTTGCCAGTGTTTCTGCTGTTTCCAGCCGTTGCCAGCCGTTGCCAGCCATTGCCAGCCGTTGCCAGCTGTTGCCAGCCGTTGCAGTCATGTATTCTGTTAATTCTTTTAACTGGATAACTTCAGCACAAGTAAGTTTTTGGTAGTTTAGTTACATTTTATAGCTTTTTATTATTTATAGTTTTAGGCATTATTTTATAGTTTTAAACCACATTTAAGCTACTCTATTAGTTATTTTTGCTGTTTATGGTATTATTTGAATCAGTACTAATAGTTTTTTTGTAGCTTGCATTTAGTGTTTTTAAGCTTAGTGTTTGTCTTCACTATAAACCAATAAGTTGAGCTAGTAACTATTTACTATTCATGTACAAGGAATAAAGCACTTCTTTGCTGATTGCTTGTACTTGTTATGCATAATCTAGCAGTTCTGTGCTTGCTATGCATTATTGAAACCTTGTTTGAACACATACAAATATAGTGTTTATTATTTCAGTTCAACAAGTTGAATTACTGTTAGATCCAGCATTTGTCTACTTTTTATTGATATACATATTATATGTTTTGATTTAAATATTATATGTTTGGATTTTGTTTTATATATGTCATTTTGTTTGTGATATTGGTTAATAAATGTTAATTTTGTTCAAAGATGTTTGTTGATGGTTGTATTCTTTCATAGCATATGATTAAGATGTATCCAGTGTCTTTTTACCCATTTTTGCAACATATCCCTATCACTTTAGAGGACAGTTGCTGACCCCCAGTCTTATGGATGAAGCTAAATACATGTTAAAGATAAAAATTACCCTGAAAAGTATACAAAAATGTTTTTTGATGTGTTAAAAAAATCCATTTTAAAATCTTGATTTTGAGGATGATGGCCTTTAAGATGCTCTTTCTGGTGGTGAAGGTGAGCTAAATGTTATCTAAGTACATGACCATTACAACAACTTGTCTATTAACCTATGTTGTGATAAATAATTTAATGATTATTTATAGGATTGGATAACAAACAAGATATCTAACAAACCAGTCTGTAGGCAAGAGGACACCGTGACCAGGAGGACTCTTTCCTACCAAGCTTAGTTGATTATGATAACAAGCTATTTATGTTGTTTAAATTAAATATATTCTAATGTTATATTCATGTAAATAAGATTTTATTAGATCATTAATTTGGCTTTTGTTTATTCCAGATTACTGGGGTTTTTAATATCTATATGTGGGAGCACCTATAAGTAAATTATGTTATGTTTTAGACTAATGTGAACATGTCATTTTATGTGCTGGTGTTTAAGTGTCTCCATAGCTGCGCTACTACTTTAGGTAAATTTTAACAATGGTAGCATGAACTAAATGTAACGATCTACGGAGCACATAAAAACTATGACATAAAATCACATAACATAACAAAAACAAAAGTGATAAGCAAAAGTGTTTTTTTTATTTTAACGGGCTGAGGCTCACCAGTAAAATAACAAATATTAGTAGAAGTTTTAGACAACAAAGACACAAGCTGTGTCATAACTAAAAGATAACAAGGATCGAGGTCCAGTGTTGATTTTAGATAACAAGGATTGAGGTCCTGATTTAGATAACAAGGATTGAGGTCCTGATTTTGATAACAAGGATTGAGGTCCTGATTTTGATAACAAGGATTGAGGTCCTGATTTTGATAACAAGAATTGAGGTTCTGATTTTAGATAACAAGGATTGAGGTCCTGATTTTAGATAACAAGGATTGAGGTCCTGACTTTAGATAACAAGGATTGAGGTCCTGGTATTATTTTTTTTTTGATAACAAGAATTGAGGTTCTGACTTTAGATAACAAGGATTGAGGTCCTGATTTTAGATAACAAGGATTGAGGTCCTGATTTTAGATAACAAGGATTGAGGTCCTGATTTTAGATAACAAGGATTGAGGTCCTGATTTTAGATAACAAGGATTAAAGTCCTGATACATTTTTTTTGATAACAAGGATTGAGGTCCTGATTTTTTTTTTATAACAAGGATTGAGGTTGCGTGATTAAATACAGTTAACAAAAACCGAAACCGAGTCATAACTATATATAGATAACAAAAAGATAACAAAGACCCCAGTAAGTAAAAAATGGCAGAGAGGGAGAAAACAGATAATCTAACAAATCCGAAAAATTCGGAACAAAAAGGGGAGAGATCAAAAAATGACTTCCCTGTGAGAAACAACATTCCAATCCCTTATATAGAAGATTTTAGCGACGTATCGATGTGGATAGAATGCATTCGTGCTTGGTCTGCCACAACAGATTTACCGCCAGAAAAACAAGGTTTTGCCCTAGCACAAGATTTACCAAAAGAATCTTCGAGATTCGGGGCGACGCTAAGGGAGGATCTATACAAAGAGGTCAAACCAACCGAGCTTATTAACAATGCTGAAGGGGTGGAGTTAATTATTAAGTTTATGGAAGAAAGATTCTGGAAAAATACGGACGAAGAAATATACACGACGTACGCGCAAATCAAGGTCATAGAACGCAAAAATGGCCAATCGATTCCAGAATACATTCTTGAATATGATAAAATGTTGCAAAAAGCGAAACAACTAAAAATTAATAACCCAAATGATAGAGTTTTAGCCATGGATCTCATGATTACAGCAAAATTGACGGAAACCGAATTTATGCTCATAAGAACCGTAGCCGACATACAATCCGACGACAAAAAACGATACCAAACCGTAAAGCAAAAAATGCGTGAGATTTTCGGAACAATAGATAACAAAAACAAAAATAATGAAGCCTTTCTTACTAACTCCGCCAACAAAGACGACATTTCGAATCACGACGAAATATACCTTTCAAAGGGATGGAGGCCGCCAAAGAAAGATAAGCGATACCAAAAATCAGAAAACCGATACCAAAAGTATGATAACAATAAAAACAACTCAACAAAACAATCCCGACATGAAAACAAAACGTTTTTTCGCACCAAAAAGAGAAATCCACTAGGAAAAGATGGAAAACCATTGCAATGCAATGCCTGCAAGGCTACTACACACATGGTAATAGATTGTCCGGATGCAATTCAGAGTTCTGGAAATTTCAAAAATTTCAAAACAGCATTTGTTGTCAATGAAGCAACAAAGGAAGAAGAGAGAGTGCTGATACCAACATTATCAGACAGTGAAAGTGCAGGAGAAAGCCAAGAAGAATGTAATCTTTGCTCCATATATTGCACGGATAACATTGATGATCTAAACGCATTCACAGCAGAAGCCTTAAACAAAGGGGCTCTAGATACTTGCTGTACTTCCAGTGTGTGTGGAGAAAAATGGCTACGTATTTACCTGCAATCATTACCAAAGGAGATGAAAAACAAAGTTGAAGGACCAATGACAAGTAACAAACAGTTCATTTTTGGAAACCAAGGCAAACTGAAAGCCACGGCAAAATACAATATACCTGTACGCATTGGTGGTGAGGATAATCAAATAAGTATAGATGTCATTAGTTCAGACATACCTCTGCTACTATCAAAAAGTGACATGAAAAACCTGGGAATTGCACTTGATATGAAGAATGACAAAGGTTACATCAATGGTAAACCTCTTATTCTAACAACAACCACAGCAGGTCACTACACAGTCGATTTACTACATAACAAAGAACAACTAGATCAAGTAAACATTGCAGAATTGGATGAAGATAACGAGAAAGTACAAATGAAATCCTTATTAAAAATTCACAAACAATTCGGTCATCGGAATAAAAAGCAGTTTGTAGCAATTCTGAAAGATGCAGGAAAATGGCAAGAGAAATTTTCTGTGATGATAGATAAGATAATGGATGCGTGTGAAGGATGTGTGATGAGAATGAAAACACCTCCAAGACCTGCGGTAGCTCCACCAATGGCGAGTGATTTTGGAGAAGTGCTTGGAATGGATCTGAAGGTATGGGATAAAAACAAAAATATTTATATACTATACATGATAGATATTTACTCAAGATACCAAGTTGCTACAGTGATAAAAAGCAAGGAACCAGCGGAAATAGTAAAAGCTTTCACGCTCAAATGGTTGCCAATCTTTGGAAAGGTAAATAGGATAATAACTGATAATGGGACTGAGTTTTGTAACGAGGATATGAGGGAAGTTTGCAGTGCACTGGATGTAATACACATGACAACAGGCGCCAATGCCGGTTGGCAAAATGGAACAGTGGAGAAGGCACATTACTCAACAGATAGTGTGACACACGCAGTTAAGAGAGATTTTCCCAGCATGAGTTTAGAGGTTGCACTTGCTTGGGCAGTTTCAGCAGTCAACTCTATGTCAACAGTAAGAGGTTTTTCACCATACCAACTAGTTTTTGGAAGGCAGATAAAGCTACCAAACATTTTAGAGGATCCACCAGCTGCATGGGAAGAACCGGAAAAGAGTAAGACTCTTTTAGAGACTCTTGAAGCCATTCATGCGGCTAGAGTAAAGTACACTCAAAACGAAAGATGTGAACGAATCAAGAGAGCTCTCAAAGCTAAGATAAGAGTAGCTGACACCATTTATGAGAAAGGTGATATAGTTTACTTTAAGAAAGAAGGGGAAGAAAAGTGGAGAGGTCCGGCTAAAGTAGTTTTCCAAGATAGTAAAGTAATTTTCATAAGAATCGGTTCAATTTACTACCGAGTCAGCGCCAATAGGTTAGTAAAAGCAGGACAGCAACTAGCTAAAGATATTATCAGCAAAGAGAACGCTGAACTAAATGAAGAAATAAAAGTTGATAACAAACAGAATGATGGCAAAACAACCTGCAAGACATTGAGACAAGGAAAAGAAGTGGAAGACTACCAAGAACCTGATTGGACTAGTTTAAAGATGAATGATAACAAAGAAACTGACTCAGGTGAAGTTATAGAAGAAGACAATGAGAACGTGGTTCCAGGAGCTGATACAGAGGAAGAAGTATCAAATACTCCAACAACATCTAGCACAAGAGTCACTCAAGAGGTTGGAAGGAAAAGGAAGAAAAATCATCAGAGACCAGAACCTGAATTCAACGAGGATGGTTCTCTAGCAAATGCAGCTGCTGTGCTTAAAAAGAATGATAGAATAGAAATCCTTGAGAATGGAAAGTGGGAGAAAGGGATTGTTCTTGGACACGGTGGAAAGGTAGGTGGTAAGCATGCAGGATGGTACAATATTCAACTAGACAATGGACAGGTCTTTCATGATGAAATGTCTAAAAGAGAAGTAAGATATAACAAAGCTCAAGAGGAGGATGAAGAAGTACACCTGATACTTAAACTAGATAATGGTAAAACAATAGAAGTGAAACAAAACAAGGATAACAAAATCAGAATGGAAAGCGAAGAAGAAGTGTTTGTCCTTTTAGTACATGAAGCCATATTAGCAGTAATGCTGTCAAGAGAACAGAGAAACTCGCCAGCCGCCATGGCAGCAAAACTAGTAGAGCTGGATAAGCTGAAAGCATTTAACACATATGAAGTAGTGAATGACGAGGGACAAGACAGGATAACAACAACTTGGGTGTTGACGGAAAAGGGTGATGAAATCAGAGCAAGATTAACAGCTAGGGGATTTCAAGAAGAAGGTGATTTTCCGACAGACAGTCCAACAGTACAGAAGCATTCTGTAAGACTTTTATTGGCTTTAGCAGTGAAATACAACTGGGATATCAGTACAACGGATATATCATCAGCATTTTTACAAGGAAACAGACTAGAGCGGGATGTATTTATAAAACCACCAAAAGAAGCGGAGCTACCAAATCAGCTGATGAAACTAAACACCTGTCTATACGGCTTGAAAGATGCAAGTAGGCAGTGGTATTTCAAGGTACATAAAAAGTTAATGGATCTAGGTTTCAAGATAGCTTTTTGTGACAAAGGTGTATTTTTCTTGATCAAAGATAACAAACTCATAGGATTTGTTGCGCTGCATGTGGACGATTTTTTGCATGCAGGTGATTCACATTTTGTTAATCACATAATGCCACAAGTGCTTGCGATGCTTAAAGTAGGAAAATCTGAATCAAGAGATTTCCTGTATACAGGAATTAGAATACAACAAGGTGACAACTATATCAAAGTAGATCAGGAGAAGTATGTCAAGAATGTGAAGATACCAAGTCTAGATCTAAAGGAGCTGAAGGATAAGAAGAGAGAGATGAATCAGGAAGAGCTTACATTGCTAAGACAATTGACAGGAATTGTGAACTGGGCTCAAAGAAGCACAAGACCGGATCTAAGCTTCGAAACTATTGAGTTATCCACAAAGTTCAAGGGAGGAGTAGTGGAGGACCTGATTCAAGCAAAGAAAGTAGCTAACAAACTGAAGAAATTGGAAGTGACTGTGACAACATCAGATATTGGCAACTTTGCAGATTGCCAAGTATGGATCTTTACTGATGCAGCATTTAGGAACTTGAATAACAACACAGACAGTTGTGGAGGCTATTTCCTACTCTTGGTGAACACAAAAACAGGAAACTGTGCCCCAATTGAGTGGAAAAGTGGTAAGATAAAAAGGAAAGTGAACAGTACACTTGGTGCTGAAACACTGAGTCTTTACAATGGACTAGATGCTGCACTTGCGATCAAAGAGATGCTCAAGCAAATAACAAACGGTGAAGCTGATCTCACAATCAAAGCCATCACAGACAACAATTCTGCAAGAGTAGCTGTTTACTCTGAATCAGAAGTAACAGAAAGAATGCTGAGAGCAGACATAGCAATGATCAAAGAGATGGTAGAAGATGGAAGAGTTAGTGAGGTTAAGTGGGTAGAAGGAAGGAGCATGCTAGCTGACATTCTTACAAAGCGAAATGTTAATAAGCTACCAATACTGGAAGTCCTTGAGAATGGCAGAATTCCAAGAGAATTGCTTGGAAAAATTGTCAAATAAGATAACAAGATGGATGTTCAACATCAAAAACAACCAAATGTATGTAAATAGAAAAATTACTGTACAAAAAGAAATAAAAACCAGATAAAAACCAAATAAAAATACTAAAAATGTTGAAAAATGAAACAAAAACAAATAAAAACATGCAAAAACCAACAAAAATAGAAACCATAATGTAAAAATTGCACAATCATGAAAACACTCCCAACTAAATGCAATAATCGCATGCGAAAAAATTCGTAACAAACAACGGCTGGGATACGACGCACAAAAATGGTCCCGTTTAACAAATACAAGAGTTGGCAACTTGAATAAAAACGAAAATAGAACGCGGCATCCAGAGCATATGCAAGTTTCAACGTTGCCGCTTAGTGAACAATTTTTTAGAACCAGATTTTTATACAGTTATTACACACTCTCGTCAAGTTTTAACTTTTATTACGTGTAAATCAGTATAGTAAAGTGAATATTAAAATTGTCACCCATAATGTAAAACATTTTTTTATTTTTTTTCGTGTGTTGAGTAAATTTCATAGTGAGCGATAACAAGTATTAAATTTGGAAATTTAAAACGGAATACTGAAGAATAAAAACACTCATGAAAAATGACTTTCAACAAATTTCACAGTTAACAATCAATTTTCCTCCAATATCAAGTTTTTTTTTAGATAACAAGTAATTTTTTTTGGGGGATGTTCTAATTTAGATAACAAAATATTTTTTATTATAACAAATGATATAAAAATTCCTGCACAAGTTAGATAACAAAATATTTTTTTAAGATAACAAATGATATAAAAATTCCTGCACAATTTTTCAGAATATCATGGCTCCGGTAACGTCAAAGTTTAATAACAAGATTGTAGATCTTGTTTTTGCAAGTTTCAAGATTAAGGAGGAAATCCTCAATGAGGAGCGCGAAGGGATACGCTGGATAAGTCTAGCGAACTATGACCTCAAGACCACGGTTTCTGTCATAAAAGAGGCAGTAATCCAGCAGAGTACTGCTAAAAACATACTGGTCGCAAGCTTCCAGAAGTTCCTAGGGAACACTGATGTGCAAGTGCTCATCAAGTACCTGCATGAAATCTATGATTTGGTCAAAGGTCAGGCTCAGAATCGCCTAGTATTCGGAACCGCGCTATTTTTACCAACACAAGAGGAATATTGGAAACTGGTAGCCCTTTTCAATAAAGAGTGTCAACTCTTGAATGAAAAGTTGAACATGCCGCGCGTGAATTTACACCGTAGTGTAATGAGGCAAATGCCAGATGATTCAATGGAGATCAAGCCACAGAACTGGCAGGAATTTCAGCTAGGTGTAGCAACGGGTAGGACTCTAAGTCATGAAGGTCAGGATTGTCTGTTCAGATACGTCAGAAAGGCATTTGATACCGTGTTCTGTGATAATGCACTAACACTAAAAAGCAAGCCACCCAAAGTTATTTGTCCACCGTCTCTAGCTCACATGCCTGAATATAAAAACAATGCGTTTTTTCGTCAAGTCCTAGAGGTTAAGGGTATTATACCAAGAAGAACAAGATCTACAGGGCAGTCAAGACAGGCAAGGTTGACATGTACGGATGATAGACTCCCCGGCTGGAGACATTGGCGTATTTTTAAGGACCAAGGACCATTGTGGTCTCTGAGTAGCAGAGAAGGAGCGCTAGAAGCGCACAACTACATGATCAGCAGATCTGATGAGAGGCCAGTATGGATTGAAGATATAGAGGAGAAAGTTGAAGATTTGGATGAGAGAGAGGTCGAGGTGATTGAAGATGAGGAAGATTCTGTTTTTGAGGAAGAAGAAAGACCAATGCCTAAGAGGAGTGATAAGAAAGAAGAGAGAAAAACAGAACAGAAAGACTTATATGAGAATCAAGATAATGTGAAGGATGATACCAAGACGACTACCAAGCTTTTAAAGTTGGCCAGAGACAAAGTAAGGGAGTGTGAGCATATGTTGACCGTTGCGAATGAGAAGATGAAAGCGTATAAGAAGGAAACCGCGGTTAAAGAAGCACAGATTGTCAAGGAGAAAGCTGCCGTGAAACATTGGCGTAACATCGCAGAGGCCAAGCAGTCTGAGATTGAAAAACTGCAAGCTGATTGCAAGAAGCTAGAGGTCAGCTATGAACGGATTTTAAACAGATGTGAAGAAGTCACACAGGAGTATGAGTACCTGTGTGGAGTCTATGGGGAGGAAGTAGACAAGCCTAAGAAGCTAAAAGTCACTAGGAAGTATCCCAAGAAAGATTAGGTATGTAACAAGATAACAAATATTCTTTCGTTAATTAGATAACAAGCAGTAAGTAATAAGATAACAAATTAGTAGATAACAAGTTTAAATGGCATTAGATAACAAAGGTCAAATAGTATGATAACAAGTTTAGAACACTAAAAGAGAGAAATTGATATTAGTGTTGTGATAAATAATTTAATGATTATTTATAGGATTGGATAACAAACAAGATATCTAACAAACCAGTCTGTAGGCAAGAGGACACCGTGACCAGGAGGACTCTTTCCTACCAAGCTTAGTTGATTATGATAACAAGCTATTTATGTTGTTTAAATTAAATATATTCTAATGTTATATTCATGTAAATAAGATTTTATTAGATCATTAATTTGGCTTTTGTTTATTCCAGATTACTGGGGTTTTTAATATCTATATGTGGGAGCACCTATAAGTAAATTATGTTATGTTTTAGACTAATGTGAACATGTCATTTTATGTGCTGGTGTTTAAGTGTCTCCATAGCTGCGCTACTACTTTAGGTAAATTTTAACAACCTATGTACCATTTTTTGTAGTCATAGCAGCCTCCAGTGGAGCCTCTCGACATGAAATATAACCATTATCTTAAAACTACATTATTTACTTTATGTATTTTAATTATTAAAATTGTAATTTTTTTTTTTTAATATTGCTTGGCTGGAGGCTGCTATGACTACAAAAATTGAAACATAGTTCAATATATAAGTTTTCATCATGGGCATGCACTTTGATAACATTTAGCTCACCATCACCACCAGTAAGAGCATCTTAAAGGCCATCATCCTCAAAATCTAGATTTTAAAATGGATTTTTTTAACACATCAAAAAACATTTTTGTATACTTTTCATGCTAATTTTTATTTCTAACATGTATTTAGTGGAGAAAAGGGCAAAACAAACATTTTCCCATCGATTTTCTTTTGATTTGCATAATGAAGTGGATCAGTAAAAAATACAAAAATATAGATTTTGATTGAAATATAAGCATTTTACTTTAAACAGAATCTTTTTCTTTTATCATACGTGTTGCTTTAACAAATAGAAACAATGTACTGTAAAGCTGTACACTTATGGACTACCATAGACAAAATATCCAGGAATATGTAGATTGCATAATGAAGTGGTTCTGGGTTTAAAATATAAATGCTCTAAAATTTATCTCCTCAAGACAAATTCAACCTTTATATAGACGAACGTATGGACAAAAAGAAATTATCAAATAGCTACGCTTCTGATATAAAACTTACTTTCTTCCCTCCGGACAAAGGCAGACCTCAGCATCACAAGTGTCAGGTCGGACAAGAAGATCCTCGAAGCCACCATCATCGGTTTCCCATTTGGCGTCCTATATAGAAGAATGAAGCCCAGTTCACAAGACATAGGTCGACCTCTAGAAATTTTAGGTCAACCTATAGAAGCTTTAGGTTTACCGATTTAAAAAGGTACCTATTTGTTAGTTATATTTTTTAGGTTGACCTACAGAAAAAATCGGTCGACCTCTAAAAGTTATTTGTGAACTGGGCAAAAGGTTATGAAATATATTGAAACTAGCGGCTACACCCCTGGCATCTAGGGGAGGGAAAATAGACTAAAATTATCGCAATATTTGAATTAAGAAAAAAGGCTAAAACCACCCGGCCCTAATAGCTTCCTTAAAAGCAGAACTCAATCGCAAACAACACTTTCCCTTTACCCAATCCCCTCCCCACCTACTGGATGAACGTACTGACCAATAAATGATGTCCATGTTAGCAAACTACATCGACGACAACTTTCCCCTTTCATAATATCCATGTATATTCTATATCTATTATTATTACTAACCTGTTCAGGGATATATATTCCAAACTGTAGCATTTCCTCAGTAAATTCATCTCTATTATTACAGAGCGGACATTTAAAGAAGTGGGCACCCGCTGTATAGGCCATTCTTCGCATGCAGTTCCTGAAAGGGATAAGTCCATGAAAAGATCCATCTCTATTGTTACAAAAGGGGCATTAAAAAAAGTGGGCACCAGCTGTATAGGCCATTCTTCGCATGCAGTTCCTGAAAGGGATAAGTCCATGAAAAGATCATCTCTGTTGTTACAAAGGGGGCATGAAAAAAAGTGGGCACCAGCTGTATATGCCATTCTTCGCATGCAGTTCCTGAAAGGGATAATTCCATGAAAAATTCATTTCTATTGTTACACAGGGGACATTAAAAGAAGTGGGCACCCGCTGTATAGGCCATTCTTCGCATACAGTTCCTAAAAGGGATTATTTCATGGAGAGATCATCTCTATTATTACACAGTGGATTTAAGAAGTGGACACCCGCTGTATAGGCCATTCTTCGCATACAGTTTCTGAAAGGGATAATTCCATGAAAAATTCATTTCTATTGTTACACAGGTGACATTTAAAGAAGTGCAATTCTTCGCATGCAGTTCCTGAAAGGGAATAATTCCATGAAAAAGCTTTAACCTTTTTACATTCAAAAGAGGTAAATCGTTTGTCTGTCTGCTTGACATCTGTATTTATCAGTAAATTCATTCCTTTTATAACAGATAGGAAATTTAAAGAAGTGAGCACCATTCTTCGCGTACAGTTCCTAATGGAAAAGCTATATATACATACAATAGGTAGAAAGTTTGTCTGTCTGTATGACATTTGTATTTATTGAAAGATCTCGCAAACCGCGGGACCAATGATGTTCTCATATTCAGGGAGTATTTTTAGATTCTTGAAGGATTTCAAATATTTTGGGGGAGGGAGGGTCAACTCAACTACTGGGGTTATGGCACTTGACAATGTTAATAAGAGGTGAGCTATATGAAGTCCTTAGACTGCAAACAGTTGGTTGGATGTAGAATGTTTCCCAAATGATAGTGCACTTGATAAAGCAAGATTTAGATTATGTGATGGCTGTAAGTGTAAAATACTCTGATAAAATATATGATACCTATCTCCCAGCTGTCAAATATAAGGATACCTCCTCCCCCCTTTTGACCTTTCCCCATCCCTTCCTCTGACCATGGAGGAACGTATTTACCAATATCTGATGACTATATTAGCATCCTAAATTAAAGCCTATAATTCCCCTGTCACAATATCCACTTCACGTATTCTATATCATCCATTGTTTAGATACACCAAAATAAGACCTTGTGGCATATCCGCCTACTGACAACAAAATAATTTTCCTACCTGTGAAAGTAACCACCACAGCAGGGAGAGTAAAGATTCTGGTAAGATTTGGGATTCAAATTGTCAAGGCATATCCCACATTCCCTGTAAGGTGACACAAAATAAGGATTTGAAAGAGGACTATCCACGAACCAGAGCAAGTGATTCTAAGCATCTTCCAGCATTTACCCATAATTTTTTTTTAGTGAATATACTAGGTTTATGTTTAATATTTGCTTCATCGACTAAAAAGTTAGGTTTCACCATGGTTTTATATAAAAAAAACTTTGAAATGTTAAGCATTGTTTGGTGCAATATCATCAAATGTTTTGATGGGTTCAAACTGTTGTTTAAAAGCTTTGACACAAAAGTATATATAATATTATTGTGATTAAAAATGTATATTTAGAAAAAGGGTTGGTAACTTGTAAACAGTTTAATTAATGTACTTTTGCAATTTACAAAAAATTTGATGCTTTTCTACAGTGTTATTTTATTTTGTCCTTTGAACTCAACAAAGCATTTGATGATATTGCTTTAAAAATTGCTTTACATTTCAAAGTTTTTTTCATATAAAACCATGGTGAAACCTAACTTTTTAGTCGATAAAGCAATATTAAACATAAACCTAGTATATTCACTAAAAAAATACTATGGGTCAATGCGGGAAGATGCTTAGAATCACTTGCTCTGGTTCGTGGATAGTCCTCTTTCTCTGTCTATGTAGGTATTGTATACAAAAATTTCTAGATACTAAATAAATTAATAAATATCAATTTTTATAAATGAAACGGAAATTGTTCACAGATAAATTTTAGTCGTAAAATTCATGATTGTGTCAACGTCCCTTGATTTTTTACTGCCTGGTTTATGCTTCGGTTCCTGCAGGGGTCTGTTAAAGCAAATTCCATTATTTCTTAATGTTTGTTAATATGCATGATCTTAAACTTTCATTGTAAAATGTACCTTAGTTATGAGGGTGATATAAAAAATCTAATACATTTCCAAAACACCGCTTACACCCCCCCCCCCCATTGTAAGCTCTTGTACCCACCCCCTGAGGTACGCCGCTGTTAGTTCCTTTTTTAATTGCAAAGTTGTTTAGAAGATTAAATGCATTTTTTATAGCAGTCATAAAATACAGGAAAATAAATGGAATCAAATAACAGGAATAATGCATTTCATTGATAACGAAATTCACTGAAATTAAATATTTGCGGCATTTGGTTTCAACCTTTAAATATACGAAGTTTTGAGAGGTTCAGCGCGACTTTGAAATCAGTTGGACTATTATAAAAATCCTATTATTTAAGTAGTAGGATTTTTGTCTGTATCATAAAATTGTGATACTGAAAACTACATAACCGATTGAGTTCTCCATTTAAGGAAAGCTTCACATAGGTCATAGGGTGGTTTTAAGCCATCTTATTAGTTTAAAACCTGAGATTGGTTTATGGCTATTTTTCTGCTATTCCCTGCCCGTAAGAATATAGAGCCTCAAGATGCTAAGGGTGCTGCCGCTAGTATGTACCTATATATTCTTCTAGGGAACCCTTGCATATAAATGATAATTTTATTTAGTGATGATATTAAATTAAATTGCAGTTTAATTTTATGCTCAATGTAACAAACTGAATAAACAATAGATGTATTACCCTTGATGGCCTATTAAACACAATAATCCGTCATGCTTAAAAAAGAATTTCTAGCAGACAAAGACTTCCGATTATATTTAGTTACATATGAGAAATCTCATGGTAGAATTTTCCCAAGAATAGCTTCATCCACAGTAATACAACTATCTATACTTAACTTATTACATAGAAGAAATAAATAATAATTTTCGGATTGTATCTAAAGTACATAGGTATGTAACGTTACTAATGGTCCAATTAAGAGATTGTTCATTTAGACTTCCAATATTCATTGAATGAACATTTGCAAAAATAAGGATGTTGGTTTTAATTTAAGGGATCTTTAGTCAATATAAAAACACACTTAGTCTTTAATTTTTTTTAAAAAGAGGCTTTGAGCGAGGCTTACAAATCTAAGATTGGCCAAAGGATTCTCACTTCCAGTCTCCGTGTGTATCTGAAGCCTAACTTCAGTGATTTAGGGCTACAAACAACAACAAGAACCACTCTCACAATTATTTTTCTTTTAAAAAACCTATTTTTGTTGCATAGGTTGGGTTATGTTAAGTAAAGTTTACAAGAGCACCGCAATGGAAAGGGCCTCGTCGTAAGGGTTAAAGTCCCCTACAGGTGCTTTTAAAAAGTCTCTTAAAAATGGGAGGTCTTTTGAAGGTTAAAAAACCTTGTTATTAAGCATTTTAAAATAATGGGTTTCCTGTGTTCAAAACAATAAGATCCAAAGTTGCCAAAAAACTGTTGTAGAGATCCATTTTCAAGTCCACAGGGTAGATGGTAACATTTCCTAAATTATAGGAGACTTATTTTGAACCAGGGAGTAAGGGAGGGGACAATGGATCGAATATTTAATTTTTAAGAGTCTCAGACTTTGGGTACTGTCATAAAGGGAATGTGCACGAATACAGCAGATTCTGACTGACTTTGGGTACTAGCGCATCAATGCCCTGCTAACTAGCTGAGTTAGTTTTGAATACAGCAGACAGAAAAATTTGTTATTGATGGCTGGTTTTAACAAATATTTTTTCCCAAGAAAATGTCATTTCATTTATAGAAACTCTACTGTGATATTTATGTATTGAACAATCTAAGAACCGCTTGAATTTAGGTGTCAGTTAAAAATTAAATATATGAGAAGGGTTGACGTAGTTCTAAACAAGATTTTTCTAGTGATTAATTACAGAATGTTTACTACATTGTGATGTATTGGTAATTTAATTTTCAAGTAAATGATTTTTTTTCTTGGAAATAATTTTGTTCTAAATTAGATTACCATGATCCCTTTACAATTTTGGTCAAATTTTCTTGATAAATCTGGTTTTCATTGCTTTTCAGCGAACCCTCTTAAATTGAATTAATTGCCCATTGTCCCCTCCCTTACTCCCTGATTTTGAACAGTATTTGAACTGTCAAATATAAGATTTTTATATTTATTTCGATCCTATTACTTTTATGAATTTTAACCTTCTAGAATTTATACTATTATTAATTTTTTTTGTCTGAAGCTTAAGATTTTACAGAAGTGATTGAGATTTCCCTATTAGAGAAGATTCACATAGGTCTCTGGAGGTTTCTGTCCCCTTCTTACCCCTAGATTCTAGGGACGCAGCCCCTCGTGTTTCATTCTATACTAAACATGAGAAGAATTATGGGATCTCACTCCCAACTTTAAAAAAACAAGGATGACAACAATACATACATAAAAAAAGTTTAATTACCCCCCCCCCCCCCTAAGGTATCTTACCTGCACCCGGTAGCAATACAGCCAACTGTAGAATATTTCTTCTTGCAGTAAAAACATTTCAAAAAACTTCCTCGCTTCCATTCTTTGATTATATCGTCAGGTTGGAAGCCCTAAAAATATATTTTATGGCAGTCAGGGATCTTAAGGGATAAGACAATGCATGTTAAATTAGTGTACTTTAGAATGATAATGAACACAATTAAGTCTTGTATTATGCAGCGTTTCGAAGCCGTTTAATTTTGATGCGGCTCCGGCTCCTACCTTAAAATTATTATATCATTATTGAATTTGATAAAATAAAATAAATAATATAAAATATTTTGCTTTTATTTGATAAAAGCTATACAAAAGTAGAAGGATGTGTGTCTATTTGTTAAGTAACAATAGTTTTTCAGTTTATTATATGGAAATAGACCGTTGCCAAATTATAATATTACTTTAAAAATTATTTTTAGCTAATCTGGAGCCGGAGCCGTTTTTAACGAAAAATACGGCTCCGGCTCTACCAAAAATGTTGCTGCTCCCGGCTGCGGCACGCTGGAAGTTGTATGTATATTAAAATCATTGGCTGAAAAGTTTGAACTGTACAGTCTTAACCCAACCAATCAAGTACCCAAAGTTTTCGTGCAAATGAATGATAAACGTGTTCATAAATCTTTGGGTACCAGTGTAATTCATAGTACCCTCCAGTGCATATTTTGATCGTTTGATTTTGGTGCGGCTCCGGATCCGACCTAAAATTAAGAAAAACTCGACATATTTTTTACCCCACGTCTATTTTTGACTTTTTAAGGTTTTAAAAGTTCAATTTTTGAGAAAAATGGACTTGAAACACTTAAAAAGGGCATTTGCACATGACAAAACAGAGTTACCAAATTATAATTTATAATAAAAAATCACTTTATTTATCTAGTCCGGAGCCGTTTTTTAACGAAAATAACGGCTCCGGCTCTACGGCTCCCGAACACTGTTTTAAAGTACATCATCTGTACAAATGACAGTAGAATCCAGAGATATGAAGGGATAAGACAACTGAAAATAAATTGACCTCTTTAAAAACGTAGTTAACTTACCATAATACCCTGATCTTCTTCCCCTTTCTGTTCTAGACCACTTGAAAACATCAAACAGAAATGGTGGGCCCTAAAAATAATTTATTTTTAAGAAAAAGAACTTGTGTGACTGTTTGTCCGTCTGTATTCTGGTGCGACATTCCCCCCCCCCCCATCAAGAAAAAATACACCCCTAACAATAATATTTTTGTCAAAGCAATAATTTGAAAACCCCACCCACATTATTTTGGGATATGTAAAGCCCTTAGTAGAGTCTATTATCAAAATAATTTCTTTATGTAATGATCTAATGATTTAAGACTTTTCCTTTGGAATAAGTTATATCCAACATGCGAAATAAATCTAAAATAGGTAATAATTGTGGGGCAGATAAAAAGGTCGTCATTGCTACAAAACTTTGCCACCCCAAAATCGCGTAAAAATTAGCTGAAATTACCAAATATATTAATTCAGTTTTTGGTTACAACAGTGTTGACTTACCTACAAACCCCATATTCATAGAGGGGACCCAGGTCAATATTTTCTGGCAGATCTGGATCTTGCATAGGCCTGGAGCACAGTTTACAATCCAGGGATTCGGATACTTCCTGAAAATGGGGTATTTTATTGCAACAGCCGCTCCTCGCAAAAATTGATATTTCTATATTCCTAAATGTTGTTGCATTTCAATGTTTAGAACCTAAAGCTATTTAAAAAGTCGGGTATAGCCCCTTTCGTGGCAACGCCTCTTAAGGGACGTTTCATCGTATTTTTATAGAAGCTTTTCCCCTAATCCACTTTAACCTAACCTAAAATAACCTATCAAAAGCTACTATGAAAGTACAACAAATCGCCCCTTAAGAGGCGTTGTCACGAAAGGGACTTTACCCATAAAGTCTAGTAATAAACTAAGGGTAAACTAAGCTGTATTCAAATACAACATAAACTTCCAGACTGAGGTTAAATAAACTATTAATTTTGATTCTAGGCTTGTCTGATTAAATACTACTTTTGTAAAGGAACTTGAGGGATAATATATGATAAATATAATGGACGATGATCAATAAATGTACATTGTATGATAACAAAAAAAACTACAACTTCTGTGTACTAAATTGTTTGGTAGAAAAGTGAGTACAACTCACTCAATATTTAACTTTAATATGACAAGAAGAAGTATGACTTATACCCCATCCTTAGTGAAAAAAAAACTGAAAGAATGTGGGATGGGGGATAATAAGAATAAAATAAAGAGTTCTGAATTTTTTCTGTCTCCATTTTTCCTCACCTTGCTAGAAAAAACTGGGGATTGGAAAGAAAAATATATAGTTTTGCTGCAGGGAAAAAAAATGAATCTTAAGCAGAATATACATACACCCCTGAGTAAACATTAAATGACTTTTATCAAAAGAACTTTGATATGATTTGCATCGCAATTTACAAACCTTGATTTCTACCAACTTAAAATCTGTCGCCATTTTTATTTATCTACATTTAATTTTTTATCTGAAAGTATCAAAGAAACAATAAATATTAAAAATTCAGCTAAACATAATTAAGAGATCAACTTAAAAATAAATAATAATGCTAAAATTTATAAAAGTTTATTTCATATAAATAAGCTCAAACTACATATAAATAAAAGGGGTCGTAAAGGACAAGACAATGGACGATTAAGTGATATACATACCAAATGATGATTAACAAAATAACCCTTTCTGAACACTAAAATTATTAGGACATTATTAGTTTAGAACCAACCTATCAAAATTTAATAATAGAAATACAAAGTAAAAAGAAAAGTTGTTAAAAAACTTTGGGTACCAGTGTACTTTACATTCCAATGTCTCCTCCCTCCCTTTATAAATAATCATTAATCATGAGTCATACGGTTGGACACAAGTTACTGATTGTCATAAAACTAAATAAATAAATACTGGTTAAATAAATGAAAACGTAAACTGAATTAGAACAAATATTTAATTAATAGCAAAAGAAACTTAAAATAGGTTTAAGAGAATAGGTTTAAGAGAATATGTTTTAATTATACTTAGTAGTTAATTATACACTTAATACTTATTAAAATTTTCGTTGGATTTTACATGAGCATTTGATTGATATTACATAAATAGTATAAAAATTGTAAAAACATTCTTATTTAAAGCACAGCCTGAGATTCAATAATATTGCTGCTTTTATTTCCACCAATAAGAGGCCAGAAAAAATGTACTGTAATCACGTGACACATTCTAATTGGCCAGAGATTTGGCAAATCCTGGTCCACAAAGCTGAATTGGCGTCTTCTCCTCGCGGTTCTGTTTAATAATAAACAATAATCATATTTGGTAAGGATTTAGGTATAATTTTGGAATTTAGAAATAAAATAAAAATTTGCCTCATTATTTTGACTTTTTAAAACTATGATACACGTTGAGAGATACATTTATAAAGGACAAAATTGGAACAGAAAAGTAAAATAAATACAGTAAAAGAAGCATAAAAGACAAGAAAAGCCAAGGCGTATTATAATCAAATTAGTTATTGTTTGTTCCTGAACTTCAGTATTGGCCCCGGCTTTGATAAGCAATCTGGCTACTTCAAGTCTCTCTTCTTCACAGGCATAATGTAGAGCAGTGTTGCCATACCTAAATATTATTATAATCAATAATTTTGCAACCTTAAGTCTGAAAAATATGTGAGGGGTGGAAGAAAAACGAAAAAAAAGAAAATTGAGCCATAATTGTAATGTATTTAATAAAATAAAAGAAAACTTTATCTAACTGACTGCATTAAGGGAAGAGAAGGACTACTTCATTAATTATTAATTTTTTCCCCTCCCTGGGTAAAAAAAAACTAGGGGAGGGGGGAAAAAAATATTTTTTAGCAAAGAAAAAAAAATAATTTCGTGCAGAATATACAGCCCTGATAGTATAGTAAATTATCTGGCAACCTAGGTACTAGTTATAATTAAAGATGTAGCATTTTCAATAGGTACGAAACCTACCTAACTTAACTGGAAAACAGCTAATATTAACCTACCTGTCCTGTACATCAACAAGGCAATTATCAGCAGAAAGAAGAGCTGTTACAGATTGCATGTGTCCTTGTCCAGCCGCTCTGTGCAGAGCTGTTTGTCCAACCACATCTTGCTCATTTACATTCACTCTGAATACAAAAAATATCAATTTAGAAAAGATTTCATTATTCATTAAAACTAAGCAGAATCATCTTTGTTCTAAGCTAGGTATAATATACACGGTGTTTCAGAAAAACTGCGTTTTCCGTTTTTCTGACACAACCAGAAGGAATACAGAAAAAAAACGATTATATGTCCTTATTCTCTGTAAAAAAGTACATCAAATTGTTTTTCATTATCTCTAAAAATAGTTTCCAAAAATGCTTTATGGGAAAAATGTTGTGCAAGAAAAATTAAAATAACTCTTCTATTATGTATAAAAAAAATCGTAGAATTTTAATATTAATTTAGAAAAAGGTATAAGAAAAGTACCTTAATGAGTTTTAAAGGTGAAATGCTTTTTAGCTCCTCACAAAAGCATTTTTATGAAACTGCAATTTGTCATTTTTTCACATTTCTTGATTGTGATGCATTTGCAGTAAAAGAATCTTCTTTAATAACGTAGGTTATAGTAAAAAGAAAAAAACTCCTTTTCATTTGACAATAAAATCTCTAAAGACAAAAAAGTTATTGAAGTTTGAATTTTTTTTTTAAGCATTTAATTACAAATTATGGATAAATTATGAGTTTATATCTTAACCTGTCAATCAAATTAAAGGATTATAGGAATAAATGAGTGGAGGGGATTTACGAACATGAGCAATTTTTAAGGTCATGTTTCTTAAGTATACAAAAAGAAAAACTGAATATTTGTTTTCAGTGAGGGAATTTTAAATGAAATTTTTAGAGTGATTGGTAGAAAATTGTATTGGCCGTATTAAGATGTTGTTTTCAAGTGAATAAAGGGGGGGGGGGGCGAAAGTGACACTTTTTGAAACCAAAACTAAGAGTCAACAAAGGAACTGAACTAAAAAAAGGGTTACAGGTCTGAGATTTTGCATGGCAGTTGCTTTATAGGGGTACAATATGGAACTGTGAAGAAACGGCGGCGCAACCGCCGAAAACCGCCGTTTCCCGCCGTAATTTTTGTTGCCTTTTCTCGGCGGTTTTCGGCGGTTGCGCCGCCGCTTCTTCACAGTTCCATATTGTACCCCTATAAAGCAACTGCCATGCAAAATGTCAGACCTGTAACACTTTTTTTAGTTGAGTTCCTTTGACTTTTAGTTTTGGTTTCAAAAAGTGTCACTTTCGCCCCCCTCCCCCTTTTTGAAAACCAACCTTAAGGCACAAAATTCTATCAGAAAAAAGCATCATACGCATCTTTTGAAATATTTATGCTTTAAAATGCGCCGTTATTTTCAGAGATATTAAAAAACACCTGTAACAATTTCGATGCATATTTTTATAGAGAATATTGAAATATAAGGGGGGGTTTTTTAATGCAACCATCTCGTAATCAGTGATTAAATGGCACTTAGAATTTGAATTTCGATCTGAACTTTTGCATGAGTAATCCTTGGTAGGTCTATTTTCCCTAAATTGAACAAAAAGTTGGAAAAGTAACGGCTGGCGGCTCAGCCGTTTAGCCGTTTTTTGCCTATTTTCAGGGTAAATTCATCATCTATTACGTAGGAATCAACTTTTTAAAACATATTTTTGGTTTAATTCATGTTGAATGATAGCAATAACCATTTTTAAAACTTCTAGTACCTACAGCTACTGTCTAAAACCGTTTGATAGCGTTTTGGAGTTGAAAAGAGTATTATGTGAAGATAGGTTTCGTGACTAATTTACACTACAGATATCCAAAAAATGGCAAAACGGCTGAGCCGCCAGCCGTTAGCCGTTACTTTTCCAACTTTTTGTTCGATTTAGGGAAAATAGACCTACGAAGGATTACTCATGCAAAAGTTCAGATCGAAATTCGAATTCTAAGTGCCATTTAATCACTGATTACGAGATGGTTGCATTAAACCCCCCCCCCCCCTTATTTTTTTTGTACTCCTAATGGTTGTTTTAAACGCCCTGTATTCATAAAAAAATTTATTTTAAAGTAAAATGTTAGAAGGTATTAAAAAAAGCTTTTTTAGTGGGGTTAGTAGGTACCAAAACACTGAATATTCTACTAACAAAAACAAAAAAAAAAGAGATCATATGTTTCCACAACTATTTCAATAACCTTACTTTTCCCTTATACAGGCACTAAGCTACGCCACTAGTCAGTGGCATCAATAGGGTCAGCTTACCTGGCAGCTAGAAGAAGGTTAACAATATCATATCTGTTCTTGCTGGCAGCATATAGCAGGGCACTACGCTTCTGGTCAGTGACAGCCGTAGGGTCAGCTCCTGCACCAAGAAGCAACTGCACTACCTGAAATATTTTCATCATAAATATAAATATTTTAACTGTCTTTAATCTTTGTGATGTATATAAGATAAAATTTTGTTTTGCGATCAATCAGAAATTATCACATAGAAAGCCTTAATGTTAGGTTTCATTGGTCAGGGTGTATTAAAGTAGGACAACTGCCATATTCTGGCCAGGGTTAGTTAATAATAGGTATTGAGTAAGCTCTGATCCATTTATTGCGAGTCTAACATCTGATGTTAAAGAGTTAAGCCAATAGGGAAAAAAAATCCTTTACTGGGTAAGTTTGTATTTCATCCACATATATATGAAAACAATATACCTAGTCAACTATTAATTTAATTATGCCTCTGTATGACCGCCAGAGGCAGCAATAAGTAGAGGTGTTCACTTGGAATCACTCATAGTTAGTATTGAATACCCTTCATAGAACTATCTCCTACCTCTGTATGACCGCCAGAGGCAGCAATAAGTAGAGGTGTTCACTTGGAATCATTCCTAGTTAGTATCAAATACCCTTCATAGAAGTATCCCTTACCTCTGTATGACCGCCAGAGGCAGCAATAATTAAAGGAGTCCACTTGGAATCGTCTACAGGATTTGCGTCCTTGTGCTGGGACAACAACCAGGATACCATTTCTTTATGGCCTACAAAATTTTTTTAAATATTATTTAGGAGACCTTATGAATTTACATGTGGATGTAATATTTTTCCTTAAGTTACTTATATTTTTTTTATTTATATGCCTTCACAACAGCCTTGTTAACCTGAATCTGAAGGGATAAGATAATTTGAACAAAATTACACATTAAATTCATTATATTAAGAACCAGCCAATCCAAATTACCCATAGTTTTTAACAAAACAAATAAAATAACGTGGTCTAAAATTTCAGAGTAACAGTGTAATAATAAATTTACAGTCCAATGTTCCCTCCCTGCCATTTAAACCTCCATAGATCTTGCTTGTGTCGCTGGTACAAGTCAATTGAAATAGAACCGGTTTACCTTTAGAAGCAGCCCAGTGCAAGGGAACTCTTCCAGAAGAATCTGTGGAGGTGATCAGGTCGGGTTTCAGCTTGATTCTAGGATTTTTTAAAAAGTTTTAGTCAAGTAATTTTAATCATATCATGGACAATGCTATGTACAAATATATTTCAACAACCTCCAAGGTTACTTATATAAATGCATTTTCTATCGTCTAAGGAAAGACTATTTTAAAAATTAAGTTTTTGCTACATAGGACAATATTATATCTATAAAAAACGAAAAATTCAATATGCATAAAATTAACGTTCGGATTCCAAGGTAAGGATTACAGCAATTTATTACGGACAGGATTAACCTGATTGTAGATTAGCTTAAATGAAAACATATTCCTTTTTTTAAATGAAAAATAAGATTACAATCCTTTCGTGTAAAGACACACAAACCCTTAAAACATTTTATATTATTATAATCTATTCTTCTAGCTCTAATATAGTTAAAGTTATTATCATAAGAATCTCTTTTTTAAAAAGGCATAAAAACCTACTTGTTGCAAACAGCCTCCAGGTCACCTTCCAGTGCCAGGTTATGAACAGTTTCCTGTACTCCATTGCCAGACATCATTTTACCAGCGAGGAGCAGCCTGTCTGAAAAAATTATTCCAAAACACGGGTGTTCATGCACAGTAATCACATTCAGTTCATTTTTATTCTTGCTTTTTCCACGCCGTCCCTCATGCCAATTTAGACATGTTGAAATGCCCCCCCCAAAAAAGCCCATATTAGACAAAGAAAGTCATCCTATTGTTAATGACATTCATGTTTATGTAATATTAAATGAAAAATAACTTTCTATAAAAAAGAAAATATGTTAATTTGATGTTGGGCACTTTGTTTGGATATCCCAACCCCTTCCATCCTTATTTTTTTTATATCAAAGTCTTGAATGCATTGAAGAACAGCGTGTTTTCTTTACTTCTCACTTTACAACAATTATAAAAATAAATACGACAAGAGAGAGAGATAAACTTTTTCAAAACAAAAAAAGATATAAAATAGAGAGACAATGTAAAGCTTAAAATCACAAAATAAGTAATAAAAATACATCAGTATGATAATAAAAAATCTTCCAAAATAAAGATGGACGTTGCCAC
Source organism: Acartia tonsa (assembly GCF_053477335.1). NCBI lineage: Eukaryota > Metazoa > Arthropoda > Copepoda > Calanoida > Acartiidae > Acartia > Acartia tonsa. The sequence continues at coordinate 4,920,284 of NC_137273.1, read as the reverse complement.
AATATTTGAAGATTTTACATAGAAAAAGAAAGACTGTAGAACAAATGCAAAATAAATAAACCAGTTTGGCAATCAATCAATCAAGAAAACTGAGATTCTATGGTAAAATTATCTGTAATACTTTGTGACATCATTATTGCTATAAATTAAACTATAAAAAAGGTGATTTTAAATCTAAGTTTACTTGAACGACATCAAATTAAAATACATATAAGTTTATAAACATAAAACATTCGACTAAATGTAATTGGCAACTTCATATAACTTTTTCTATTGATAAAAAAGATAAATCAGTCAGCATGTTGTGCTTTAGGCGACTAAAAAGTCCACAAATTGCTTACTCAAGGTATTTTTTTTTAAAATTGTTAGACCGTTTGTATTTCTATGTATCACTGCCATTGAAGCAGTTAGTTTTACTTTGTACTCCTTAAAAAAATACATTATATCCCTTAGTGATGTAAAATAAATCGCTGAAATTTTGATTTTACTAAAATATTAATGTCAAAGAGGACTATCCAGTTCCACGAACATGAGCAAGTGATTTAAAGCACCTTCCAACATTGATCCATAGTATTTTTTTAGTGAATATACTAGGTTCATGTTAAATATTTAGTTTATCGACTAAAAAGTTATGCTTCACCATGGTTTTATATGAAAATGTAAAGTATTTTTAGATACAATATCATCCAACTGCTTTATTGAGTTCAAAGGACAAAATAAAATAAAAGCATCAAATGCTGTAAATTGCAAAAGTATATTATTTAAACTGTTTTAAATATTACAAGCTACCAACCCTTTTCTAAACATACATTTTTAATCAAAATGATATAATTTTGTGTCAAAGCTTTTAAACAACAGTTTGAACTCATCAAAACATTTGATGAATGTGCACTAAACTATGCCTAACATTTCAAAGTTTTTTTCATATAAAACCATGGTGAAACCTAACTTTTTAGTCGATAAACCAAATAATAAACATAAACCTAGTATATTCACTAAAAAAATGCCAAGGATCAATGCTGGAAGGTGCTCAGAATCACTTGCTCTTGTTCGTGGATAGTCCTCTTTTAGAATTAAAAGTAAGCTTGTAAAGTAATGCTACTTGTTGAATTTGGACGAAACGTATCAATTTCTTAAAATATTCATTACGTTTTAAAATATTTTTAATAACTTAATGATAATAAATAAAATGACAAAAAGACACCGATAATAATATAAATATGTTAATTATCACAACATCAAGCAAATTTAATATAACCTAGGTAGTTGAAATCTAAATTTATTTTTTTATGTACTGCTACTGCACATAACTTACATTATTATCTGTACAACATTTAGAGAAGCAATTATGAATTATAAATATACATTATCTTCCTATTATTTATTAAACTAGCGGCTACGCCCCTAGAGGCCTCTAGGGGCACTTGAGGAGGAGAGAGTCAAATTTAATAACCCAATTTCTTATTTTAAATTTTTTTTTTGGGGGGGGGGGGTGCCCCCCCCCTCTCATTTTTAATTTTAGTTAAAAAAAATTTAAAATTTTTTTTTTTTTTGGGGGGGGGATTTTTCATTTTGGGGGTGGGGTTGGGGGTGTCCCACCCCCCAAAAAAATAGTTATAAACCTTCCCGGGACCTATGAGAAGCTACCCTGTTAAGGAGAACCCGATCGGTTCAGCGGTTAGCGAGATCCTTCGGTACAAACACACAGATACACAGACATCCTGTTACTTTAGTATAAGGATGGGGAGGGTAGTTTTTATTAAGTGTGCCAAAATTTATTTTGCCATTTTAGAAACACTTAGTTGCAAGACTTTTGTCTGTAGGTCCCATTGTGTATAGAAAAAATAATTTTCGCCGCTTTTCAGGCCAAGGCATCCCCCCCTCCTCTCTTAATATCGATATAACGCCACATAGCAGCAGTAGGTGCCATTTTTAACATCTACTCGAAAATACGAACCCTAAACCTCTCCGCGACACTATAAAAATAGTTTTTATCACAACTATAGTTGACTATAGATGTTCTTTCTACACAAAATAAATTTTGGCACTACTGGCAGATAAAATAAACTACCACCTCCCCAATAGAATTATATCCTAAAACATCAATGATATACATTATATGTAAAATATTAGCAGTTTTTTTGTGATGCTCAAGTTAAAATTAGAGAAATTTCTATGTAATAAGCTTTGATTAGTAGCTTTTTATTTGGCACCAAAGATAAAATCACAAAATTAATTAGAAAACCAGTTAACTATTAAAGATGTAAAATATGAAGGAGGGGGGGGAAGTTTTGACACATTTGCGTAAACAGGGAGTATAGGCTTTATCTTTGGACTGAGAGGATAGGTTATTAGGGATAAAATCATTCTTATATGATGAATTTTCCCAAGTTTTAAGATTTTTTGTATAGGCCTCCAGGTTCCGGAGCTCCAGGCCTCCAGGTCATCTCTGTACAGGTAAAAATTAAAAAAATAATTTTTTTTTTGAAGAGTTAGAAGTCAACCTATGAAACAAAATATGCATATTTTTGAATGTTATTCACATATTTGAAGAAAAAAACGCATATTTTGTTTCATAAGTTGACTTCTAACTCTTCAAAAAAAAAATTTTTTTTTTCATTTTTACCTGTACAGAGAGGACCTGGAGGCCTGGAGCTCCGGAACCTGGAGGCCTATCCAAAAAATCTTCAAACTTGGGAAAATTCAACATATAAGAATGATTTTATCCCTAATAACCTATACTCTCAGTCCAAAGATAAAGCCTATACTCCCTGTTTACGCAAATGTGTCAAAACTTCCCCCCCCCCCTTAGTCAACTATCTAATTTAAGAATGATAACCATATGTTAATAAAAATAGATCTATCTTAAATGATAATTAAAATTGCATTGAAATATCTTATTACACATTGAGTAAGAAAGTTATGTTTAGAGAAAGCAGAATATTATTAAAATAAGTATTTATAATGGTTATTTATCGCATTGTATTATAGACAGTTTTCCGCAGATATCAAAATGCAAAATATAAGATTTATACAATTGTTGTTAATTCTGAGGAGCCGAAGGTCCGGAAAAACAAATCTGGTAATAATTCTATGATTTTTATTTTAATATTTGTGGGAATTGTCTGTAATACGAAGCTGTATGGCTGAAAACCAAAATCCAGGGGATATTAATCGGTTTTGACGCCATACTGGAAATATGAATATCTTTAGATTAACTAGCAGTGACATCTACTTGAAAATTTATTTTTGGCAATGTTTGACAAAAAGGACAAATAAATAATTCAGTCAGTTTAAATTACAGCTGTTTTTTTTACAGCATAATAGATGGTGTTATTTTATAATATGATGTCTTAAAATTAACTTAAAATGAGCATTTATTGCTCTATGATAAAAGTAATACTTTAGTTTAATAAGTAGCTTATTTTATTTATGTTTATTCTATTAAGGGGGAGAGGAAGTTCTGACACATTTGCGTAAACGGTGAGTATAGGCTTTATCTTTGGACTGAGAGGATAAGTTATTAGGGAAAAAATCATTCTTATATGATGAATTTCCCCCAGATTTAGGATTTTTTGGATAGGCCTCCAGAGAAATTCATCATATAAGAATGATTTTATCCCCAATAACCTATCCTCTCAGTCCAAAGATAAAGCCTATACTCACCGTTTACGCAAATGTGTCAGAACTCCCCCCCCCCCCTTAATTTTTCTTTATTATCTAATTTCTACTTTGACTAGATTTGTATTATTCTTATTTTGGTAATCTAAAAAATATTTTTTTGTCTTTTGAAAACTAAAATTTACCTGAATTAATTTAAATGTTACAAGTATAATTTGGTTTATGGGACCAGGATTTGTATAATATATATAATATATTATCAAGAATACATAATAAATAATTTTCACTAGAATTTAAAACTGAAACACCAAAACAATATTAAAAACTGTTTTTAAAACAGCATTATGATACAAATGATAAAATAAAAACTAAAAATGACAATAAGACCAATAGAGACAAATATTTTACTTCTAATGTGATGATTCAATTTAAAAATAAAATCATTTAAATTAAAATCCAGGGATGGAGAACCAGAAAATACGATTCTGATTTAAAGCATTTTAGAACACAGCAGTTGTTCATAATTGAAATGTTTAGCCTAAATCTAATAATTGACAAGCCTGCCTGTCCAGTGTCTATCTAACTCACCTAAACAATCTTTGTCCACTCAACAGTGGCTAAAAATATTTGAAAGTATCCATTCAAAGAACCAAAATTTCATTCAATTTAAAAATTGACGATATGGTCGAGTTGATTGTTTTATATTTGTGATGGTTCCAAAAATATTTGATTTGCTGATAACACGGCAGCATTGTGACTATGATTGCCTGTGCGACCATGTTGTGCTTGAGGGAAGTAGAGAATTTTGTTAGGAACCAACCAGCACCACCAAAATGGATCTTTTTACACCAGAGTTGAAGTTGGGTTGTCTTTTGGTTTAGATCTCTTTCTGCGGCGAGCCAACTCTGACATTCCAATGCTCCCAACCTAAGTAAAAGAACAAGAATATATAATCCCATTGATCCTTATCAAAAGTAAAAGTATAAAAATTAACTCGCAGAAAAATTCACAAACTAAAATTATTGGTGAAAGTTTGAGGAAAACCCCCGATTTTACCTTTGGCACGTTAGGACTCTGGTTTCTAATGGCCTGGTAGGTGGCGGTCACAGCACCCTTTAACAGGTGGGATTCCTAAAACAAAAATATTTATTTTCTTTCACCCTAGAACAAAAAAGATTAAGTAAACTTCTTCTTTAAGCAAGAAAAATCATCATAGCTCAAATACAAATAATATATTGTATCAATCTATTATGATAAAATAATCTTTTTTTTTTAAAAACAATAACCTGATAAACAAGATGAGTATTTGGCTGGTTTCTTGAAGTCAACCATGGATGGGACATTATCTAAAAATAAAAATTAAATCAAATATAGTTATTGATCAGCCCAATAGTTCTCTAACATTTTTCTTCAAAACCTCTTAAGTAGTTTATAAAAAGGTAACAGTTTTTATTAAATTTTATTAAAAGCGAAGCTTTTCTATAATTAGGGTCGGTCCGTCCGTACGTCCGTAACGGATAGCTTTTTCCGTTAATTTAGGCATGTTAGAATTGTCCTATCGAATTCAGGGTTTCGGATCCGCATTGATTTTTTGCGGATCCGGATCCGGATCCTCCAAATTGGGTCAGTGCGGATCCGGATGCGGATCCGGATCCTTGACAATAAAAATAAAATCACCAAATTTTTCAAAAATATTTATTCTTTAATTCGAAGTCAAAATTACTTTTAATTTTCAAGTCTGACCCTAAACCTTAAAGATTGGCTCTCATCAAGAGAATGTCTGAGATTTTATATAAATTTAGGTAGATTTTTCCATTTTTTCCGCATTTTTTTGAGTCCGAGGATCCGGATCCGCATTTTTTTGCGGATCCGGATCCTTGGACCCAAAAATATGCGGATCCTTGCGGATCCGGATCCAGATCCGGATCCGAAACCCTGCTATCGATATCAAATTTTGCATGGTGATTCCTTTAGTAGTTAGGTACGATTTAGAAAGCGTAGCAACTCTATAATCATTACCAAAATGTCCGTACGTCCATTTAAAACATGTTGATTTTTTTACTTTTTTAACAACAAATTTATATGTGATCAAATCATCGGATTGATCTGATTTTTGATATATTGATTCCTGGGACAACAAATAAGCGAAGCAACTCTATAATCAAGTCCTAAAAATGTAAGTATGTCCATAAAAATTATCCTGTATCAAGCAGTTTTACAACAAATTTACTTACAATTTTGCTTTGACTCTTATAAATTTATATTATGATAATTAAGTTCTAACACTATACAAGTGTTAATGTCCGTTTGTCCTACCGTTTCAGTGCTTCGCTTTTATGGATGTTGTCATCCTTGTTTTTTATTTTGTAGAATAAGATAGACAAAATAGTCATGAATTCTAGTGGAAATGTAATCAACCTGAGCTGCTGTAATTCTTCTGGCAGGATCCAACTCGAGCATGCTGCGCACCAAATCTTTAGCCTCCTACAAAAAAACAACAATTATATTATGTTCTGAAATTTTCATACATAAATTCGGAACTTACTGACAACAACATGGTTCAAATAAACACTCCCCCCTCCCACCTTCCTTATAAATCATGAGTCACTTTTTTTTATTTATTGTGCCAAAAACAAAAGTGCACACACAAACCTGAGAAACTGTGATCCAATTTCCAGTGTTAACATTGTATTTTCCTTGACCAATTCTGTTAAGGATCTCATCAGGTGTGTCCTAAATACAATCTTTGTTGTTCTCAGGGATCTCAGGGATAAAGTGATAAGAAAATGGCCGATAAATTGATGAAAATCACCGATGATGATATACAAAATTACCCCTTCTGTAGATTTTGTTGAATAGTTGAAACATTTGTACACTCAACTTGATGAACCAACCAATCAAAATTCAACAAAAGTCCCCAGAGTTGTTAAGCCAACGAATTAAAAAATTCTTTAGGGACTAAGGTAATAAAATAGCCAATGTCCCCTACTTCCTTGTTGTTCTTTTTAATATTACTAGCGGCTACGCCCCCTAGAAGCCTCTAGGGGCACTTAAGCTAGGAGGAGGAAAAGTCGACCTCATCCCATTTTAAATTTGAGTTTTAAAACAGTAAAAAAATATTTTTTTCGGGGGGGGGGGATTAAAAATAGTTTAAAACCTTCCCAGGACCTATAAGAAGATTCACTGTAAAGGAGAAAAATATTAGTTCAGCAATTAGCAAGATCCTTCGGGACAGACAAAAACGCTTACTACTTTATATAATATTATTATTGTGTCGTGTAAAGTGATGAGAATGTGAAACAGTCAAATATCCTTATCCCAATATATCATTGCAATAGCCAATAGGTAGTTAACAGGAAATCCGTATTTTTCACATTAAGTGAATTCCAGAGATCTTAGTGTTATACTAGAGACAGTAAAAATAATTTATACTACTGTATGTCAACTCAAGTTTAAAATGACTTGGCCCCACTAATTGCCGTGCACATTCAACACTTTCAGAGACAGTTGGTGCATTCAATGGGCTGGTTGACTGTTGGGGCGTGAAAAAACAACTAACCTCAGGTCCAGTGGCAAAGGGAGTTTGACCGGCCAACATTGTGTACAGAATGACTCCAAGACTCCAAACATCGCACGCAGCATCATAGCCCTAATATAAAAAGTCACTAAAACAAATGAAGTCAATCAATTTAATCACGATTCGTATTTTGTAATCAATCATATCTATTACTGTATGTTCTGCTAGCGGTTGCACCCCTAGCAATTAGGGACTCATTTCTTCAACCGGATAAGAAGGGGATAGAAAAATAGCCTAAAAGTAACCCAAGGACTAAATCTTAAGATAAAAGTGTCTAAAACCATTCCTGGACCCATGAGAAGAAACTGATCAGTTCTGTACCTAACGAAATCTTAAGCTTCAGACAAAAAAATAAATAGAAATAACATTATCTACAGATAAGAGAAACTCAAAAAATCACCTGTTTCTTCAGGACCTCTGGGGCCACATAGTTGGCGGTGTAGCAGGGGGTCATAAGCATGCCGTTATCTGCGCGCAGCTGCTTCGCAAACCCGAAATCACAGATCCGGATTGTCTCTGGATTACCGGAATCATCCGCGTACAGCACGTTCGACGGTTTCAGGTCACGGTGCACGACACCGTTCTAAATATAAAAATATTCTGGTATTGTTGAATTTTTAAATAAATCTTTGCGCTCTTAAAGGCCTCTAACGCTGTTGGGTTAAAAGGGAGGAGAAAAAGTCGAATCCTCTTGTTTATCTTTGGTTTTGAATGAAAAAGTAATTTGTTATTAGCGATACTTCAGCTACAGACAGACATACTGTCACTTTTATATAAGAATTTAATAACTTTTATTGCCCGAACATAAAGTTTTCATTTTATGTTACTAGGTACCATATGATATTTTAACTTTCGAATTAATTCCTCATAGTAAAAAATTATTTGTGGAACAGTTTGTTCATTGACAGTTTTTCCCAACCAATAAATATTTAATAAAAGTTTTAATAAAGATATTGAATGTGAGGATTTCTATAAAACGTTGGGAACCAGTCCAGTTTTTAGTCCAATGCCCCTCTCCCCTCAACTTCTTTCCTTGCAGAACGGGTTACAAATCATGTGTTACCTGATGCAGGTACTTAACAACAGAGACAAGCTTATCCATGACAGCCCTGGCCTCCCGCTCTCCAAACATCTTTTGTCTGTACACACAGTTTATGAACACCATGTAAAGAGTCGTGTTATTAAGAAAAATAGGATTATCATTAAATCACGTATCGTACGGCATTTCTTACATTTATAATTGAAACCTAACGATATTGTGTAGGTAGTTTATTGCAGTCTTAAAGAAATCAACAAGTTTTTTCAAGACTGATCTTATTATTTGAATCTAAGTTATGCTCATTGTATCCTTTTACTATTATACTTGAATTTAAATTATGCTCTTTGTATCTTTGTATACTTATTCTTAAGTTTAAGTTATACTCTTTGTATATTTCTACACTTATTCTTGAATTTAATCTTTGTATATTTTTACCCTTGTTCTTGAATTTAAATTATACTCTTTGTATCTTTTTTCATCTATTCTTGAATTTAAGTTGTACCTAATCGTTGGATATTTTTCAAAATATTCTTGTAACGACTAAACTTGACACTTTGTGGATTTTAAAATAAACTGTGCCTGGTAATTTTATCAAACAGTTCTCCACCCTTCATCAATTCAAATACCAAATATTTGTGCTGATCATCCTCAAACATATCCCTAAAAATAAAAATAAATTTCAATTCAAACTTAAGTAACAAACCATATAGTTTCTATTTTGATCCAATATGGCTGAATTAGAACCAGATCTTAGCCACACTGATATTTATGTATAGCATTGTATAACAGAAAATTTCCCACAAACATTAAAATAAATCTTAAAAACAATAGGTTCTTGTTAACCCAAGTCTCCGGCTCCTCGAGGCTAAGAAAACTGTTCTTAATCTTATAATAAATCATTTTAATATCAGGGAAAATATGCCTTCGATAGGATGCAATGGATAACTATTCCTTAACTTATATAGTTTTAATCAGAAATGGAGACAACATTACAGAAATCTAAAATTTCATATTGGTATTTTATTTCAAACTAAGAAAGAGCTGTATTTTCCGTGCTCGGTCCTTTGAGAGAAACCGCAGGTAAAATTTTTGAAAAGAACGCAACGTACCTTAAACTGATAATATTAGGGTGTTGGCCATAGCGGAGTAGGATGGACATCTCCTCCTCACAATCTCTCTTCGACTAAACAAAGTTCAAATGGAATCTTTATCAAATATAAATTGGATATATTAATAATTGGATCTTGCACCAGATTTTCATGTTTTATAAATAAGTGACCTCTGTAGCGGGCTAAAATATCGATCTTTCCATTCATTAACCTCCTACTGGATAAACGGCCCAACCAATAAAAGCGAGGGGCATTGCCGAAAATTTTCTCCTGTAATAATATCCACGTATATTCTACATCCATTAAATATACTAAAGTAATCAGATGTATGTCTGTCTTTTTTTCATAGGCTCTAAAGTCTTGTAAACAGCTACACTGATCTTTACAAAATATCAAGGAATGTTTTTATGTTTACATGAGGTAATCAAGTAGGGGACATAATCTAATATAAGATAAGGTCCAGAACAGAAAAAATTACCCACATCAAAAAGAAATTTTTTTTTACCCCTAAAAGAAACGCACCTTGTGGCTAATTCCTGTGCACGCTACGGTTTTATAGTAGGTTAATTTTAAAGCTTTAAGGATCTAAAATGAAATATTGCATTTAATTACCTTATCAATGATTTTAACAGCATACTCCAATTTTGTTGCTCTATAACAATAGTTTTGCTCAAAATAATTCCACGACAAAATTATGATTTTATTTATACTATTTATGCAAAGTTTTTTTTTTTGGAGAAGGGGTGCCACCTAGGGTCATCTCAAAAAACGCCCGTCTCAAAAAAGTTTAGGGGTAAATATAAGATATGGATAGGAAGGGTGAAATATAATATATTTTGAAAATTTTGGTATCTTTGGCACCAAATGTTTTTGGAAGGATATTATATAACCACTTTTTACACCTCCTTTGACGACCATTTTTAAACTAAACTCTCCCAGCCTCAAGGTAGGCTAATCTTTTAGAAGAGCCACTTAAATCGTTGTCATACCGTAAAGCCATTTTTAAAATTTTACTGGACACTAACACGCATCCAACTACTAAATACAAAGAAAGCAAATTTTTTTTAATCACGGATTTTTTGAGAAAATTCCTGTGAATACATCTTTTACAGACGCTGTAGGTTCCTCTTCCAATTTCCTCCAGAACATCATATTCATCTGACAGGTTGCCCAGTCGTCCAGCTTTGCTGTTCACCTGAATATTTAAAGATTATCCGGCTGTTAAATAATCTATTTACTCTAGAATAACAGCTAGGAATAAACATGCAAATATAATGGATTTATTGCCCTAGATGTTCAATATTAAAGTTTATCCATGTTTAATCCTAAGAAATGCAACTTATAATAGCTTAGGTAATAACAACTTAATAATTGGTTGAAATAAAAAAAAACAATGGAAGGATTGTTCCTAAACAATTTTCCTTTTGGTCCTAGACTTTCTATATCCTTGGAAGTAATCTATTTAGATGCATAGCATCTGTACAGGTATAACCAGGGAGCCGGAGGGAGGGAACATTGAACTGCAAATTGCACTGCCATCCAAAGTTTTATAAACACGATCTCTCATCGGTTATTTTAAATACTTTGTGTAATTTAGTTAAATCATAATTGGTGGGTAGGTAGTTAAATAAAAACATAAGTGTCCAAACTATAAATCAATAATTTAATATTTTATTACCTGAGGAGAAATTCTTGAAGCAGAAGTGTTGATACCAAGAGATTTGGCAAGACTAAAATTTCACACATTTCATCTTTTAAAATTTACTCTAGCCGCAGCGCATATGACACAAAAACTGTTTCAGAGCAAAGATCACAAAAAAAAGTTTTGTTTAAATTGTACTTACAAAGGGGTAGTTTCACGAAATGCATGTAAACTTTAACTTAATATAAGGAACCGCATATTTTTTGCTTGTAAATATTTTCTACCACGTAGTTTTTAAAATATCAAGACTTGAAAATCGTCTTTTCGTGATATATGGAATTTAAAAAGACGATTTTTAAGTCTTGATATTTTAAAAACTACGTGGTAGAAAATTGAAATTCTTTCAAATATTATGCCATATAAATGTAGTTTAACCCAATAACTAGGAAAAAATATGCGGTTCACTAAATTAAGTTCAAATGCATTTCGTGAAACTACCCCTTTTGTTGTAATACCGGATAATATATACTATGGGATATTAACTTTAAAGTGTTCAAAAAAATCACCTAATTTGCAAAAACTAATTTTTTTATTTTTTTTAGATGAAATTAAAATTAGAATAGATCCAACACAAAGAAAAAACATTGTGAATAAAATTAAAATATGTTCCTTGCATTAGCCGTCAGTGTGTTACCAGATTTGGCCGCTTGAACTACCGGCGGCGTGCCGCCAATAATATTGCCGTTGCCGCCGCCGGCTCCACCGGTCTCGTAGAGCAGTGGCGCTACATAGCTGAAGCCGCGGAACAGCTCGTGAGTGGCGGCGCTGGCGGGAATGGCCGGAGAGTCGTGCGGTGTGCGGGAAGTGAATTCAGAGTCAAAATAAAATGCGTCATCCTAAAATAATATTAATATGTAAAAAAAAAACTACCTAAGGTATCTAAGTATATTAAGTAATAAAAAATAAAATAAAATAGCATAAAACCATCTAGATATATATAAGAAGCTTCACTGTAAAGGAGAACCATATCGGTTCAGCGGTTAGCGAGATCCTTCGCTACAAACAAAAAAGCTTGATTCTTTATATAATAGGATTGTTAGAAGACTATTAAGCAGATATATTTAGTAAAAGTGAGTCTAAATAAAAACCATTTCTTATACTAGTTAGGTAAATTTAATTTTACCTGGACTATAGTTGGTTGGAAAGGTGGAGGTACGAGTTTATTCAACAGTTTGTCCCAGTCTATGTTGCCAAAAAACGGATGGCATTTCAGATCTTCAATCCCGTTAGGACCAGAACACAGCCTGGGCACAGCGCAGTGTCATTATAACAGGCAGGGATGGACAATGGACTATAAATTACAATGGTACCCGAAGTAAAGTTTAACTAATATCAGTGTTTTTACTTTACCACCAATATCTTTATTTTGCATCTCCCTTTGAAATATTTGAACGAGAGACCGGACGGTAAGTAAACATTAAAATTCATTGTAAATCTTCTCTAGATGTAACAAGAAATATAGACATGTAATTTATTTTATTTAGCTAGAAACCAAACTATTGCATTAAAGGGTTTAATATAAAAATGGGGTGAAGATATTGTCTAAGTTAGCTGTAACCTATCCATGAATATAATCATGGATCTAAAGGGATAAGACCATGGCCGATAAAACATCCCCAATGATTAAACACAATATTACCAATTCCGTAGATTAAAATTAGTGATTGAAACGTTTGGACACTTAATATAATTACCGATAAAAATTCAATAATAGTTATTTCTCGCATCGTATTATAAACAGCTTTCTGCGGATATAAAATGTACAATTATAAGATTAAAACAAGTTTTTTTAGACCCGAGGTGCCGAAGGCACGGGCTAAAAATACTGATTTTAATCTCACGATTGTACATTTTTATATTCGTAGAAAGCTGGATATAATACGATGCTAGGCATAGTTTTTTCGTATGGATGAGAACCGGTTCTTATCCACCGGATTTAAATAAATACGAGAAAAGTCTTTAAAAGTTGTTGAGCCAATGAATATGAAAACATTATTATAAAACTTTGAGGACTCTAGTATTGAAATATAGAGCCTTGTGTCCCCTCCCTCCTCCCTGGATGTTAATGTCACTGGACATTCCTGTTAGCAGGGTTACGTTTGAAAAGAACCCTGAGTAGAGATTGGGCTTCGGGAGACAGGAAAGCTGGCATTTGTAGTCGAGCCTGAAATAGAATATAAAGTAGGGATATAGTCCCTTTCGTGGCAACGCCCCTTAAGGGGCGATTCGTCGTATTTTTAAATCGCTTTTAATAGTTTATTTTAGGTTAGGTTAGGTTATATTGGGTTAGATAATTGCCCCGCAGGGTTAGAGTCCCCTGCAGGGGCTAGAAATAAGAGAAAAGTTACTGTAAAAACTAAAAATACGAATAATCTTCCTTTAAGGGGCGTTGCTACGAAAGGGACTATACCCTAAAAGAGTAAGGTTTTCTATGTTTGAAGCTTAAGATTTCAATACCTACTGAACTCATTGTGTTCTCCTTTAAAGGGAAGCTTCAAAAAGATCTCAGTTTAGTTTTGGGCTATTTTATTTCTAGATTTACGCCTTTGGGTGGTTTAAAGTTATTTCTTTGCCCCCTTCTTATCCCCTTTGAATACAATGCCCCCTAGAGATTCTAGACGCTAGTCTATAATAAAACATTAAATAAGGATGAGAACATCCATACGAAGCAAGTCATAACAAAAATAAAGATAAACATTGATAAATACCTATAGATTATTTTGATACGTGTCCGACGGACTTACGGGCCAAGTAAGTTATGTACAGAAACCTTTTTGTAAGAGGTATTAGTATTTACCTTGAGTATTTGATTCTTTGTATCCTTACGGTCCTCCCCAGAGAATGGTAGCTTCCCTGTCAACATTATTATTATTTACCTTGAGTATTTGATTCATGGTATCCTTACGGTCCTCCCCAGAGAATGGTAGCTTCCCTGTTAACATTTCAAACATTAGCACACCATAGCTCCACCAGTCTGCCGCAACATCATGGCCCTAGGATTAATATAAATCAATATCTCAAAAACAGCTGGTCCTATTGAAAAGTAGATTTTCGTTTTCAGTGTCTTTAAGGTTTAAATGTTAAAGTTTAGTTTGTAAATTATATATCATAATCTTCTTTCATATTCCATAGAAATAAATCTTCAATATTGGAAAAGTAGCAAGGTTCTCTTTGTATGAAGCCTAAGATTTCAACTACTGAACTAATTAAGTTGTACTTTTTAGGGAAACCTTATACTATTTGAGTGTGGACCACACCGTATCTTACTAAAACTGCTTATTACTTAATGTCAGATGAATGGTATTAAAAATAGGGTTGGCAATCCGTATCCGGAATCCGCCCAATTTTTGGCCAATTTTGGAATCCGAATCCGGAATCTGATTTTTAATAGCGGATTTCGGATTCTTATTTGGTAGGCTAAAATTAGCGTCTTGAGTTTTTTCTTTCAACTCCTCTTTGAAGGCAAAGATTTTCATCATTATTTTAAAATATTGCTAGAATCCGGAATCCGAATCCTGAATCCGCCAAAAATAAGAATCCGGAATCCGCAGAAATCCGCCACTTTTTTTGACGGAATCCGGAATCCGAATCCGGCCCAAAAATTCGACGGATTGCATCACTAATTAAAAGTAAGGCTGGGGGAATGCCTCGGAAGGAACATTAACAGGGAAACCTCATTACACTGCATAGTTAGGAATTCCAGACAAGGGTCAAGCAATGAAAGTGTTGGTTGTCTGATGGATGTTACTTAATACTTGAAAGTACGAACCTTGCGATTAACAACCTCTGGAGCCATATACTCAACAGTGCCACAAAAACTGTACGCCTTCTTTTCAAATCCCTCCTAAAAAGTAATTCAGTCAATTGTGAATTGGGAAAGGTAGGTACCTAAATAAATCAAAATATCAGAAACTCTTATTTTATGCATCTTTTTTTTTGTCTGAAAATTAGGATTTCAGAAAATAATAGACAGATTGATTTCTCAATTTTGGGGAAGGTCCACGACTCCACATAGGCTAGTTTTTAAAAAATTTAAGTCTTGGGATGGTTTTAGGCTAGTGTTCAGACCCAACATCCCAACTCTTTAAAAAGAGAAAAACCGTAGATACTAAGAACGCAGCCGCTAATATTATAGAAGAGTTCTGTCAAGGTATTTTTCAGACGAAATATAGAACACTTGCCTAGATAATGATATGACTAAATTATCAAATCATTCTTATCTATTTGCCCCACAGTGCACGCAGAGAAACCGGTTTGTGGAGCCATTATGGGAAAAAATATTACCTTACAAAGCCCGAAATCTGTGACGGCAATGTGCCCATCTGCATCTAATAAAATATTCTCTGGTTTCAGGTCCCTGCAAAAGTAAAGACATTGATAACTAGAGATGTCATAAAAAAAACCACGTGGTTTAAACCAAAAAAAAAAGCTTAAAAAAACCAAGGTGGGATGGTTTAAATGTTTTTTTTCAAAAATATTTATACGAAGGCCTATTTTTCCAGTTATATCTTTTCATAACGTAAATAATACAGTAAATAACTGTCAGTCAGGGTTTTCAAATCGGGCGGGCGGTTTTGGGCTGCCCTTTTTGGGTCCTTTTGGGCAGATTTGGGCACCCCCCCGTTTCGGGGGTGAGAAAAAGGGGGAGGGGGTAAAAAAGAGGGGGTGGGGCAGGCCTATAATTTGGATATTATTAAAAAAAACCTGGTTTTTAATAAAAAAAAACAAAAAAAACCTGGTTTAAACCAAAAAAAACAAACTGGTTTGTTCTTTTAAAAAAAACCTGTTTTTTTTCCATCTCTGTTGATAACATTAAGTACCTAGTTATTTAATATAATATAAAAAAAGCCTACTGTCACTTTTTATGCACGGACGCAGGGGCGTAAATTCTCCAGCCTTACCTTAACTAAGAACAAATTTCTTTCACTGGGGCGGGATTCTCATTAGATTCGAATGATAATCTAGAGAAGCCAGAGCATCATCCGCTTTGGATATTAAGTTAAGTAAAATAACCCTTAGGATACATGATTTTTGTTTGTAATTTTTAACTGTGCATTGTAATGAGTTGCGCCTGTTCGTTTTACACAGTGTTCCTATTGGTCTAATTGGGTGATGGCGGATCTAAACTTTCTTTATTTACCAAATTCTTTACTTTGTTGTTAATTGCAGAGGCGTATATTTTTGAAAAATTCCCTTAAACCACAGGAAGAGAAAAGAGGAGAATTCAAAAAAGGAAAAATCCCGTATTTTTAAAAGCGAAGCTTTTCTATAATTAGGGTCGGTCCGTCCGTCCGTCCGTCCGAGATAGATAGCTTTTATTCGTTAACTTAGGCATGTTAGAATTGTCCTATCGATTTCAAACTTTGCATGATGATTCCTGTAGTAGTTAGGTACGATTTAGAAAGCGTAGCAACTCTATAATCATTACCAGAATGTCCGTACGTCCATTTTAAACATGTTGATTTTTCTAATTTTTTAACAACAAATTTTTTATGTGATCTAATTATCCGTTTGATCTGATTTTTGGTATATTGATTCCTGGGACAACAAAGAACAATATTTTAAGCAAAGCAACTCTATAATCAAATCCTAAAAATATAATAAAGTATGTCCATAAAATCAATAAACATTATCCTGTATCAAGAAGTTTTTCAACAAATTTACTTACAATTTTGCTTCGACTCTTATACTTTTATATTCTGATAATTCAGTTTAGACACTATACAAGTGTTTATGTCCGTATGCCTAACGTTTCAGTGCTTCGCTTTTATGGATGTTGTCATCCTTGTTTTTTAATAAATTGGAATAAGAAATAGAGAGAAGTGGAAAAGGGGAATTAAACTCAATTGGAAAATATACACCCCAGGTTAAATTATCAAAAACTAGCTGCAAACTGACCTGTAAATGATGCCTAATGAATGTAGGTGATGTAGAGCAAGAGCCAACTCTGCTAAGTAGAATTTTACATCCTCTTCTGTGAACATTACTTCTTTGGCTAATCTGAAAGAAAATTTATACTGATACAATTTGATTAAAAGTGAAAGATGGAAGGTGGTAGCTCTGTGATGACGAACCGCGTTTCGGAGAAGATATTTTGAGTTCATGCCCCAATGATAAATCGAATTTCACATTATCTAAAAATATTTAAATAGAAAAATATTTAATGTACTACCTATATATTAATTTTATCCCCCATCTCACAAATTTGTTTAGTTTTTTTTCAATAAGAAGGGGGGGGGGAAATGGATTTATTGCCCCCCAACCACATACCTATTATTCCCCCCCCCCCCACCCCTTTAAAAGGGTCAATTATGCAGAATATACACCCCTGTATGTGGTCCAAATGCGATATTAGGGAAACCGCCATAAAAGTTTGAAAGCAATTACCTGGTAAAAAGATCTCCTCCTCTTTGGAAATCAAGAATTAAATAAAGTTTCCCTAAAAAAATACATATTTAAAACAGAATAATTTTCAAAAAAAACTGTTGCTTATCGAAATTAAAAAAAAGATTACTGTTCTTTTGTGTAAAGATAACCATTCTTCTCACCATATTATAGCCAAGGTTAGAGTTTTTTTTGCTAAGTTACTTAGACAGACGCACGGACGGACAAGACATACAAATCACAAAATCATGGTTGGACAAACGAGAGAAAAAATCATTATGCATAAAGATTGATATTTAGAGGTAGCAAAAATAAAATAAAAATCACAAAAACTTTTAAAATAAACAAATGTCCTTTGATGCATGACCGACAGACAGACTGACCAAGTAAGTTTACTGAATGCTCTTTAAAACGTAAGACTTATCTTCACATAATAAAATCAGTAGTTTATCCTAAAAAGCTACCAACCGATAAAATCACATTTTGATTTTCCCTCTGCCTTAACGGACGGACAAACTACGTGAATAATAGAGTAGCGTCGCTACTAAATAGATAATGTTTACCTTCAGTTTGAAATGCATATTGTAGCTTTACTATGAATGGATGGCTGACCTCAGCCAATATGTTTCGCTCCAATTTTGTCCTCACACGATCTCTAACCTAAAGATAGGAATATCCTATTACGTATAAAAAGTAGTAAGGTCTGTTATTTTAACACAAACAAAAAAATAAGCCAACTCATAAGATGGACATTTTAAAAGCAATAATAAGATAAAAACTAAAATTAAACATGATAACAAAGATGCAATGTTCTAGGGGGGGGAAGTTTTGCCACTTTCGCGTAATCCGTGATTATTAGGCTAGGTATTGATGTGAGACTATAGGTTATTTGGGATAAAAGTTTACTTTTGGGTAGTACTTCACGTATATTTAATCATTTTTTGGATATGTCTCCAGGTTCAGGTGCTGCAGGCTGGAAGGTGGTTTCTGGACAGGTAAAAAAAATTTAAAATTTTTGTTTGAAGAGTTAGAGATCAAATTATTAAACAAAATATGCATCTTTATGGATATTATTGACATATAAGAAGAAAAAATTAAAATCGGCCTCCAGGTTCAGGTGCTGCAGGCCTCCAGGTCAACTCTGGACAGGTAAAAATCAAATTTTTTATTTGAAGAGTTAGAGGTCAACTTATAAAACAGAATATGCATATTTTTTTATATTATTGACATTTTTGAAGAAAAAATTAAAATCGGCCTCCAGGTTCAAGTGCTGCAGGCCTCCAGGTCCACTCTGGACTGGTAAAAAAAACAAGTTTTTTATTTGAAGAGTTAGAGGTCAACTTATAAAACAGAATATGCATATTTTTTGATATTATTGACATATTTGAAGAAAACATTAAAATCGGCCTCCAGGTTCAGGTGCTGCTGGCCTCCAGGTCCACTCTGGACAGGTAAAAAAATAATTTTTTTTATTTAAAGAGTTAGAGGTCAACTTATAAAACAGAATATGCATCTTTTTTTGTATTATTGACATTTTTGAAGAAAAAATTTAAATCAGCCCCCAGGTTCAGGTGCTGCAGGCCTCCAGGTCCACTCTGGACAGGTAAAAAATCAAATTTTTTATTTGAAGAGTTAGAGGACAACTTACAAAACAGAATATGCATCTTTTTTGATGTTTTTGACATATTTGAAGAAAAAATTAAAATCGGTCTCCAGGTTCAGGTGCTGCAGACCTCTAGGTCCACTCTGGACATGTAAAAAATAAAATTTTTTATTTAAAGAGTTAGAGGAAAACTTAAAAAACAGAATATGCATCTTTTTTGATGTTTTTGACATATTTGAAGAAAAAATTATAATCGGCCTAAAGGTTCAGGTGCTGTAGGCCTCTAGGTCTACTCTTGAAAGGTAAAATATAAAAAAAAATTGATTTGAAGAGTTAGAGGTCAACTTATAAAACAGAATATGCTTCTTTTTTTTATATTATTGACATATTTGAAGAAAAAATTAAAATTGGACTCCATGTTCAGATCCTTCAGGCCTCCAGGTCCACTCTGGACAGGTATAAATTAAGTCTTTTTATCTGGAAAGTTACAGGTCAACTTAAAAACAAAATATGCATTGTTTTGGATATTATAAATATACTTGAAGATAAAATTAAAATCGGCCTTCAAGTTTAGGTGCTGCAAGCTTTCATTTTCAGGTATTTTTGCTTTTTTTCCTGTTTAAAACATGGTAGGTAGGTATCATACATTTTTACTTTTTTATATGGACAGTGACACTTTTACCTGGCTCCTGGTGAACGCTGGTTGTTGCCGGCCAGGTGAATATCTCAAATGGTTATTTTGGAATTTAGAAGAAAGATTTCGAAATAGAATAAGTTTAAAACTTAAAATATAATAATATAGTGAAATTAAAGGACCTGGAGCCTGTCTGGACACACATTTTGAAGCCTTAAATGATTAATTTTACTATATTATCTTATTTTAACCATTTTTTTAATACATACCTTTACTCTAAATTCAAAAATTACCTGGATATTTACTTGGCCAATGGCCAACAGCGGTCACTGGGATCCATCAAAAAGTTTCAATGAATATGATAACTACCAGGTTTAAATAAATATAGAATAGAAAAAAAAGTAGAGGGAAATCTAATAAATAGGAAATATACCTGAAAATAGTCTCTAAAGTTCACCTGGAAGCCTGCAGCACCTGAACCTGGACGCCAATTTTATTTTTTTTCTTCAAATATAAATGTAACATCTAAAAATATGCTAATGTTGTTTTAAAAACTGACCTCTAACTCTTCCAATAAAAAATTTGATTGTTTTACCTGCCCAGAGTGCACCTGGAGGCCTGCAGCACGTGAACCTGGAGGCCAATTTTAATTTTTTCTTCAAATATGTCAATAATAACAAAAAATGCATATTCTGTTTTATAAGTTGACCTCTAACTCTTCAAATAATTTTTTTTATTTTTTTTACCCGTCCTGAGTTGACCTGGAGGCCTGCAGCACCTGAACCTGGAGGCCGATTTTAATTTTTTCTTCAAAAATGTCAATAATACAAAAAAAGATGCATATTCTGTTTTATAAGTTGACCTCTATTTCTTTAAATAAAAAAATTTATTTTTTTACCTGTCCAGAGTGGACCTGGAGGCCAGCAGCACCTGAACCTGGAGGCCGATTTTAATGTTTTCTTCAAATATGTCCATAATACAAAAAAATATGAATATTCTGTTTTATAAGTTGACCTCTAA
The DNA here is from genome assembly GCF_053477335.1 of Acartia tonsa. Classification (NCBI taxonomy): domain Eukaryota; kingdom Metazoa; phylum Arthropoda; class Copepoda; order Calanoida; family Acartiidae; genus Acartia; species Acartia tonsa. The sequence goes on along the minus strand of NC_137273.1, from coordinate 4,899,595 downwards.
CTCTTCAAACTAAAAATTTGATTTTTTACCTGTCCAGAGTGGACCTGGAGGCCTGCAGCACCTGAACCTGGAGGTCGATTTTAATTTTTTCTTCTTATATGTCAATAATATCAAAAAAGATGCATATTCTGTTTTATAAGTTGACCTCTAACTCTTCAAATAAAAAACTTGTTTTTTTTACCTGTCCAGAGTGGACCTGGAGGCCTACAGCACCTAAACCTGGAGGCCGATTTTATTTTTTTCTTCAAATATGTCAATAATATCAAAAAATATGCATATTCTGTTTAATAAGTTGACCTCTAACTCTTCAAATAAAAAAACTTGTTTTTTTACCTGTCCAGAGTGGACCTGGAGGCCTGCAGCACCTAAACCTGGAGGCCAATTTTAATTTTTTCTTCAAATATGTCAATAATATAAAAATTATGCATATTCTGATTTATAAGTTGACCTCTAACTCTTCAAATAAAAAACTTGTTTTTTTACCTGTCCAGAGTGGACCTGGAGGCCTGCAGCGCTTGAACCTGGAGGCCAATTTTAATTTTTTCTTCTGATATTTCAATAATATCCACTTAGATGCATATTTTGTTTAATAATTTGATCTCTAACTCTTTAAACAAAAATTTTAATTTTTTTTTACCTGTCCAGAAACCACCTTCCAGCCTGCAGCACCTGAACCTGGAGACCTATCCAAAAAATGATTAAATATACGTGAAGTACTACCCAAAAGTAAACTTTTATCCCAAATAACCTATAGTCTCACATCAATACCTAGCCTAATAATCACGGATTACGTGAAAGTGGCAAAACTTCCCCCCCCCTTAAAAATGATGTAGTTACTATTACGTAGCATTAATATTCTTTCTAATATGATGCTTACTTTGATTCGGATTAAAAATGGATTCTACAGAAGCAATTCTTTTCTGTAAGTCTCGTCAATGTTATAAGTCTGTCTGCCTTTCTCACCACGTAAAAAGGAGATAATTTTAAATAGGGAGAAATACCACGTGAAATTAACTAATGTAAAAATAAAATAAAATGACAAACCATGATGAGAACATCAATAGGTAAGTAAAAACAATCATAATTTAATATATTTAATTTTTAAAAATTTATATCTTATTAAAGGGGGGAGGCGGATGTGCCACTTTTTGAAACCAAAACTAAAAGTCATAGGAACTCAACTAAAAGAAGAGTTACAGGTCTGAGATTTTGCATGGCAGTTGCTTAATAGGGGTACAATATGGAACTGTAAAGAAACGGCGGCGCAACCGCCGAAAACTTCCGAGAAAAGGCAAATAAAAATTCGGCGGGAAACGCCGGTTTTCGGCGGTTGCGCCGCCGTTTCTTCACAGTTCCATATTGTACCCCTATAAAGCAACTGCCATGCAAAATCTCAGACCTGTAACTCTTTTTTTAGATGAGTTCCTTTGTTGACTTTTGGTTTTGGTTTCAAAAAGTGGCACATCCGCCTCCCCCCTTACAACTTGGTACCTAGCATCGGAATATTCACAAAAAAAATAATGTATCTTACATTTTAGCTTAGAGAATCATTTTTCCTAAAATATTTCAGACAAACGGACTTTTCAAATGTTTGAGTCGCCACGCTAATACTTGTATTTATCTTGCTTGTTATTCTATATTATTATAATTAATCATCAAAGAAAAATACTTCTATAAAATTCTAATTTTGATATTGAAAGATTATCTTTTAATAAGCTAATAGTAAATCTAGCTTCCAGAAGATACGATAATAGTATAAAACTATTTATAGTTCAAGGGTGAGATAATAAAGTAGTGCTTCCATAAGACAGTGTCGTCATAATGTGCTTAAACTGGCTCTGGTGTGGCTTTTCTTTCTATTTAATTTAAAAGTTTTGTTACTTATAGGTAGATGTTGTCATATCCCAAGCATATTTTATATTTGCGGCACAATGGAATTACAACTATAATAAAGGATTTCTATAGTTTACAAGAATTTTCTCATTTAAATCTGCTTTAATTTAGCTGTTAACTACCTTATTTATATTAAATGATAGGTACATATATTTCTATATAATATCAAGTTCTTTTTCCGTTGTTTCCCCTTATTTAAAGAAAAAGGGGGGGGGGTCTTTTAATGCAACCATCCCGGAAAAGTAATGGCTGGCGGCTCAGCCATTTAGCCGTTTTGCCTATTTTCAGGGCAAATTCATCATTAATTACGTAGGAATCAACTTTTTAAAACATATTTTTGGTTTAACTCATGTTAAATGATAGCAATAACTATTTTTTAAATTTCTAGTACCAACAGCTACCGGCTAGAACCGTTTGATAAGGTTTTTGAGCGACATAAAGTATTATGTGGAGATAGGTTTCTTGACTAATTTGCTCTTAAGATATCTAAAAAAAACGCAAAACGGCTGAGCCGCTAGTAGCCGTTACTTCCAACTTTTTGTGCGATTTAGGGAAAATAGACCTACAAAGGATTATTCATGCAAAATTTTAGATCGAAATTCGAATTCTAAGTGCCATTTAATCATTGATTACGAGATGGTTGCATTAACCCCCCCCCCCCCCCTCAATATTATGAAAATAGAGGGGAATTTATAAACACACACACACACACACACACATAGTAAATCCAGGATATTTGATGTTTAATCTTACAATTATTTCTAAACAACATTAATCAGGAGATTCAGATTTCTTACACCCCAGCAAAATTACCTAGAGATCAAGGAGGACAAAATCCAATGGAAGTGAAGAACAATAAAAACATGAATGGTAATATTGATTATCCTATTATATAAAGTAGTAAGCTTTTTTTTGTCTGTAGCGAAGGATCTTGCTAACCGCTGAACCGATCGGGTTCTCCTTAACAGGGTAGCTTCTCATAGGTCCCGGGAAGGTTTATAACTATTTTGGGGGAGGGTACCACCACCCTACTAAGAGAAATCGCTCCTAAAAAAAATTACCCCCCCCCCCAATTTTTTTTCTCTTATATAAGTCTAAAAAATAAGTCTTGGGATTAAACTTTCCTCAAGTGCCCCTAGAGGCCTCTAGGGGCGTAGCCGCTAGTAAGAATTAAAGAGCATTAGTTGAAATAAAGAATAGATTTCTCGAGAAAAAGTCACAAAAGCTTTCACACATATTTAAAATTTTTCAACATTTATATTTTATAGCTTGATTGACAGAGCTACGACGTACAAAGTAAACATCATAATAGAAGATGCTCAATGCTCATTGTCATTGAATGTTCACCAAAAATAGCAGCTGAGAAAATCGCATTTCCCCCTTAGCTTAGTGATACGGACTGACGGACAACCAGACAAGTGAAGTATAAAGTAGTAGCAAGGGCACCGTGGCTCAGTGGTAACACACTGAGCTACGGTGGTGAGAGTTCGAGTTCAATTCTCCATGTGTTGACTTGAATTTCTCATTCGCAATAATGATCAAGCAAATTCCCCTGGTTGTGTTAGAGGGGGATTATTGAGTCAATACAAGTCAAGTACATAATATCAGTACTACCCTTATCCCAAGCTCCTCTGCGGAAAGCGTCATTCATTACGGTGACTTAATTTCGGACACCTGCCATACTCGGCGAGGGTTAGGTAATAATGAGTAGCTCTCATGAGACAGCGGGTCAAGTCATAATGTGCTTGAACGTGGAGCTTGATAGCCCTAGTGGCTATACAAAAGTGTCTCAGCCTACTCCATGACTACTTAGGCCCAAACCCTAAGAAACTATGGCTAATCAATCAATCAATCAAGTATAAAGTAGCTAGGTACACTACTAAAAAATTACACAAGGCCAAGGATACAGAAAGAATAAAAATTAAATATCATAAAGAAAGTTACCGCACAATGAGATTTATCAAAGCTAAACTCAATTTGAAAATATGAACCAAATGTATTGATATTTGCATACCTAGACATCATTCAAGTTATAATAAAGGTGGAGTGGGCATGAAGGGGAGACATTAAAGATAATGGGTTAAAAAATCCTTAAACCTAATAAAATTACCTAGGTGATATATTATATTGAGGACAAATTTACCTCTTTGATGGCTTTTAAAAACTAATGTATTACATAACATACCTTAAGAGTAGCTTTCTTTAAAACTTTCATAGCATACAAAGTACCAACATCGTAGCCCCGTACTTTGCGGACAAGAAAAACCTTCCCAAAAGATCCCTAGGAAACAAACTGATTAAATAATATGAGCAAAAAGAGCAGATAAGAATTTTGTAGATCCTGGAAGCATCCAGGTGGCTTTTGGAGGCAATTATTGCAAATTTTTTCATAGTTTTGAATCTAAAAGTAATCTTTAACCCAAATAACCCTTAGCTAGTCTTAAACCTATCACAATAGTCATAAAGACCATGAAAGTAGCAAAAGAAACGATCATTATTTAAAATTCCTTTCACACAATAGAAGATTATGACAATGTGCTATAAAATCTCCCCCATATAAACTTAGTTTAGGAGGAGAATCATATAATGTTTAATCTGTTTCCTGTCCAAGGACTCGGAGAAGTTCAAAATCTTTTGTGTTGGCTCGATCACATCCTTAAAAAAAAATATTTCAATGTTTCATTTATTCATTGTTCATAGTTTTTTTTAGAGTTTGGACCTAAGATGTTATAGTCTAGAGTAGGTCGAGACACTTTTAAGTAGCTACTAGGGCCAGCTCAAGAACAAAGTTCAAGCACATAATTTTATGACTTGACCCGCTATCTCATGAGAGCATGAGAGATTGAGTTAGTAAAACTTAAAGTAAAAGTATTAGTGATGGGAATCCGGATCCGGAATCCGAATCCGGAATCCGCCCAATTTTCGGCCAATTTTGGAATCCGAATCCGGAATCCGTTTTTTATAGCGGATTCCGGATTCTAAATTGGTAGGCTAAATTTAATTTAAATAGGTTAGAAAATACCAAGCACATTTTTAGGACATACGTAGCACTTAAATTTTTAAATTTACTAATGTGATGTAAATGTTTTAGTTATGCTGGAAGTCAACACTTTATACAAATCAAGGCTTCAACCAAGTAACATAGTGATAAATTAACGAAAAAAGCTATCCCTCTGTGACGGACGGCCTTTTAAAATACTGCTAGAATCCGGAATCCGAATCCGGAATCCGCCAAAAATAAGAATCCGGAATCCGCAAGAATCCGTCACTTTTTTTGACGGATTCCTTCAGAATCCGGAATCCGAATCCGGCCCAAAAATTCGACGGATTCCCATCCCTAAAAAGTATATTTTTAAGTCCAATGTCCCCTACATCCCTGGGTAATGTTATTCTTGAGATTTTATCCTACCTGACGGAGTAACAGTGCCAAGTTCTATTTCTGTGGTTCTTTCCTCCGAATCCGCGTGCCCATCCCCTATTCCAGAGGAAAGATATCAACATTTTTTACGTTTAGGTGGGTAACAATATTTTGATGTGGTTTAATGTCAAATTTAACATTTTTTTTAGATTCTACTTTCCATAAATGATGAATTTTGGGGGGAAAATAGGGTGAGGTTATTTTAATGTCTTATCCCTATATTCCTTCTTATTCTTACCAGATTAAAAAATGATGTACTTTTAAATGAGCTTCAATAATTAAACTCTTTCCTTCAATGAGTTCTCCCTCCAATAATTTTCTCCCATTTATTTAAACTACCCCTAATCTCTAAATGTAGCAGCTACTCTTTAGTTTACCATTTAATCCATCTTTGAAAATAGTTTATAAAATGGTTGATTTGGTAACTATTTATTTGTGTTTTAAATAAGAGATCATGAATGACAAGTATTGTATTATTCTTTTGAATACTATTAATAAATTAGGCTTTATTTTTAAAAATGTAGTGGGCATTTTATGAAAAAGGCGTTTTTTGAGATAGGCGTTTTCTGAGATGGGCGTTTTTTGAGATAGGCGTTTTCTGAGATAGGCGTTTTTTGAGATAGGCGTTTTCTGAGATAGGCGTTTTTTGAGATAGGCGTTTTCTGAGATAGGCGTTTTTTGAGATGACCCCAAATATTACGAGTGTCAATAATTTAAAGAATTTATCAAATCCGCATACTTTTTTATGCGGACCTAGTAAGTTGTAACAAGAACGCTTTTTGGTAAAGGGTTGGTATCTTTACCATAAAAATCAGCAGTCTATCTTTAATAGCAATAGAGAAAAATCAAATTTCTCCATGGAGCTATCACGGACGGACAAAAAAGTTCTTAATAAAATGTTGATTTTGTATTCCTGTGCTGCCACCAGAATCTCCGCCATTTTGATCACCTTCATCTGTTACAATTAGGTTCACCTAAATAATTTCATTTTTAAAATACATCTGGGAATTGAAAAAGCTCTTAGGGTCAAACTAGATAATTGATATCCCTCAAAAAAGAATTTTTTACATTTCACATCCAAAATGTAGGTGTTAATCCCATATTCTATTATCAAACAAGATCCTTCGCTACAGACAACAAAAGCTTACCTACTACTTTAAATTATATCAAATATATTTAGTGAAATTTTAAGTAAAAAAACTTGAATAACCTGTTTGAATGGATCCACTAGGTGAGCAAGTGGCATAGCTAGTCTACCTAGAAATATTAAATAAAGAGTTAATACATAACTTCAAGACAACAACTAGTTTATAATATCTTTTTATTACTCGGAATTAATAGCAATTTTCAATAAACTGTATTGACAAAAGGATGACAACATCATATAGGCGAAGTGTAACAAATTATCAGCAATATTGGAAAACGAAACTTAACTAAAATAGAAAGTCTTGGGGATGGCTTTAGCTATTTGTAAAGCGCCCTCAAAAACTAAGTCCTAGATGTAGTCATTTTATTAAGTTTTAGGTAGGTAAGTTTTTAAAAAGCTAAAGAAATTTTTCTGGTTATTGGGTCAATACGCCTTTAATCCAAATTTATTTACAGGGCATCCTCGAAAAGAGGTGAAATTAGAATGACATTTACTAATATTCATCTCTTATATAAAGCAAAGGAAGTAAAATTAAACATGCGTAAGAAAGAATTATCTTACCAAAGTAACTTTCTCAAAATCCACTTCAAGCAAAAATCTTGAATAACTCTCTGAAAATTATCAAATTAAAGCACAAAAAAAAAAAATAATTAATTAAATGATATTAGGTAATACTTTAACACAAAGACCTTTGAGATAATATGAAATGTCATGCAATACGATTTTAATAATAAACATCGAACACACTTTCGAAAAGTATTCAAATTGCCAAATAGACTAGTTGCTAGTCCCTAAGCGCGCATCTAAGGTAGATCAATAAAATAGCCTAAAACCAACCATTCAAGAAAATTATAAAGCTTCCATAAAAAGTTTTTATCTTTCTAACATTTAAATTAACAGTTTCCGAGATCTTTAGCTTCAGAAAAACAAAATTACTGCATCATTATCATATTATCGGGTGGCTGAGTAACTAGAATATTCATTTAAACTCTTGTTTTGTGTTGTATTGAAAATGTCATTCATGAATGATACGAGAAAATAATAAAAGCTGTACATACATATTTGTAATTGTATGTGTGTGTGTGTGAGTGTAAAAGGAACAATACAATTGTGTGTAAGTGAGTGTGTGCAATAAGTACATTCGTTTCGTTTCGTATGTGTGTGTGTGTGAGCGCAGAGCTTCGAGATAATGCCGCGTTGAATTGTGTACAAATCATGGTTCCCGCGTTTCTAAATAAAAATAGTTTTCGTAGATTTTTATTTTATCTTTAAAATACATATTTTGATTTTTTAAGTAAGAACGTATGGCGTTACGTAAATATTTTTTTTTTCAATTTTATACTCAAATGATAAAAGACATAGACTACGTTTCTTTTTCTTTAAATTTTTATTTAAGCACTTAAATAACTTTGTTCAGACTATTAATTATTATAAATATCAATTATCAAATTATCGATTAGCCTTTAAGCTCATATATTCATTGCACAAGCAATTATAATCTATTAACCCTGCTTGTCGAATCTATTTCACGCATAGAAAACATAACCTAATGATTTAATATGATTTAAACTTTCACTTTTGATAGGTTATTCAAATTAATTAAAACTGTATGATGGGGTGGAAATTATCAATAATTATCAATAACATAAACCATTCCTTAGGGGAGGTACAAGTTTTACGTAAATACTAGACGAAAATAAAATTTCTAACCAAATACAATTTTTATTTGGCAACTCTGTTTCTGCCTCTAAAATAAAAACACAAGGGTGTCAAATTTAAATTTGGCGCCACTGAAAAGTTCTACCAATTAATGACACTTTGACCCTTAACAAAGCATTTGACAACAGTAAAAAAAATATATTTTATTTCGATTTTTTTAAATTATCACTAAGACTTTACACTTATACAGAGTTTTTTTTAGATTAAAATGAAAATTATTTATTATATTAACAACAAAATAAATTTTTCAATAATTGTAGGTATGGTATTCAATATTACATTTTCAGGTTACTGGGTCTTTTAGACAAAGGACGGCAATTTTGCGGGAATAAAGCTGATTTTAATATTGCTTGAATTAGAAATAAAGAAAATCATCACAAAGATGTTAAATTAAAGTAACATGCAATAAAAATAATTATAAAAATCAACTAAATCTATTTATTATTTAAAATTATGTTACAAAATTTGTATAAAATCACATTATTCTGACAAAATATTGGAAGCAAGCAACTCTCCTCGCTCCATTGGATGTTTTGTCTGTTTTAAATTAAGATTTAAATGAATATTGAATATTTTACATTTTGACACATGACATGATTAGGCACATGATAATTGATAAGTTATCGTTATTTGTATTGCAAGGCCTGCAAGGGAGCTTCAAGCAATAATTAAAAGTCCTTACTTCAATCAGGTAATTTTTTGTCATTAAAACCCTAATTTCGGCCCACCTCTCACATGTAAAATTATGAAAATGAAGCTTTTACGTCCTTGCTTGCCTTTTTTGACCTAATTTAATTTTGATTTTTTATGTCTATGATAATAAATTGATCTTGATGTTATTAAAATCTATTTATTTAAAATCTTTCCTAAAAGAATCCATCTAAGTTTGTAATTACCTAAAATTAAAAAGGATAAAAAATCTCTGATTATATGTGAAATAATGGAAACTTTATTAAAGGTTATACCTGCGGGAAATGATTTCTTTATGAGAATGGGATATCCAAACATATCAGGTGATTTCTTTGACCATGCCTAAATAAATCAAAGTATAAGAAAAAAATTGAATACACATACTTAATGAACAAAGATGACAATTGACAACATCTATATGCAGTAATACACAAAGGAATCATAGATAGACAAACGGACGCAGTGAATTATGAGGCAGATGTTTAGTGGTAACAAAAAAAGGGGAGATTTTGTGATTATTAAATGGTATAAATCCCGAAACTAAAAAAGTAAGCAATACATATTGAATAAAATAATATTTCTATCATAGTTTTAGGGACGTGCTGATAGATTGACAGAGAAATTGAATTATATGAAGAGTAGCCCCGCTAATAAAAAAAAAATAAAAGCCACCTGAAATTGTGTCATAGCTCTTTTCTGTGCAAGTTTGTCTTCATCCGTGTTTATTAGGTTGTAGAAAAGTTTATCCATAAACAATACAGATCTTTTGTCCTAATATATGTCATGAAAATGTAGTTTAAATTTAATGTGACATGAATTTATATCTAATTTAAGTTTACGTCTAAAATGATTATCAATACAACTGGTATATTGACTTGCAGATGCATTATTGGTTCATTTTAGTGGCAAAAAGTGAAAGTCAGTTTGGTTTTCACAAAAGTTTGAAATTAATTTTTATTTACTGTTTAAGGCCTTTTCATAACCCACTTTTTATAACCAACTTTAAGAATGTTTTACTATATAAAATGTTACCCTGTTAGCACAGGTTTCATGTCCAGTTAAATATTTACATCCATCTATATCCAATCCAACCCATGGCAGCTTTATACCTGTAATATTATTTTCAGTTTGGCTCCGAATCCAATTAATTTTGCTGGAATAAAACCAGTTCTGAACCAAAATTATTATTAAAGAAGAGGCTATTTGGCGCATTAAAGTATAATCATGCAATTACTAAGTTGCAAAAAAGGTGAAAAATATTGGAAGTGTTCTCTACACTTAAAATCTATAGGTCCTTATGTAAAAATGTTAAAATTTTAGGGAAACTATTTCTTATAAATACAAAGCTTTTCTGAATATTATCAAGCCAATTCTTAAAAACATGCACATTGTCTTTACTCTTAATAAGTCAAGAACATTTTTATAGAAACATGTCCAGATTTTATGATAAATGTGAACTCAAATTTACAGGTTTACCTATCGGAGTAATCCAATGTACGTCTTGTTCTAGTTTACCCTAAAATAAATAAGAAAAAACTAAATTCCTAGCACCGTTTTATAACCAGTTATTATCCAGTAAAACAAGATAAAATCTTTTTAACTTATCAAAAGAATTTTTTTTAAATGGGTTGTTGGGATGTGCTTCTTCAAGTTTAAGTCAATTTGGAGTTTAACCTAGCTATCCCAACCTCACTCCACATGTAAAATCACAAAAAGATAGTTACCTTAATATGAAACCCTTGTGTCCAATTTAATCTCAAAGTTACAGTTTCTCCTCTTAATTATAAAATTAAATACAAAAAGGATAGAAAAGAAAAAGGGATCTTGAAAAGAAAACGAAGAAGTGGATTTCGTCGTATTTTCAAAGTATATTTTGATAGGTTATTAGTATATGTTAATGATTGCCCACAGGGTTAGAGCCCCGCGAAGAGGCTAGTAATAGAATAAAATACAAACGAAACCCACTAATTCGTTTTCTTTCCATGATCATAGAAAAGAAAAAAAGAGATTTAAATGCTAAATGAAGTTGAAGCAATTTGAAAATTTAAGCAGTTCCTGCGCTACAAATAGATATCCTTTTACTTTTATACAAAGATAATATTTAAAATACAGAGCTTGATCTTTAAATCGTTTTTATGGTGATTTAAACCGGGGCGATTCAGAGGTGAACTGTAGGTGCGTTGGTGTTAAGCCACAGCGCGCCTATAAAACATGGATTTTTAAAAGATTTTCGGCGCGGTGTTGTTAAATCGCCTGCGCGCTCACTAAAATATCGATCCGCGCCAGTACAACTTTATTACTTAAGCAGTGTCAGTAAGGTATTTTATATAAAATGCCGTGTCCGTATGGTATTTTATATAAAACATTAATATATAATTTATTTTAAAAATAACTATAAAAAATGTTTTCACGATAGTTTTGCAATAAAATATTAAAGTAATTAAAAAAAAATATTTATTTATTAAATAAATCACCCCGATTTGGTTCGGCAATGGCACTCGGTGAGTGCCATTGCCGCGCCGGGCCCGCGCCACTGCCCGATTCAAATCGCCCATGCAAATTCGATTTAAAGATTGATATTAATAATTTGATGGTGCGCCAAATGAATCGCCCCGGTTTAAATCACCTATAAACGATTTAAAGATCGAGCTCAGGATAAAGGATATTCATTGGACAATAAATTAATTTATCCTTATTACCTGAGAACAGTACACGGAGGACCAACAAATCCTTTGCACCAGAAATCTTCAATTTCAGGATAGGTTGACCGCCGGTAACAGCCGTCTATATCAACTGCCTGATAAGATAAGGTTGATTTTAAACATGTAAGAAAAATTCTAACATGTTTAAATTAGAAATCTTGAAACAAAAATTCCCTTATGGTGACTTTTCCTCTTAAGAAAAACTATTTACTGCAATACACTACATACATAAATTCGAAAAAACCAGAAAAGGTGAAGGTAATTTTTTTCATATTCCTTGTGTACACAGTTCTAAAAATTTTCACAATAATTTACACAAGTAAATACTTAAATATGCAGTAAAAACAATTTTTTCTCCAAAATGAAAAAGGGGGAGGGGATCATTCAATGAAATGCTTAAATGATAGCACCTGTGACCTATGAGTTTCAAGGCTCGGCAGCCGCACGTCAGCCTCCTGTAAGCCTCAGGAATATCAACCTTTTCTAATTTTGAAATAATTTTTGTCTTAAAAAAATTGACACTAATATGACAATCCCCCTTATTAAAAAAAAACCTTTTAAAGCATCCAAATGAGGCTTAGTCACTGTTGCCGAGCTCTGATAAATTACAAAATTTTAATTACCTTAACATTTTGGCTCGCTGAACATTTTTTCCAACAGATTTTATTCCATGATAAAACAGGAAAACTTGATATAGAATATAACAATAAAGTTTACACAATTTGGTTAAATTCAAGGAGGGAGAGTACATTGGACTGTAAATTATTGCGGTACCCGTGACCCAAAGTTTTAATATAATAAGATTGGTTTGTTAAAACTTGAAGAAGTGTCTAAACTTTTTAACCAACATTTTAATCTACAGAAGGTGTAATTTTTTTTTATTTGGAATCGCATTGATTTTTCTTCCCTATGTCTAACCCCCCTGGGGGAAACTAACCCTACCAGGGCCACCAAGTACCAAATATAACCTTACCTAACCAAACATACAGTAATAAATAAAAAAAATAACAAAACCACCCCCATCCCCAAAGCGCCAAATTCACACGACTATTTTTCGATTATCCAACGATTTTTCACTTTTTAGTAGCGAAGCTACTCTATATTTTACTTGGTCCGTCCGTCAGTCAGACAGTGTGTAATGCTATGGGAGCAATTTCCTTTTCTCCGCTGCTAAGTTCTCTTTATAAGCATCCCGCGTGTAATCTATTTTGTCCGTCGGTTTGTCAGTCATGCTACAAAAATATAAATAAAAACATATATAACGCATATGAAAGGTTTCATGATTCTTTCTAACTAAATTTATTCTTTAAATCACATTGTCCGTATTTCCATTCATTTTTTTGTTCCGCCACTTATGGATGTTGTCCTTCTTGTCGTTAAGTAGCTGGAAAAAAAATCAATGATATACCATGATATAAATATAAGTATTTCCCTAAGTGGAACCATAATGTTTACTACTAATAAATACAATAATACTTTTTCCTAAAGGTTAATAAGAATTATACCAACAAGAACAATTACGTGCAAAGAACATGTTTATTAGAATTGTGAAATAAAAGGGAAATGAAAAAGGATTTTAAGGATATTTTAATTATCCCACCTGTAATAAGTGGTTAAAACGTTAGGACGCTTGACTAAATTAACCAATCAAAATTCAATAAAAATCCCCAAGGTTGTTAAGCCAACGAATAAGAAAACGTTATTATTATACTTGTGGGGACAAGTGTAATAGACAGCCCAATATCCCCTCCCTCCCTGTAAGAGAACACTTACAAAGATGCTGCGCGTTTATATTTTTGTTTTTCATTCTAGATTAGTAATTTTTTTTCATGGAATATGAAAACAATATACATGCTTAAAAACAACATTCATATCAAGTCTAAATTGTCAAAATGTTACAATATCAAAACGAAAATGTTTTACTATAAATATATTTAATTATATCTAGCCCTTAAGAGTAATAGGATAAATTAAAGATTAAGAGACATGAAATCAAAAGGTGAGTCTTGAATTCCGCACATTTCTTACATAAAAGTAACATGTTTTTCTGTCTCTCTATACGTACAAAAGATCTTGCAAACTGCTGAAACGATGGTTCTCCTTTACAAGAAAGCTTCTCAAGCATCCGTCCAGGGAAAGTATATAGATATTTGGGAGGGGTGGTATCGTCACCCTCCTAAGAGAAATTACTACTAACAGAGTCTTCGCCAGTCTTAGCATGTATGTGTTCTGTGTTCAAAGGGGAATAGAGAGAAAAAAAATTAATTTAATTTGTTATGGACATACCGATAGACTCTAAATGTAAAAAAGCTTTAGAAATTAATATGCTCACTTCAAGGGTGTGTATAGATTTGTTAAAATTAAAATTCTTTTTGCACGCCCTTACAAATCAGAATAATACATTAAAATTCACTTTGCTTTTATAAATTAATACCAGGGCTCTGCAGCTGCGCATCAGCCATGGGTAAGCCTCAATCGTCACATTATAACTTTAAAATTCAGCTGGATATCTAAACCTGTTCCTAAACAGATAATCCATATTTTAAAAAAATTGTCATACTAACTGGTTTAAATTTGAGGCTGTCGAGCTGTGATTAATACATTAAATTTTGTCAATTTATTATCAGAAAATGCATCAATATTCATTTGTTGAAATCTAAATATAACAAGGATGACAACATCCATAAAAGCGAAGCTCTGAAAGGGTAGGACAAACGAACATTTATACTTGTAGTGTGTCAGAACTGAAAAATCAGAACATAAATTATAAATGTCTAATCAAAATTTTAATTAAATTTGTTTAATACTATTTTTTTATCTTTTTAGTAAAAGGTTAAAAAAAATGTTTTTGACCTACGCTAAAAATATTTAATTATTATTTTTGCTAATCTCTAATTTAGTATTTTAATTATAATCAGGGATCTAAATGGATAAGACAATGGCCGATAAATTTATGTACATTCCCAATGATTAAATTAGTGGTTGAAACGTTTGAACACTGAATTTAATGAGTCAACTAATCAAAATTCATTAAAGCCAACTAATAAGAAAACGTTATTATAAAAACTTTGGGGACTAGTGTAATAAACAGTCCATTGTCCCCTCTCTCTGAATTATAATACTGATATTATTTATGTAATCAAATTGTTAAATATGAATAATTTGAAATGAAAACTCTAGGTGCGTTAAAAATGTCATACTAATCCTATTCTAACAAGGATGACAACATCCATAAAAGCGGAGCACTGAAACGGTAGGACAAACAACGACATTAACACTTGTATAGTGTCAAAACTGAATAATCATACTATAAATGTATAAGAGTCAAAGCAAAATTGTAAGTAAATTTGTTAAAAAACGGCTTGATTCAGGATAATGTTTATGGACATACTTACATTTTTAGGACTTGATTATAGAGTAGCTTCGCTCATTACACTATACTTTGTTGTCCTTGAAATCAATATACCAAAAATCAGATCAATCGGATGATTAGGTCACATAAAAATTTGTCGTTAAAAAAGTAAAAAAAATCAACATGTTTAAAATGGACGTACGGACATTTTAATGGTGATTATAGTGTTGCTACGCTATCTAATCGTACCTAAGTATTGAAGGAATCACCATGCAAAATTTGAAATCGATAGGACAATTCTAACATGCCTAAATTAACGAAAAAAGCTATCCGTTACGGACGGACGGACCGACCCTACTTATAGAAAAGCTTCGCTTTTAAAAATAATATGAAATAGCCAAGACCAAAAGATGTCCAGGTAGAATACTGCTAGAGAAAATGTGCGTAAAATCAGACTTTGTTTAAAAGTGAGAGGCGAATAACAAACCTCTTTTATTTACTAAGTATATTTGCGATTACTTTTATTTAATGAAATCTTCCAATTTTTAACATGTACAAAACGGCCTGCTTAATTGCTTCAAGATCCATGTCAGATCTATATAGGAAATAAATGTCTATAAACGAGCTCAAGTTTTCCAAGGAATATATGATTAAAACTCATAGTGCTCCAATAATCCATAATAAACTCTCATTGCCCAGAACGATAAGACCCATTATTTTACTTATTAAAAATAAATTCATTTTTTTTCATTTCATGTTGCTATTTACCTTATATTGATGTATTTAATTTCTAATCATAAAAAAGAAAATTTAAATTTATAATATGATAAATTTAAGAAAACTATGTTTTAAAAGAATTCGATTGTGGCGACATTTTGTGTGTTCAAATATTAAACTAAAATTGTAATCATCATCATTAACCCTTTGGTGATGGTAATGTAAAGAAAAAAATATAATTTAAAAAAATCTTTTAAAAATCATTTAAATTATTAAATATTTACTTTCTTTTAGATAGTAATGCCAGGTGAGGAAAATAGATTTATTGAGAAATAGATATGCATATAGAAAACTAGCCAATAGGGAGATAATTATATCGAGCCAACTCTAGTACTAAGTATATTTACGATTACTTTTATTTAATGAAATCTTCCATTTTTTAAAATTTACAAAACGGCCTGCTTTATTGCATCAAGATCCATGACAGATCTATATAGAAAATAAACGTCAATAAATGAGCTCGAATCTTCCAATGGTAAAGTGTTTAAAACTCATAGTGCTCTAATAATCCTCATTAAACTTTCATTGACCAAAGCGATAGGACCTTTATTCTATTTGTTTATGGAATGAATTAAGTTTTTCACTTCATGTAGATATTTGAATTACATTGAAGTATTTAATCCTTATTTCATAAATAAAAAATATTCGTTCATAATAGAGTAAATCTAAGAAAACTATATTTTAAAAGAATTCGATTGTGGCGACACTTCCTTTGTGTTAAAATATTAAAACTAAAATTTTAATCATATTAACCCTTTGGTGATGGTAATGTGAAAAAAATATAATTGAAAAAAATCTTTTTAAAATCATTTAAATTAATAAATATTTACTTCTTTCTTTTAAATAGTAATGGCGGGGGAGGAAAATAGATTTATTGAGAAATAGATAATAGATTTGTACTTATAGAAAACTAGCCAATAGCGATATAGTTATATTGAGCCAACTCTAGTATTTTGATATTGAAGAGTTTTTTAGTCCAGGTATAGGTATAGGTATAGGTTTTTATCAAAGATTCAAATGAAATACTCATGGAAGGCAGAACATATATTTTTTATACAACTTATAAAAATGTGATTGAGAATAACAAATCTAAAATTTATGAATTAAATGAATAACAATTTTACAGGAAAAAATATAAAGTTGATGCTTTTACTGCTGGGGTCCATAATCCATTGCCAGTTCAATACATTTGAAACACGATCTGATTAAAAATAAAGATTAATATATTTTTTTTCTAACTAGCGGCTTCGCCCCTAGCCTCTAGGGGCTTGAGCCCCAAGAGGTTTAATAAAACCAAATTTTCGTATTTTAGATTTAAAATAAGAATGTAAAAAAAAATTTCTTTGGGGAGGGGAAATTTTTTTTTTTTTGGGGGGGGGTAGTCCCCCCACTATTTTAATTTTCCTTTTATATAAAGTAGTATGCTTTTTTGTCTGTAGCGAAGGATCTAGCTAACCAATGAACCGATGTGGTTCTCATTTAAAGTGAAGCTTCTTATAGGTCATAAGATGGTTTTAGGCTATTATATTTTTATCAATAAGTCTGTGTATGGTTTTAGGCTAATTTTCTTTCTTCCCTTCGAATATAGAGCCCCTAGATGCTAGGGGTGCAGCAGCTAGTAGTTTTAAAAAGAAAAAAAAATTTTGGGGGGGGGGGATATTTTTCATTTTTAAGAAAATAGTTACAAACCTTCCCGGGACCTATGAGAAGCTACCCTGTAAAGGAGAACCCGATCGGTTCAGCGGTTAGCGAGATCCTTCGCTACAAATAAACAGACAAACAGACAGACATCGTTCTACTTTGTATTATAGATGTCTTGTTGGGGCAGGATTCTCCTTTAATTCAAAGTGATTACCTAGAGGAGCCAGCGCATCATCAACTTGTAATGGGATGCACATTATATAATCTTTATATAATTATTATTATACAAAAATCCAAACCTGTCTAGGCTGGCATCTTACAAACAAACATTTTGCGTAGACGGCACAAAGTATTTTTCCATTGCCACCAACCTTCCCAATTAACCCACTGAATATAAAAAATGACAACATTTTTAAGTTAAGTATCATCGAGGCAGATAATTATAAGACAAACTTTAGAATTTTAAAAAAGATAACATAGTATAAATTGAATGGTTATTGTTTGGAGGAATATTCCCGACATCCTTATAATAAAGTAACAGGATGTTTGTGTGTCTGTCTGTGTGTTTGTTTGTACCCAAGGATCTTGCTAACCGCTGAACCGATCGGGTTCTCCTTAACAGGGTAGCTTCTCATAGTCCCTGGGAAGGTTTATAACTATTTTGGGGGAGGGTACCACCACCCTCCCAAGAGAAATGACAAAAAATTGAAATTTTTAAATATTTATGGGAGACTTCAACGTCAAATAAAGAGGTATCGTACGTAAAAAATATCGTAGAGACTTTAACAAACAAAAACATTTAAAGTGCCACTAGAGGCCTCTAGGGGCGTAGCCGCTAGTATCTTTAAAAGTAGCTAAATAAATTAAACAATGGCATGGTTAGACAGGAAGGCAGACAAAATGAGATAAAAAAATAGCATTCTTTAATTTTTGGTTATAGAACAAGATTATTTTTGTAGATTTGAATAATTCAGCATTTTTTAAACGGAGAACTAGAGAGTTTAGTAGAAGCATGTTTATGAAGGTTTTTTTCATTAAGAAAAACATTGTAATCTCCAAACTTCAAAAAAAACATAAGGAAAACCTTATCTTCAGGGAATGGCTAAAACTTCCAAGTGCGTGTAAAAATGTTCTTTGATGGTGGATACATTAACTAAATGTTTCAAAATTTAAAGTTTACCTCAACACATCTTTCTGTTTCACCATTGTCAGGTTGGTTCCAGAACCATCCGTTGTATGCAACTTAGAAACAAATTAGTTAGAAACAAACTCTTTTTAACAGCTAACTAATTTTATAAAAGTCATTTTACCTGTATCATTTTTGTCAGCCCATTGCCAGTTACCTTCAAATTTGATAGAATTTCCTGCACTCCAATATCCTGCGCCAGCCTTTTTATCCCCGAATGTAACATCAAACTTTTGGATTATAACTGAAATTAGGATTTGTCATAGTTCACTACAAAATTTTGCTGAAACAGAACTTAAACCCTATTCCTCGGGGAAGGGGTGGGGGGAGGGTGATGGGTGGAGTGAAAAAAATTAGAAGAGTGAAAAATGTAATTCATAATTTCATAATTTTTTTTTTAATTTCATCCATATAATTAATCAGCAATAAATAGTTTCTAAAGTTAAGGCTAAATTTTACAAATCGATATTGAAGTAGCAAAAAAAGTTTTCTTCATAAAATGGTGTTTTGTTATATAAAAAAAGTTGAAAACTTAAAATATAAGTAATATTAAGACTCTATTTTTAAGTAAAACCTAGTATTGACTTACTTCTGACAAATGCGTCTTCCTCACATGTTCTTACAGAAGCAAGGTCCGCTGTATCATCCAAAGATTTGCACTTTTTCCTTGCATCTTGCCAGTTCTTTTTTTCCTCAATTATTTTAAAGCAGCCCCTATCTCCCGCTGTAAATTGGTTTACAAGGTTAGTTGTATATGTAAATGCACAAAAAAAAATTGTTTTAATAGTTTTACATAATGTAAAAAAAGTTAGACTAAATGATGTATAACCTGGTGATTTCAGCCAGCCATCTAATTTACAATGACCTCCAGCTGTCCTTTCTTAAAATTAAATAGAAAAAATCATTTGTTTCTTTTTGGTTGTTTCTAGCAGCTACGCCTCTAGAGGCCTCTAGGGGCACTTGGGAAGAGGGGAGCTTGATTTGTTATCTAATCTTTTATTTAAGATTTTAAGAAACAGTAAAAAAAAAACTATTTTAGGGGGTGTTCCAGGGCTCACCCCCTACCCCTCATTTATATTTTTAGTTTTTAAATGAAATTTTTTATTTTTTTGTGTGTGGTGGTACCCTCCATTAATATAGTTATTAACCTTCCCAGGATCTATGTGAAGCCACCTTGTAAAGGAGAACCATAGCGGTTAGCGATATCCTTCAGTACAAACAGACAAACATTCTGTTACTTTATTGTAAGGAACTGACATACACAATAAAATAAAGTTACCAATAGAAATAGCCCAGAGACACAACAAAAAAAATACATGTATCTTCATTGTATCTGAAACACTGAATTATACATTAAAACAATGATTATGAAAAGAATATAGTAATTATTTGCTTCACCCCTAGCATCTAGGGTATCTGTTTTCAAAAAGGTAAGAGAGGGGCAAAAAAGTATAATAAAACCACCTCCAGGTTTCAATTTGGCATAGGAACACACAAAATTTTCCTAGGACTAGCTATATCGTGAAGGAGAACCATATCGGTTCAGCGGTTAGCGAGATCCTACGGTACAGATAGACACACATACAGATCCTGTTACTTTATCCATTAACTAGCGGCTATGCACCTAGAGGCCTCTAGGAACACTTGAGGAGAGGGATTTGAAACGATAACCCATTTTTTTATTTAAGATTTAAAAGAAAGAGTAAAAAAAAATTTGGGGAGGACGCCGGGGAGTTTGACATGCCGTACTTCATTTCAATTATAGTTTTAGAAAAATAAAAGAAAAATTTGGGAGGATGTGGTTTTTCTTTGGAGGATGGTTTTACCCTACCCCAAAATAGTTATAAACCTTCCCATTACAAGCTATATTGTGAAGAATAACCATATCTGTTTAACGGTTTGCGAGATCCTTCGATACAGACAGACACACATAGAGATTCTGTTACTTTAATAAAAGGACTAGCGGCTACGCCCCTACAGGTCTCTAGGGTCACTTAAGAGGGGGAAGTCGAATTTGATAACCCAATTTCTTATTCTAGATTTAAAAAAAAACATAAAAAAATTTGGGGGGTGGAAATTTTTTTTTTGGGGGGGGGGGGTGCCCGTTACCTCATTTTTAATTTTAGTGAAAAAGAAATTAAAAATTTTTTTTTGAGGGGGGGTATTTTTTATTTTTGGTGGGGGGGTTGGGGATGTCCCACCCCCCAAAAAAAATAGTTATAAACCTTCCCGGGACTTATGAGAAGCTACCCTGTTAAGGAGAACCCGATCGGTTTAGTGGTTAGCAAGATCCTTCGGTACAACCACACAGATACACAGACATCCTGTTACTTTAGTATAAGGATAAGGATAACTTAAAATCAAGGCTTAATCATATATAGTCTTGTGTTGCTAACTATTGAATTATGCGCAACAATGTTGTGATTTAAATCTTGCAATCGGTATATAATTACTAAGATGTTGCACCAGATTTTCATGTACTCTGTAAAGTGACTAGAGGCTACGCCCCCTAAAGGCCTCTAGTGGCAATTTAAATGATTTAAATTTATTTTTCAAATATGTCTATGTTGCGTTGAACTTTCTACGTAAAATCGAGGAAGGTAAATTTTTTTGTGATTTTTCTTAATTTGGAGGGTGGTGGAACCATTCCCCAAAATAATTATAAACCTTCCTATTATCTATGAGAAGCTACCCTGTTAAGGAGAACCCGATCGGTTAGCGAGATCCGTCGGTACAAACAAACAGACAGACAGACAAACACGTATCCTGCTACTTTATTATAAGAATACCCCAATTTGGCTAAAAAAGCTATACCTCCAAAATCCTTCTCAGTTAATAAAATCACGAAAACTTTAAAAAACTAGGAATCGATCTAGTACCCCAACTAATAAGGGTATCTTCTTTATAAACCTTGATGGAAATTTGTAGAATGTTGACTTATTAAATACCTGAAAATTTCAGCCGTCCAACTTGTATAGGAATCGCAAAAATCATGTAAACTTTATAAAACTTGATGGAAATATGTAGAATGAAAATTTATTTAATCCCTGAAAAATCCAGCCGTTTATCTTGAATAGAGAAAATTACAAAAACGTAAAAATCTAGGAATCGATCTAGCAACCAAATTAATAGACAGATGGACAAAACAATGTATAGATTAGATGAGCATATGTCATAGTAATCTTTACTAAAAATATCAGCTCTCTATCTCTAATAGAAGCCGAGAAAATTACGTTTCCCCCATAGCGTTTCGGATTGACGGATGGACAGACAAAGTGAATTATAGATATTAGAATTAAAATATGTATATATTTTCGATTGTTGGGTTTACTGGCTTGGTGGTAACTAAAGAGTTAACTTGTAAAGAGGAGTTACATAACAAAATTAAGAATGCACAATGTAGTACAGGGCTAAATACAGGCATACCAGTTAAAATCAATGGTAATTGATAAGGTTATTAATTTCTACTTTTACAAAAGCCAACTAAATTATTGTAAATTGGATCTGGCTACAATCAATATTTAGCCCAAACTGATAACCAGTAATGTTTGGGTTTTACAGATTTGGTGTATCAGATACCTTATAAGATAACTTAAAATACACTTAAAGCAAAATCACAAAATAATGCTTCCTTGATTTGTCTTTAATTCAGTAGTTTTTAAAACGACGCTTTTCTCTTTCTGTTATTCTAAACAAGTTAATATTTTCCTATCCATTTTAAACTTTGCATGTTGATTCTTGCACCTATAAGGTATGATTTAGGAAGAGTAGCAACCCTAAAACCATTACAAGAAATTCCGTACGTCCATAATCAAGTCCTAGAAATAAGTATGTCTTTAAACAGTATCCTTTTTTAAAACAGTTTAGCAACAAATTTTCCTGCAAATTTGTTTAGACTTAAATATTTTTATTCTGCTTATTCAGTTCTGACATTCTACAAGTGTTAATGTTCGTTTGTCCAACCGTATCAGAGCTTTGCTTTTATGGATGTTGTCATCCTTGTTTATATTTTTTTCAATTAAAATATAATAAAATAAATACAAATCATGATTTATATCTGTTGGTTTTATCTACTATTTCATCGCAGATTATCAAAAGAATACTTTTTTTTAGCTTAAGTTTGTTGGCTTGTCAAAAGGAATTATTAAACATTTATGGCCTCAATACCAAACCTAGAATAAAGTACAAATTTTAACTGCGTCTCAACTATGAATTTCGTAATGCTAGCCTACATTTTACAAAGTACATTTATGGGTTGAAGCGTTTCAAAATGTTATTTTATCACAATATAGATGAAAGGGAAGTAATTTTACAAAAACAAGGATGACAACATCCATAAAAGCGAAGCACTGAAACGGTAGGACAAACGGACATTAACACTTGTATAGTTTCTGATCTGAAAAATCGGAACATAAATGTATAAATGTCGAATCAAAATTGTAGGTAAATTTGTTGATAAACTGCTTAAAAACAGGATAATGTTTATGGACATACTTACATTTTTGGACTTGATTATAGAGTTGCTTCGCTTATAATATTGTTCTTTGTTGACCCAGGAATCAATATACCAAAAATCAGATCAAACGGATAATTAAAACACTTGAAAATTTGTTGTTAAAAAAGTAGAAAAATCAACATGTTTAAAATGGACGTACGGACATTCTGGTAATGATTATAGAGTTGCTACGCTTTCTAAATCGTACCCAACTACTACAGGAATCATCATGCAAAGTTTGAAATCGATAGAACAATTCTAACATGCCTAAATTAACGAATAAAAGCTATCTATCTCGGACGGACGGACGGACGGACGGACGTACGGACGGACGGACGGACGGACCGACCCTAATTATAGAAAAGCTTCGCTTTTAAAAAGGCATATATTTTCATGAATATATTAATCTTGTTTTTAAAAGCACTGTCATTATATGTATATTAGTAGCGGATATGCCCCTACAGGTCTCTTAGCTCCTAGCCATATAACCTAACCTATAAATTGTAAAAAAAATGTTAATGGACGGGGGAGAGGGGTATACAATTTTCAAATTAAGAAAAAAATTCCTAAGAGGAAAACGCCTATTTTTTTTATATTCAATTTAACAATGCATAGGTTTAGTGATCTTTTTCGAATAAATTTCGTTCTTGGTATAAGCTGTTATTGTATACACCATGGTTTAATTGTGTATGCTGTCTTTAAAAACCCAATAAATAATTGAACTATATTCTAACCAATATTCTAATTAGATTGTTCCTACACTGTTATTGGTTCATATTGACCACCTGTATGCTGTAAAATATTAAAAATTTAAATTAATGTATCGACTATCAATTTCAAGTTTTTCAATTTCAAGGGGACAATGCACTGTAAATCATATAGTAATATTTTATTTTGATGCTTTCTAAATTACTTTCACAACCAACTAAGTTCTTTTATTGAATCTTGGTTGGTTGGTTCAAAGTCAAACTAACAGTGTCCAAACATTTCAACCAATAATATTGTTACACAGGGATTTAATTTTGTTCACATAAATGGGGGTGTATTTAACATTAATTTATTTCAATTGTCTTATGAATCTTTTTCGTCTGCTATCAACTTGTTTTCTGCTACTTGGCTGTGTTAATATTTTGTTGATTTTTCAAAGACCCACTGCAGAGTCGGCAGAGGTCCTCAGAAGGGGACAAACAGTTATTTAACCCCTTCCCCCTCTATTGTTTTACTCTAATGACAAAACTTAAGAAATTAAAATTTATTTTCTTAAATTATGAATACAAAACTGTAGTTATATATAATTACAAAAACACTCACAAATTATCTAATGTATAATTTATTTACAGTGTTAGTAAAATAGTTTAAATATATTTATAATGTTTTTTTGTTTTTTTTTTACCGTGGATATTACTATTTCTATTTATGAATTGAAAAAAATAATAATTAAAATTTCCAATGGATGGAAAAAGTTTCCTTGAAAAATTACACACCAAAAAGTAGAAAATGGATATAGGATAAGTGGATATTGTGACAGGGAAATTTTCATCGTCAATCCTATTATATAAAGTAATAAGCTTATTTGTATGCAGCAAATGATTTCGCTAATCGCTGAACCGATATGGTTCTCCTTTACAGTAAAGTTTCTTATAGGTCCTTGGATGGTTTTAGGTTTTTTTTATTTTTTTATAAATAAGTTTTAGGCTATTTTTCTGCACTTCCATATCCCACGAATATAAAAACTCTATATGCTAGGGGCTCAGTGCTAGTTGCTAATATAGTACCAAGTTATTGGTCAATACGTTCCTCCTTAGTCAGGGGGAGAAACATTTTATCAGGGTATGCGAGATTCTCTCACAATATCCACTTATTGTATATCCAATCTTGTATAGTTATTTCTCGCATCGTATTATAAACGGCTTTCCGCGGATATAGAAAGTACAATTATGAGATTAAAACTAGTTTTTTTTAGCCCCAAGGTGCCGAAGGCACCGGCTAAAAAACTGGTTTTAATCTTATGATTGTACATTTCTATATTCGTAGAAAGCTGGATATAATACGAAGCTAGACATAGTTTTTTCGTATGGATGAGAACCGGTTCCTATCCACCGGATTCGAATGAATACGAGAAATGTTGTTACTAGTATTAGTGGTGCTTTCCCTTAAATCATTCATGAACCCACAGAACCCCCTCCTTATTTTTAATTGAAATTGAATATATAAAAAAAAAAAATTTAAAAATTCCTTCTTCTAATTTTCAAAAACTCGTATGCAAAAAAAATGAATAGAGATCAAAAAATAAATTGACTTAGTAAAAAATTATGAAAATAATCTATAAATATGTGGAAAATGCTATAGGTATGTGAACTAAAATGATATTGAGAAAGAAAATAATTTAGTTGCTATCGCATCTTATTACAGATGATTTTCCGCGGGTAGTAAAATGAATACATTAAAGATTTATTCCATTTTTTTGGCTTGGGACAACAAAACAGGGTTTTATTTAGGGTTGGGCCGGATATCCGGTCTGGCCGGTTATCCAGCCGGATATCCGGTGATTTTCAATATCCGGCCGGATACTGGAAATTAAAACTATCCGGTTACATGATATTCGGCTGATTTTTGACGCCCGATAACCGGTAATCCGGCCGGATATCCGGTATCCAGCAAAAAAAGTATCCGGCCCAACCCTAGTTTTATTCTATAAATTGTGTTTCATTTTTTTGTGGAAAATTCTCTATAATACGACATAATACGAAATAATGGGTCATTTTTTTCAATAAGTTGTGTGTTACCGTTTAGTAAAATGCGCTTATTATGCCAAACTGTTCTTAATTATGAACATTTCATCAATACATTTGGTCATTATTAAGAACAGTTTGACCTAATAGGCGCATTTGACTAAATAGTGCCACACAACTTTAAGGATAATATGCGAAAAAATAAACCAATTTTTACAGTATGACGGTTTTATTGTAGCGAAAATCGTTCAGATTCGGCGCCATACTGGAAAAAAATTATTATAAATACAAAAAAAAGCTATAACTGATGACAAGAATATACAAACTCATTGATTGGTGAATAGGCGATTCAAAATATTTTCAGGTATTGCTTCGAAACCGATTAATATCCACTGGATAAAAACCGGTTCTCTAAAAAATACTGAAAGATTATAGCATTGTATTACAAACAATTTTCCACAAATAATAAAATAAATATCATAATATTAATACCAGTTTTGTTGCCTCGGAAATTCGGCCCACCAAGACTAACAATCTGATTTTAATTTCATAATTTTCTAATTTAATATCCACGGAAAGCTGTCTATTATACAATGCGATAAATGACTATTAACAATTTCAAGAAAATACTCTTTTTTTACTTTTAAACTCAGATAAAGTTGTCATTATACAAGGCGAAAATATTACATGTAAAAAATAGTTATCTTTAAATACTTTGATATTTTTATAGGAAAACCCAGAAAAAATACTTTCTGTGAGAATAAAAAAAAAATATAAAAAACTCTGTACAGGTTATTTACAATAAAAAATATAAACTTTTACAAATTTTCTTTAATAATTTCTTCTTTTAAGTTTAGCTGGATCCAAGAACTGTTGGGCGGAGCCACCAGATCCCTAAAAGTAATATTTTGTATAATAAAGTAACAGGATGTGTGTCTGTCTATTTGTCTGTACCGAAGGATCTCGGTAACCGCTCAACCGATATGGTTCACCTCTGTGTGTGTGTCTGTGGCAAAGGATCTCGTTAACCGCTGAATCAATATGGTTCTCCTTTACACTGTAGCTTAATATAGGTCATGGGGGAGGCTAAACCAACCTCCCAAGAGAAATTGCCATAGAAAAAATTACCCCCCACCAAAAAAAATTTCTTCGATTTTTGTTTCGAAACTATAATTGAATGTAGAAGGTGTGACCTTTCTCCCACCCACCTTGAGTTGAATGCCCCTGGAGGCGTATAATGTATCTACCTGAATATTATTGATAACAGTGAGAAGTTCATTGATGTCTGTAACTTCATCATTCATCAGTGCCTCCAGGTCATCGGCACGAGATTGTAATCTATAACAAGATTAATTTAAAAATAGGCCAAAACCTGCTAAATAACAGTCCGACTGCAATATATTTTTTTTATTTAATTATGCTCGATTTTGATGGGAATGTTGACAAGAAGTTTCAGCCTTCTATGGCATCTCTGAAAATCACATTTCCACCATAGCCTTACGGACCGACTAACTGACGGACGGACAGATATAGTGAATTATAGAGTAGCTAGAAACTAGAAATATTTATATATATCGAGTAAAGTTTCGTGTTGTTCGTTTGGAAAAAAGTTTGAATTTTTTTTAGAGGATTTATTGATTTACAATTAATTTTAGAAAAAAAAACTTACTTTTTGTTCTCCATTTGAAGGTCCTTGTTCTTCAGGGCCAACTGGTCTTTCCAGGTCAGCAAATTTGTAACCTGAAATTATGATTATACGTAGATATGGGTTTCTAGAAGTAATAACACATTTTTAAAGAATTTAAAAGAATTAATAATAAAATTTTCTTGACTTTTTGTAATTTTTTCATTCAGAATTTAGAAATAGCATATTATATTAGGTTAGAGCACATCGGACTGTTTATCATATAAATACCTAATACTTTATAACGACACTCCCGCATTTATAGGCGTTAAATCTTTGGGTTTATTTAATTAAAACTTGATTTACCCATTGTCTTTTCCCTAATGATCCCTAAGTTTCAGTGGTCAACTATTTAATTATTTACCTTTTCTTTTTCTTGTTTGAGCTCATCTCTTAATCTTTCTACTTCTTCTGCCGTGGCACCCCCCTAAATAGATAAATAGATAGATAGAAAGATATATAATTTGAGAGTGAGTTAGATAGATAAATTAAAGACTATTCATCTCTTAGCTTTCAATTACATATACCTTGCCAGGTAGAAAAACAGTAAAATAGATGGATAAGTGAGAGGTTGAAATAGATAGATAAATATTTAATTGTTTTCAATAAATAGAAAGATAATTAAGTATCAGGTAGAGTTAATGAATAGATAGATTGAAGACTAATCACTTTTATGTTATTGCACTTATCTAGATAGATAAATAGTAAGATAGGTAGATAAATAGAAAATAGATTGATAGATAGAAGAAAATGTGCTTTTTATCTTTCTACAGACAACTAGCAAGCTATATAAATAGATATATAGACAGATTTATAGCTAGATGGATAGAAAAATAAAAAGATAGATAGATAGAAAAAAATTGAAAAATATAAAATTGTTCTCTATTTATTCTGCAAATTTCTATATATCTGGAATTATTCTGGATGGATTGATAGGTAGATAGATAAAAGATTAGTATTATAGATAGAGAGATAAAAATGATATTTCTCGTATTCCTTCGAATCCGGTGTATAGGAACCGGTTCTCATCCATACGAAAAAAACTATGTCTAGCATCGTATTATATCCAGCTTTCTACGAATATAAAAATGTACAATCATAAGATTAAAACCAGTTTTTTTAGCCCGTGCCTTCGTCACCTCGGGGCTAAAAAACTGGTTTGAATCTTATAATTGTACATTCTATATCCGCGGAAAGCCGTTTATAATACGATGAAAGAAATAACTATTACCTTATTTTGTTTCTCTTTAGAAACCAACCATTCTTTTTCAACTTTCAACTGGTTTTAATCTTATAATTGTACATTCTATATCCGCGGAAAGCCGTTTATAATACGATGAAAGAAATAACTATTACCTTATTTTGTTTCTCTTTAGAAACCAACCATTCTTTTTCAACTTTCAACTAAAACAAAAAGTATATTATTAAAAGCAAAGATTTTCAACATTTAGGGGTCCTTTTTGTCCGTAAATAAGTCTGAACGTTAGAATCGTTCTCTCTATTTCAACCGTTCAAGAAGCAACATTTCTGAAATCATAGCATTATAGGTCACTCTTTTCAACTAACTTTTTTTTGAAATTGTGATTCCTATTACGATATAGCTCTATGTAATAGATTTTAAAATTTCTTCTAGACTTATGAATGTTGATATCCTTGTTTTAAATTTGATTTCGAAAATATTTGATCCTTAAAATTTCAATTTCAATAATCTGATATGGAAAATGAATCAAAAAAAATGTATTCAAAAATATATGTATTTAGGCCATTATCAGCAACCCCCCTCCTTTCTCAACCTCTTCGATTTAAAGTACATTCTTTTCTGGCCTGAGGTGGGTTCTTAAAAAACATTTACCCCACTAAAATCAGTTTGGAACATTATAACCAGTGGGGCAAATAAAAAAATTGGTAATATTGATTCTTAAAAAACTTTTAACCCACTGGTTATAATGTTCCAAAATGATTTTTGAGTGAGGATAAATTTTCCCCCCTAGACCACTTTTTTGGGACCAAAAATTACTTGACAAAAAATCCCAAGCTTAAACACAGCTTCACATTGTAATTTTTTTAAAAATTAAAACTAATAAATCAAAGTAAAAGGAATTATCTGCTTACAATTGACTCCAAAAAAAAATCGCTCTTAAAAAAGGGAACAAATTGCTGAGAAAAATTGTCCTCTCATTTTAGGTATAAGCCTATACAAAATGGCGACAAAACGGGGTGCCAAGTTTTATTTGAATTAAAATTAAAATTTGTTTTGTCTTTGTTGGTATTTGTTTTTTTAGACATGTTTTTTTATGCTTAATTTAGATATTTGAAAATTTGAAAAATCTCTGAATTAAAAAAAATATTCCAAATTTAATTATGGCTACCCAACTTAATCCACTGAACTAGGGAACACTCTTTGGAACATTATTTTGCCCTACTTTTTTTCTCAATTGATTTTTTTTTTAAGAATGAGAATCACATTTACCTCATTTGATGTTCCAAAAAAATGGGAAAACAAGGGAGCAATTGAGTGTTCCAAAGTTCAGTGGGGTAAGGTTTTTTAAGAACCCACCTCAGTTCCCTCAAAGTCAAAGTTGAGCGTACTGGGTAATCTCAAAAGGTTAAGGCATCGACTGGTTAAAGCCCCCTGCATGGTTTACTCATAGGACTCCCCCCCCTCCTCCTTTATTTTCAGCTTATTACAAAAGAACGGGTTTTATCAGGGATTTTTGTGTGAAAGCACCTATAACAGAGATATATTGATCTGTCAGTCCAAAATGTTGGTACGTCAGCATGGCGCATTTTACCTGGTCAATAATTTGTTGTCTGCGTTTATCCTGCTTCTTTAATTCTTCCATATCTCGACTAAAATAAGAACACAAATATCATCCAGAGAGAGAAGAGACAATAGGCTGTTTTTTACACTCTAGTCCCCAAAGTTTTATGACAACATTTTCTTGTTCGTTGACTCAACAACTTTGGGGACCAAGCACATCCTACTGTAAGCGGACAACCAACCCTTTAATTGCACGACCTTTCTAGACGTCCTAACTTTGTATGGGATAAGGCATTACCCCAATTCTTGCGAAAATGACAGTAATCACAATTTGTAACGTCTTAAGTTATGACGCGGTTTTTGCCCGAATTTGGAACCAATCTATTCCCCAACGACGAGCTGATGCGCTACAACTGAGAATATTAAAATTTAAGAGATAGCGTAAAGTGACGTCATAAAAATACGTCTATTATCCTTTTCATTTCCTACTTCTCCTCTCATCCTTCCTTTTTAGACGTATTTTCATGACGTCACACATGACACTGTCACAAATTTAAAAATGCCGAGTTCTTGTATTTATGCTTTTCAGAGAAGTCCTCACCTTAGATTATCTTTAGACACTTGAAGCTCGAATAATTGCGCTGACAGTTTTTCATTTCTTTCACGAACCTAAACAAAATAAGAATCTTCACAACAAATTTAGCCGTCTATCTTTAATAGAAGCCAAGGAAAGTGTTTTTATACATTTTTTGGTTAAAAACTGTTAACATGCAGGGGTAAAAAAATAAAAAGTGGCTAAATAAAGAGGAAGCAAAAAATAATTTGCTTAGTGTTATAGTAGGAAAAACTTTATGTAAAAGGAAGCACCATAGAAATTACAAGTCCTCTAGATATATTAGGAGCCGGCTGAGAGCCTTTAGGGATAAATATTAATCTGGAAATAAAATATTGAAACCTGTTCAAATTTTTTCTCTCTTGCAGCTTTCTTTTCTTGTAGGTCAACCTCGAGGTTTTCCAACTCTATTTCTACCTTCTCCCTCTCTGCTGTCTCGTTCTGTAACTAAAATAGTTAGATAGATATTAGTGGTCATCTATTATCTATCTTTCTGGATTTTGTTTTAAAAAGCTATTGATCCATCTCAACCCAAGACTACTTTATCAAACTAACATCTTTGTACAGGCCATATATATATTTCAATAACTAAGGTTATCATTCTCAATCGTCCTGTAAAGGAAAAAAACACAAATCAGTAAATAATACATACAAAAAGTCTATTTTTGAAGAATCTGAATAAGATATTTAACGTTTCTTTTTTTCTTTTTTAATTTGAAGAATTGTAGAGATGCATCGCATCTTTATAAAAGGTTATGTAATTAGAAATGCTGTTAAAATTAAATTTTCATAATTCATATTAATAAAAACACATACCTATAAACTTTTTTGACATTTTAAACATATTTACACTCCCGCTACATATCTATTTATGGTCTAACAGCAGACCATTTCAAAACAAACAAAAAAAAACAGCTGAAAGAAAGGGTTGAAGATTTTGAATGGGCGTAGCAAGAGGGGATTGTGGTGTGGTTGTTATTTTCATTTTTTAAAAACATTGCAACTGCATTTTACATTCTAATATGTAATACAGGGTCAAATTTATGAATATAATATTTTTCTCTAGATAACAAAATCCAAGGGTCATTACTCTGCACTTGCTCTAATGGCACCATTTGAAAATCATTGGGCTGGTGTCCATTAGAAGAAAAATGAATACCTACAGCTTTGGTTGAATTTGGTTTAATGGAACTGTTATGGGCATTAAATCTATCACAAATACGATTTTTTGTTTTGCCAATGTAATGTGGTTTTAGTCTACAATTGCCAGATTGTTTAACACATGCTATACAATAAATTTCATTAGAAGATAAACAATTCATACTAGAGAGAATAGGAAACTTTTCATTTGTTGTTGATGATGTTAAATAATTTGCAAATCTGGGTGAATGTTTACAAAGATTACAATTTCTATTACAATGTTTAAAACCAATCTTTTTTCTCTCTGATTTTCGATCATTTAAAACAGGAAGTTTGGCTCGAATTAAATATTCACTGAGATTTTTTGGCCTAGTCCAAGTAATCATTGGTGGGTGGGGAAAAATTCTTTTTAATCTAGGATTTTTTACCATAACTTTCCAAAATCTAAAAATTATATTTGAAATTTCCATTTTTTTAACTTTCTATCTTTCTATCTTTCTAACTATCATCTATATTTCTAAAAATCTATCTTGTTTGCTACCCATCTTTCTGTCTATCTAAATAGCATCTATTTATCCTTTTGTCTATTTTTTTTCAGGCTATTTATCTTTCTGACTATCTACAATTCTCAATATATATGTTTCTGACCTTTTATCTTTATAAGTTTATCTTTTATTTCTTTTATTGTCGATTTGAAATAATAGCTTGAAAATGAATATACTTAATAAAAAATCTACTTATTAAATTGAACTTCAGTCCCTCTATCTAATATACACTTTCTATCTATCTAGTTCGATCTATATATCATTATCTATACTTGTGATTGTAGATTAGAAAAAGTAGCTGCAAGCTCAATATTTTGTTTTAAAAATGCCATATTAATGTGTCTTTCTATCTAGCAGTTTTTGGGTATTTTTTATTGATTGATTGATTGATTGATTGATTAGCCATAGTCTCTTAGGGTTTGGACCTAAGTAGTCATGGAGTAGGCTGAGACACTTTTGTATAGCCACTAGGGCTATCAAGCTCCACGTTCAAGCACATTATGACTTGACCCGCTATCTCATGATAGCTACTCATTATTACCTCACCCTCGCCGAGTATGACAGGTGTCCCAAATTAAGTCACCGTAATGAATGACGCTCTCCGCAGAGGAGCTTGGGATAAGGGTAGTACTGATATTATGTACTTGACTATTAAGTATCCAAACTTACTCAATAATCCCCTTCTTACACAACCAGGGGAAGTTGCGTGAATGTATTCAACTGAGAAATTCGAGTTGCCACATGGGGACTAGAACTCGAACTCTCATCACCGTAAGTCAGTGCGTTACCACTGAGCTATTTTTTATCTATCTATCTTTACTTATGATTGTAAATTAAAAATAGTAGCTTCAAGCTTATTTCCATATATCAATCTATATATCTAACTTTCTATCTATCTATCTATCTATCTTGCTAGTAATTTCTATCTATCTATCTATATTTACTTGTGATTGTAGATTAGAAATAGTAGCTTCAAGCTGGATAACTTTTTGTTCAAATTCATCTTTGATCTCCTGACTAGAACGGGAGGCTGTGTTTCTTTCTAATTCTTTTTCCTAAAAATAAATAGAAATAGTATTTTATCGCACCTTATTATGGACAGGTTTCCGCGGATATTAAAAGAAAACTTATAAGATAAAATAAAACAAGTATTGTTTGTTAAATGATTTATTGTATGATTTTTATTTTATTATTTGTGGATAATTATCTGTAATACAATGCTATGCTTATTATTTTTAGATCGGCAGTATATCAATTAATCTTTTTTATATAAATCTATACATTTCTAAGCTGTCTTTGTTTTTTACTTGTCTATCTTTCTATCATACATTAGTCATCCAGCCACCTGTTTATCTGTCCGTGTAACTTGTGTATTATTTTATTTAATACTAGCAGCTCCGCCCCTAGCGGGGGGGGGGGTGAAATTTTTTATTTTTTGGGGGGGGGTAGGGGGTGTCACACCCCCTAAGAAAATAGTTAAAAACCTTCCCGGGACCTATGAGAAGCTACCCTGGAAAGAAGAACCCGATCGGTTCAGCGGTCAGCGAGATCCTTCGCTACAAACAAAAAAACAGACAGACAAACAAACAGACAGATAGACATCGTTTACTTTGTATTCTAGATTTTTTTATTAGTGGCTCTGTCCCAAATGCAGCATCCAGGAGTTTAACTTTATAAAATTTATCAATTTATCTATCCATTTGTATATTTACTATCTACTTATCTCTATAGGTTATCATCTATCTATCTATATTAAGAGATATAAGTTTTCCGGAATTGTAATGTAGGGAGTAGATTTGAAATCTGCATCAAATTTTAAGGATTTTTTATAAAATTCGTTTTTTGTAAAATTCTTTATCTAAAAGCGAAAATACATTTTAAGTTAATTAATTTTGACCAATAGGATATGTGGATTTTAAACTACCTGCGCTCTAATTGGTTGAATGATGTACGACATCCAATCAGAGCGCAGATTTTTTAAATCCACCAATCACAGATGCCAAAATTAATTAACTTAATTTGTATTTCCGCTCTTAGATAAAGAATTATACAAAAAACGAATTTTATAAAAAATCCTTAAAATTTGATGCAGATTTCAAATCTACTCCCTACATTACAATTCCGGAAAACTTATATCTCTTAATCTATATTTCTGACTATCTATCTATATTTCTGACTATCTATCTTTTTGACTAAAAAGTATCTATCTATAATAAATTTTTCTGACTATCTATCCTTCTGCCTATTTATATAATTGTACCTGTATTAGTTTATCATTATCAAATGTCAGTATCTTCACAGAGTCCACAAGTTGGTCGATCTTGTTATCTGTTAGCAGCAAGAAATGTAATTTTAAATTAATTATTATAAATCAAAATCGCCTATTTTTTTTAATAACGAATACATTTATACATATTATTCCATTGCACCTCAAGTCTTTTCAAACAGTTTTAGATGGGATACGATTCTCTTACAAATATCATTCACTTGATTAAAATGTTGGGTACTTTTTTTAAATTTTGGTTGGTTGTTTCAAACTAGAAGTGTCCAAACTTTTCAACCAATATTCTTAATCTACAGAAGAGGTAATATATGAAGGAAAGAATTTTGTACAGGGCAAAGTGAACCACTCTGCTAAACTTTCAAAAGAAGATTCATATGACTAATAGGTATTTCTTTAATTTCTTATTTAATCTACCTATTTTGATTCTTGTGAATGTTGTCATCCTATTCTATTTATTTTCATATGGATATTGAACATTAATACATTTTTAAAATTATTATGTACAAAAAATCTTTCAAAATATTTGCAAAAATCCTTTAAATTTAATTTTATTTTAAACTTTAGTTAAACATTGATATATATGTATGTATTTCTATTTTTTTTATTACCTAATGTTTCTTTAAAATTATAACGCCCTTTACAAAAACAATACTTAACGCAAATGAGATATAACATGAAAATTTAAATTATTCATGCGAAATATAAATTTGTACTGTAAATTATTCTAGTCCCCAAAATTGGCTTTAGGGACTTTTTAAATCTTGATTTTGATAAACAAACATAGTGTTCAAATTTTTCGACCAATAGTTTTAATTTACAGAAGGGGTGATTTTGTTTATTATCATTAAGGATAAATAGCAATTTATCGTCCATTATCTTATATCCCTTCAAATAAATAATACCTAAATTAAACAAAATAAATTAACACAAATCCTTCAAATTAAAGGATATAAATCATTAAATTTTATAATGGTTTAAAGTGAATATTGAATATTACACATTACATAAAGGATGCTTTGAACGTTTTCCCAAACTTGATAAAAGTAGTGAATATAAATATTGATAGCATATTTTTTAGTATTTCCAAAATTTAACTAGGCTCTGTTCTATTATCTTATTTTATGACTCTGTTCCAGTTAAAAATAAAATCCTTCCTTCTATTGAGTGCCTCTAGAGACCTCAATGGGGGGGAGGGGGAGGTGGTGTAAAAACAGTTTTTAATTTCCAGCCGTTTTATGTTAACACCAACCACTTTCTCAACCCAACTCATTAGACAATGTTCAATCACTTACTCACATCCTATTATATAAAATAGTAAGATTTTTGTTTGAAGCTTACGATCTCGAAAACCGATTGGATTCTCCATTTTGGGGAAGCCTGGAATATTCTAGGCTAATTTATTTTGGATTCAAGTATTGGTATTTTCTGCCAATTTCTTAATCTTCGAATAGGAAGCAACTAAATGCTAGGAGTGCAGTCACTTGTGTATTATAGTCAAACAATCAAAATGTACATATAATATTACTAGAGTTGGCTTGATATAACTATCTCACTATTGGCTAGTTTTCTACAAGTACATATCTATTTATCTATTTCAATTTTCCTCCCTCGCCATTACTATCTAAAAGAAAGAAGTAAATATTTAATATTTTAAATGATTTTAAAAAGATTTCTTCAATTATATTTTTTATTTACATTACCATCACCAAAGGGTTAATATGATTAAAATTTTAGTTTTGATATTTGAACACTACGGAAGTGTCGCCACAATCGAATTCTTTTAAAACAGAGTTTTCTTTGATTTTCTATATTAGGAACGTATATTTTTTGTTTATTAAATCAAGATTAAATACTTCAATGTAATTCAAATATCAACATGGATTGAAAAACTTTATTCATTCCATAAACAAATAGAATAAAGGTTTTATCGCTTTGGTCAATGAGAGTTTAATGAGGATTATTGGAGCACTATGATTTTTGAACATTTATTCCTTGGAAAACTTGAGCTCACTTATAGACATTTATTTCCTATATAGATCTGACATGGATCTTGAAGCAAAAAAGCAGGCTGTTTTGTAAATGTTAAAAATTGGAAGAATCTATTAAATAAAAGTTATCGCAAATATACTTAGTAAATAACAGCACAAATAACCGTTCCCCACCTCTGCTTAATTCTCATAATCAAACGGCCTTTTTAATTATTATCTATTAAGTGCTTCTGATATTATGAAAGGTAGACGGGTGTAGCTGAGAAGTGTATTTAGATTGGAAGGACTGATGGAGAGAGTTTGTTTAGGCTATATGATGAATACGATAACATGCGGCTGTTACTGCACACTGTATATTACAACTTCCTTTGTTTTAACAACTTAGTATGTATGTATGCTCAATAGTTATTAGGCATTTAAATTTTCACAAGGGGCTTTAAGAAAAGGCATTGAAGACAGAGAGAGAGAGAGAGGGGACAATTGGCTTTTTATTACATTTGTCCCAAAAGTTTTATAAAAACATTTGCTTTATTCGTTGACATAACAACTTTGGGGACTTAATTAAGTGAGTTTTGGTTGGTTGATTTATCAAGTTAACTGTTTAAACTTTTTAACCTTTTTATTTTAATCTTCAGAAGGGGTAATTTTGTGTATAATCGTTGCGGATGTTCATCAATTTATCGACTATTGCCTTATCCCTTTATATCCCTGGACTGTAGAGGTAGGATGGCGATTGTGTCGGTCGGTCTCTATCGAAAGATTTTGCTAATGCAATTAGGTTTGATTTTGCAAAAAGATTTAAATAATTTCTTTTTATTAATTTTGGGAAGGTAAGTTACTACAAATAATAAAAATAGACCCAATATCTTTATTATATCTAAACGCTTTCTCAAGACGAAGCTCCTTTAGTCTTGGGGGCGAAGCCACAAGTGTTGAATTGAAAAGATAAATATAATAAGGCAAAAAAGATAGAGCATGACAGAGCGATAGATAGCTATAGTTTTAGTAACAGAAAAAGTGATAAAAATGATCTATTTTGTATCGCCTGATTTTAAAAGACCCAATTTTGGTTTTCGCTAAAACCAAACATTAGCCCCAATCATTAATTTTCTTTTTAGCCTTGCAAACATTATTTCAAGGGCAATTAGGGATAGGACAAGAAAAAATAATATTCAACTCAGTAAATTCACATAAGAATCTAGTGCATAATATTGGGGGAGACGGGGGGGTGTGGGTTAATTTATCATCTGTTGCCTTTTCCCTGAATCCACACCTTCAAGGGCAGTCCTTTGCATTAATATGATAATTTATTTGGTTGAAGAAGCCCAAAATGTTTGAAGGGTTTAAAAATAGTTTGTATTGGTTAAACATTTTTGTTAATGGTTCCTTGTTGGTTAAAATTTTACTGGTACCAAAAGTTTTATAGATACGTTTGCTAATTAGTTGGCTTGAAATACTTTTGGTACCTTTATTGGACTATAGTTAGTTTAAAACAATTTGTGTTCAAACTTTCAAAACAAAAATTTTGTATTTCAGAAGGGGTAAATTTGTTAACATCTTTGGGGATTAATAAGGCATTAATAAGTATGGACAAACTGATGTTAATATGGAATTTTACAGCATAGATTAAAATATTTTCCATTTACTATTCTTGCATACCTGTCACACCAACAAAAAATGTTCAAAAAGAAATTAAAATCTTTTATCACTGCTTTTGGATGTTTTCATCCTCGTTTATACTTGATATTTGAAAAGAAATTGGTACTTTTCCTCAAATGTCTAACGAGCAAAGAATCCTTACCCCCTTTGATTTTAAAATTGTAAGAGGTAGTTACTTTTTTCTTTGTGCCTAACCCCTGTGGGGGCCCTAACCATGTACCCCATATTACCTAACCTAAGGCAAAACACAACCACATACGAAAAACAAAATTTTAAATTCATCTCAATGGAGGGCGGGGGTTCTTTGCTCACTAAGCACTTAAAGGAAGACCTGCATAGGAAAGTAACATGATAAGGACTAAGAAATAAGAATAATGAGTTCTCAATGCTTATTTCAATTAGCTAGACCGTTAATCACTAGAATCAAGATATAATCAACAATGAATTTTACTTTTATATAAAATCCTAGAAGAGTAAATAATTTAGATATTTCAATGACCATTTATTAGTATTCATTTCTCTATTATACCATTTCCAGTTTGGCTTCGAAACCGATTAATATCCGGTTCTCAGCCACACTGAAAAATCATGTATTGTATCGTATTATATCCAGTTTTCTACTAATATATAAATGTACAATCTCAATTAAAACTACTGTAGTATTCTTAACCCGTGCCTTTGGCATCTCGGGGCTAACACAACTGGTTTTAATCCTATAAGTGAATATTTTAATATCCGCGAAAAGCTGTTATAATACGGCGCGATCAATAACTATTATATTAATAATGACAAAGTGACGGACCAAAGGTGTATTCATAAAAAAAAACCAGCAGACAACCTGATACAGCAGCCAAGAAAATCACATTTCTCTATTGGCTTTGCTATTTTAAACAGAAAGAGGCATAACCAAAAAAGGCTAACTTATTATTTAGAATTGCATTAATTGGTCACAACATGATGGTCCAATGTTTCTACCCTTGAAAAAAGGTTCCCAGACGGAGCAACCTTGGAATTTAAATTTCTGGGATGCTTTATCATTAGTAGGTAGGCTCAAGGATATTCTACCTACCTGTTACAATATTTCATACATTTTTTTACTACAAAAAGTTTGATAGAAAAAACGAGATCCTATAGAGTCGATCTACTGTAAGTAAATCCATCTCTTAACTGAGTAAAAAAAATTTCTCAGATGCTATGAAAGGTAGAGGTTTATTTTTTTGTGTTGATTCTCCTAAATTACAGCCATATAGTTTCACTCAAACCTATAAATAAGCCACCCCCGCCCCTTCCCACATATCACTTATTTTAAAACAAGGATGACAACATCCATAAGTAGCGAAGCACAAAAAAATCATATACGTATATTTAAAGTGTATTCATTAATTGATTTATTGGAGAAAATAAACAAGAAACCCTGTCTTATTTTGTATAATGATGATGGTCAAAGTAAATTACATAAAAGATGCTCATAACAATGGGAAAAATTATTTTGATACTGATATCCCAAAAAAGTTTTAAAATTGGACCAAAAACACCAAAGATATGGGGAAATATGTAAAACATATAAAAATAGCAAAAACCTGCTAAAAGACAGTCTGACCACCATTCTTGTTTTCTTAAAACGACAGGAAATTTAATTTTTAAATCCTTAACTTAATAAAATTTGGAAAATCGGACTATATACATCAACGATATAGAAAAATTTAAAAATAGCCAAAAACCTGCAAAAAGGAAGTCTAACCGTCATGGTTGTTTGCTTTAAACAACAGGAAATTTAATTTTGATATGTATAACTGAAAAAATTTTGAAAATTGTACCATAAACATGAAAGATATGGAGAAAAATGTGAAAAATACAAAAATAGCCTAAAACCTGCTGAAAGGCAGTCTGGCTGTCATAGTTATTTTCTTTAAAGGACAGGAAATTTAATTTTGATATCTATAACTAAAAAATTTTGGAAATCGGACCATAAACACCAAAGATATGGAGAAAAATGTGAAAAATACAAAAATAGCCTAAAACCTGCTTAAAGGCAGTCTAACCTTCATAGTTGTTTTCTTTAAACAACTGGAAATTTAATGTTAATATCTATAACTGAAAAAGTTTTGAAAATCGCACCATAAACACTGAAGATATAGAGAAAAATGTGAGAAATACAAAAATAGCCTAAAACCTGCTAAAAAGTGGTCCTATCGCCATCAATGTTTTATAATTAATTGTGCTCCTTAATGATGGGAACGTTGTCAAAAAAATTCAGCATTCTACCTTTTACAGGAGCTGAGTAAATCCCATTTCCCCCATAGCGTTACGGACTGACGGACGGACTGACGGACGGACAAGGTGAATTATAGAGTAGCTTCGCTACTAAAAATAATAATATATATCTAGCACGGTTCATATGCAAACAAGCTACTATCTCTGCGGAGCTTTCCTAACCCTTGCTTACCTAACCTGGCCAAAATTAAGTATCAAAAAGTTTGTTTGTGGTCTAAATGCAATTTAAGCAAACCTACCAAATTCCATGATCAATTATAAATGAAAATAATGTAGGACCAATATGCAGGGAGGGAGGAGACATTGGGCTGTTTGTTACAATAACAACTTTGGGGACTTTTATTGAATTTTGAATAATTGTTTCATAAAGTTTAGTGTTCAAAATTTTCAACCACTAATTTTAATCTACAGATGAGGTGATTTTGTGCATCTTCATTGGGGATGTGTATAATTTTATCGGGCATTGTCTTTTCTCGTTGGATTCCTGATATCATGAGCTATAAATTTTAATAGACTATAATATTCCAACCTTCTATGTGCAAATCCTAAATCTATGACAGTTAATTAATCAGCTACTTTTTAATGTCATTCCATGCATACAATCTAGAAGACTTTAGGGGATAGGACAATGGAGGGATAAATTATATTTCCTCTAGATTATATTTGAGGAAAAGATTAATCTTATAATAATTTTTTATAATTAATATTTTTTTTAACTAGCAGCTACGCCCCCTAGAAGCCTCTAGGGGCACTCAACGCTCGACCTTATCTCATTTTAAATTTGGGTTTAAAAAGAGTAAAAAAAGTATTTTTCTTTAATAGTTTAAAACCTTCCCGGGACATATAAGAAGCTTCATTGTAAAGGAGAACAATATGGGTTCAGCGGTTTGCGAGATCCTTCGGGACAGACAAAATAGTGTTGCAACATTATTTAAATATAAAACAAAAAAGTTTTCTAAGCGGCATTGTTATTTTTCTTTACTTAGTTTTTCTTCATAGTGAATAGTGATTCATAATTGCAAAAGGACACAATAG
This sequence comes from Acartia tonsa, assembly GCF_053477335.1. Lineage (NCBI taxonomy): Eukaryota > Metazoa > Arthropoda > Copepoda > Calanoida > Acartiidae > Acartia > Acartia tonsa. The sequence continues at coordinate 4,857,860 of NC_137273.1, read as the reverse complement.
CAAATATTAATGAAATATAAGGAAGCGTTTTCAAGTTTTGATGAGGATACAGTTGAAGATGATGGCGGAGACTCTTGAAGCATATGAACAAAATCATTTGACAACATCCATAAAAGCGAAGCACTGAAATGGTAGGACAAACAGACATTAACACTTGTATAGTGTCAGACTCAGAACTGAATAATCAGAATATAAATGTATAAGATTCGGAGCAAAATTGTAAGTAAATTTGTTGAAAAACTGCTTGATACAGGATAATGTTTATGGACATACTTACATTTTTAGGACTTGATTATAGAGTTGCTTCGCTTAAAATATTGTACTTTGTTGTCCCAGGAATCAAATGGATAATTAGATCACATAAAGATTTGTTTTTTTAAAAAGTAAAAAAATTCAACATATTTAAAATGGACGTACGAACATTCTGGTAATGATTATAGAGTTGCTTCGCTTTCTAAATCGTACCTAACTTCTACAGGAATCATAATGCAAAGTTTGAAATTGATAGGACAATTCTAACATGCCTAAATTAACGAATAAAAGCTATCTATCTCGGACGGACGGACATACGGAATTATAGAAAAGCTTCGCTTTTAAAAAAAGTGTATGTGACTATCTATGGCCTAGGCATTCCCCTTTTGACGTTCTGGTTCTAGTGCTGTAGCTTGCTTATGACGCAATCTTTGATTGCAATCGAAAAAGTCACATCCCATTCAACCAATGGATACGCTATATTCGCAATAATACATAAACACCACAGTGTAATCCAATTAAAATGAGTAATTATAGAATTTGATAATTAAACCCCAATCAAAAACTAATTAAAGTTTGTCGTCAGCTAATTTGTAGCTCACTTAATTAACAAATAAATTTAGTTAAAATTAGGTTTGGATTTTAAAAGAACTTTACTTTCACTTAAAACTATTTTTGGACCACAAAATACCAATATATTCTAAGTTACTCTAAAAGATTAAATTAAACTTAATGGTGGAAAAGTATAGATACTGCTAGTTTGAACAACCCAATCAAGATTTAATCTGGCAAACATAAGAGAGAAAATGAAAAATAAGGTACCGGTCAAATTTAACAGTCCAGTTCCCCCTCCCTCCCCGGAAAAGGTGAAAAAACCCCAAAGGAAATTTTTTTAAAGCAGTGAGGGGTAGAGTATCCATGGGGAGAGGTAAAACTCTCATATCACAACAAAAAATCCGCCAACATCCCTGTCAATAGCCAATTTTTCTTTTAATTTTAGCTAAATTAAAAATTTAAGAATTGTATACTAATTATTGAATGTTTATCAGTATAACAATGGAGTCATAATGACAAGTGATGGATGGTTGAATAGGTACAACAAGGATATATAAATTTTGGATAAATATGTATTTTACCCCTCAAAATTAGGAATGTAGGAAAAAGTTACATTAGCAAAAGTAGGTTTAAATTACTTAATTCCAACTATGTAACCCATTCTTAAAAGCGAAGCTTTTTTATAATTAGGGTCGGTCCGTCCGTACGTCTGTAACGGATAGCTACGACAACAAAGTACAATGTTATAAGCAAAGCATCTCTATAATCGAGTCCTAAAAACGTAAAGTATGTCCTTCATTATCCTGTATTTCTGCAGTTTTTCAACAAATACATATAATTAAAATTTTTATTCGACATTTATACATTTATGTTCCGATTTTTCAGTTCTGACACAGTTTCAGTATAAATATTCGTTTGTCCTACCGTTTCAAGGCTTCGCTTTTATGGATGTTGGTCATCCTTGTTTAAAAAGCAGGCAATTGCAAGGGATTATGTCGACTATATGGCTTCAACAAAAAGTGGTAATAACTGTCATAATATCGATATGCTTTTTTAAAATCTTTTTAGCAATATTCACTTTTGACTTTTTCAGGAAGTGGACAAGGCTGACATAATATCGAACAACGACAATCTATTGAAATAATAAATATGCATACTTTTGCTGACATAATTACGACATATCTTTAAAAAGGTTATCAAAATGAAACTGTTTAATAGTTATTTCTCGCATCGTATTATAGACGGCTTTCCGCGGATATAGAATGTACAATTATGAGATTAAAACCGGTTTTAATCTTATGATTATACATTTCGATATTCGTAGAAAGCTGGATATAATACGATGCTAGACATAGTTTTTTCGTATGGATGAGAACCGGTTCCTATCCACCGGATTCGAATGAATACGAGAATAGTTATTTCTCGTATCGTATTATAAACGGCTTTCCGCGGTGCCGAAGGCACCGGCTAAAAAAACTAGTTTTAATCTTATGATTGTACATTTCTATATTCGTAGAAAACTGGATATAATACGATGCTAGACATAGTTTTTTCGTATTCATGAGAACCGGTTCCTATCCACCGGATTCAAATGAATACGAGAAAATTCTTTACATTTATTGGCAGCCTGTAGTCAATGACTTGTAGCCGCAAATTATGTCTTTACTTGTAGGCTAATTGGTTGAGGCTGCTTATCGAAAAACACATCGGGCTTCCAAACTTTAGAATCTTAGGGAGAACAAATTATCTTGCATTATCCTATCCTTAAACTCCTGGATTGAACAACAATAAGGAATCACGGATTCTTGAACATACAAGATTGGAAAACAAATATTATTTTCAATATTTATACTTTTTCTACCTTATCTGTAATTATAAAAAAATGTTTAACAATGGTTTACAAGAGTTTTAAAATTAAAAAAGTTAGCTTTTTTAAGAGATAAGATAATGATAAACTGATATACATCACCAATGATAATTAACAAAATTACCCCTTCTGTAAATTAAAATTAATGTATATATACTGATTGTTTGGAACTAACCAATCAAAATTCAATAAAAGGGACAATTGCAGCTGAATAAATCTTTTAAAATAAATCTGGTGGACCTATTGGATAATTTACTATACAGATAGACCATCGTAGATTATCAGAGAGATAGGTTTCAAGGCGGCGGTTTACTCAATTTTCTCTCCAGGGATCCAGGGATGTACATGTAGGAATAATTAGAAACAAGGATGACAACATCCATAAAAGCGAAGCACTGAAACGGTAGTACAAACGGACATTAACACTTGTATAGTGTTAGAACTTAATTATCATAATATAAATTTATAGGAGTCAAAGCAAAATTGTAAGTAAATTTGTTGTAAAACTGCTTGATACAGGATAATTTTTATGGACATACTTACATTTTTAGGACTTGATTATAGAGTTGCTTCGCTTATTACATTATACTTTGTTGTCCCAGGAATCAATATACCAAAAATTAGATCAATCCGATGATTTGATCACATAAAAATTTGTTGTTAAAAAAGTAAAAAAATCAACATGTTTAAAATGGACGTACAAACATTTTGGTAATGATCATAGAGTTGCTACGCTTTCTAAATCGTACCTAAATACTAAAGGAATCACCATGCAAAATTTGAAATCGATAGGACAATTCTAACATGCCTAAATTAAAGGAAAAAGCTATCCGTTACGGACGTACGGACGGACCGACCCTAATTATAGAAAAGCTTCGCTTTTATAAATAGCAAAGTATCAACATAAAGGAGGGTAAGAATATAAGCTGATGCATAGTCGGGGAGGGGGGGGGGAGGGTACATTGTACTGTAAATTGCGCTGGTAACCAAAGTTTTATAGTTATGTTTTCTTTTTCGTTGGTTCAAATCTTCATTGAGGATTTGCATAAATTATGATTCATTGTCTTATCCCTAATTATCCCTTGGCATATCATCATAGGAGTTAGAGAAATAGTGCAAGTGGGACACAATCACTTATAAAGCAGCTATGCATTTTAAACATTGGAAATCTTAAGAGATAAGACAATGGGTGATATATAACATGGAGACTCAAATAATTGGTTGAAAAGTTGAAAAATTTTATTTTTGAACCAACTAATTCATACCCAAGTTCTTGGACCGTCAAACGACGAGAAAGCAAATAAAAAAAAAACTTTGGGTACCTGTAAAATTTAAGTTTCAGATTTCTGATTTTTTTTCTAAAGTAATTTCTCAATTAATAGAAAAGCCTACTTTTTAACTGTTTTGAACAGCTTTTAAGAAATGTTCGTATTTAAAAATCAGGAGTAAGATTAATAATTTTTTTTATAAAAATGACATTTCTTGCCTAGTTTATTTTTCTCCTCTTTCCAGGATTTATTCTGTTGTAATAATGTTCCCTAAAAAAATTAATTTATTCCTTTTTGTGTCTTTTTCTCTTTATAATAAATAGATAAATCTATCCATCCATTTTTTCATTCTGTTTTGCCACTTACATACATTATTTGTCTATCTATCCAGTTGTTTCTTCATCTAACTATGTCATCAAAATGTATATTCATCTATCTATTCCTTTATACATCTATCCATTTATATATCTGCCGCCTAAAGCATTAGCCATGTTTCTATCCATCTGTTTGTCTTTCTTTCTTTTTAAGTATCATTAATTTTTTCTGTCCAATTCTCATTCAATAAATCAATCAATATATCCACAATCTACTCGTCAATCTCTTAATTTGTTTGTCTGTCGACCTATTACAATATTTTATATCCATCTGTTTATGCAATTAACCATGTATCTTACTATTTATCTATCAATCAATCTACTTATTATCAATCTATCTTACCTGAAGCTCTGCAATTTGTTCATCGAGTTTTTGTTTTTCCACTTCCCAAGATTCTTCTTGACGATATAATCTCTCAACCTAGCAATATTAATGGTTATAGAATTAATGGATATTATGACAAATTCTCCATATATAATCTCTCAACCTAGCAATATTAATGGATATAGAATTAGTGGATATTATGATAGATTATCGCATACCCTGATGTTTCTCCCAGCTGGTTAATATAACGATAACCCCCATCCTCCATTTATCAATAATTAATTTAATGAAAACTTATATATAGTTTTGAAGCGGAAAGATGATTCTTCTCTAATAGAAGGGCGTGAAAAATATAGAATGGCAGATTTGTCTCAAAAAACTTTCGTTTTCTTTGAATATATCTATTTTTCTGGCAATATTTAGCAAATTGATTCATTGAAATCTGTTGAAAATATAGGTAAATTCTTTAAGTTGTTACAATGGTATAAGAGGTCCTTATGACGTATATTTTTTGGAAAATTGAATGCCTTTTACAACTTATTTTTGGAAGAAAATTACCATGTCATATAATTTATATGGATTTTTAAATAAACTTAGCATTTTTATAAGAGAAGCATTATTTATTTATTTTAATCTGTAAAGCAAGGAAAACTATGTTCATGTTCAAAGATAACGCAGCTAAAACAAGCTAAAACCTACAAATTTATAGACCTTATACAGTGAGTTTTATTTATGAGAACTTTTTTGAAAGCAAACTTTTTAGAATTTAATGATTAATGGCTTATTTTCTTCGTTTTTTATCACCATTGATAGAACACCAAAAAAATATTTCAGATTTTAGTAAAAAAAGTACAGTAAAATTAAAAATTCAAAACCTAGGTGTCAATATCTACAAATGGTTTTAGCGCATTTTTCTCATGCTCAAATCTTCTACCCTTTGCAAGAATGGCTGCAAAATGCTTTAAAATTGAGATACAGAGTTAAAAATTTATACAGATACTTTTGGGGACATGTACTAGAACATATCAAAGTTTGAAGGCCATATCTCCCAGGGAGGGAGTACTGGCCCCCTAAAGTCGACTACTAAAAATCCAATATTTTCTTGCAAAGGGTAGAAGATTTGAGCTTAAGAAAAATGCACTAAAACCATTTTTAGATGTTGACACCTAAGTTTTGAATTTTGATTTTTTTGATGTTCTATAAATGGTTATAAAAAACGAAGAAAATAAGCCGTTAATCATTAAATTCTGATAACTATAAGTGGGGTAAAATTGCTTTCAGTTAAGTTCTCATAAAAAAAAACACACTGTATAAAAAACGCATAATCATGAGTAGGCATTAAAAAAACATAAAAGTAGGCATAAAAGGTGTTATAAGTAAAACAAATACCGAAAAACAAACAAATGCTAAAACATCACAATGTGTTTTAGAAAATTTTTTACTAACTCTTATTATAAGCACTTATTCCTTAAATTGAAAATGTACAAAATTCTGTCAAATAAAGTAAAGAATTAACGTATTTTTAATTTATCCATTAATGATTAAGATTTTGATTTTTAAAGATTGAGCCAAAAAAATTTATTACATTAATTTTATTGTTGTATTTTTAAAATTAAACAAGGATAAGAACAGGCGAATTCCACTCAACAAATGAGAAAACAACATTGGCAATCATAAAGAAACAAGGATGACAACATCCAAAAAAGCGAAGCACTGAAACGGTAGGACAAACGGACATTAACAATAATCAGAATATAAATGTATAAGAGTCAAAGCAAAATTGTAAGTAAATTTGATGAAAAACTGCTTGATTTAGGTTAATGTTTATGGACATACTTACATTTTTAGGACTTGATTATAGAGTTGCTTCGCTTATTACATTATACTTTGTTGCCCCAGGAATCAATATACCAAAATTAGATCAATCGGATGATTAGATCACATAAAAATTTGTTGTTAAAAAAGTAAAAAAATCAACATGTTTAAAATGGACGTACGGACATTTTGGAAATGATTATAGAGTTGCTACGCTTTCTAAATCGTACCTAACTATTAAAGGAATCACCATACAAAATTTGAAATCGATAGGACAATTCTAACATGCCTAAATTAACGAAAAAAGCTATTCGTTACGGACGTACGGACGGACCAACCCTAAAATTAACAATATGCTATTCGTTGCAAACGAACCGACCCATTATAGAAAAGCATAGTATATTCTTTAATCGGATCTCAGACCGGATTATCATATTAAAGTGATACTTGTAGTTGGCTAAAATAACCCCATCGCAAAAGGGGTTTAAAGTATCCCCTCCACTTCTACTGGATGTACGAACTGATCAATAAATTATGTCTATGTAAGCAACCTAAATTGACGTATATTTTTTCCTCAGTCATAATATGTTCTATAACCAGTAGAAGAGCTTTTAATATGAGAATGACAAAAAACTTTAAACTAAATGTTTTCTTAATAAATGGTCCGAACTTACCTCTTCAACAAATTCTTTATTTGCCTTCATAAGCCCGGATCTCTCTGCACGCCACTCTCTTTGCTCTTCTAAAGAAAGAAAATAATCTCAACGAGGATGACAACATCCATATAAGTGAAGTTCTTAAACGATAGGTCAAACAAAAATTAACTCAATGGGCAGAATATAAATATATTAGTATAAACAAAATTGTAAGTAAGTTTGTTGCAAAACTGTTTTATTAAAGAAAAATTGTTAAATGACATTCTTACATTTTTAGCATTTGATTATAGAGATGCTATGCTTTCTAATTCGTACTTAACTGTTATAGGATTCATTTTGAAAAGTTTGAAATCGAAAGAACAATTATAACATGTCTAAATCAATGAAAAAAGCTAACCGTTACGAAGGGACTTACGGACGGTTCAACGGACCAACCTAATTATAAAAAGGCTTCGCTTTAAAAAAAAATCTTAACAAGGATGACAACATTCATAAGTAGCAAGGCACAAAAAATGGAAAGACACACTTATAATAGTTATTTCTCGCATCGTATTATAAACGGCTTTCCGCGGTAATAGAATGTACAATTATAAGATTAAAACCAGTTTTTTAGCCCCTAGGTACCGTAGGCACGGGCTAAAAAAGCTGGTTTTAATCTTATGATTGTACATTTTTATATTCGTAGAAAGCTGGATATAATAAGATGCTAGACATAGTTTTTTTGTATGGATGAGAACCGGTTCCTATCCACCGGATTCGAATGAATACGAGAAAAAAGCTTAAAACCCCTTGAAGACTTAAATCTGAAAACAAAATAGCCTAAAAACATCACATTACCTATGTAAAGCTTTCTAAAAACAGAGAAACCAATCGGTTAATTAGTTACTAAGATCTTAAGCTTCAGACAAAAAAAATCTTACTACTTTATATAATAGGATTTTGTGGCAATATACCGATAGACCGATTGACAAAGATAAAATACTGGATGGTAAGAGTTCTCTTCACATGAAATACAGTTTTGCAGTTTTAAAATGTAACTTATAAATATTCAAAATACCTTAGAGACAATACCCTTTACAATACGAGGTACAAAAAAATTACAAATGCAAATTTGATAATTTTGTAGCTGTTTTCATAAATATGATAAAATTGTTATATTTATATAGCAAAATTTTTAAAACAAAGTATTGCTTTTTGACCGTGGCTTCTAGTGTCATATCTTCTTTTCCTATTTTAACATCCTTTTCATATTACATTTTAATCAGGGATCTAAAGGGATAAGACAATTTCCTATACATTGATGTATATCCCCAATGATGATGCAAAAAATTACCCCTTCTGGGAAAACGTTATCATCAAACGTTGGGAACCAGTAAAATAAACAGCCCATTAAACGCCCTCTATTTGCATTTTAAGAGCCCTCGAATCAAGCTCAATTATTTGGTTGTTTTATATCCATACCATTACCATTCATTGTAAAAGCATTAGAATTTGTGCAAAAATGCGCCAAAATAAATTGATTTGATTGCGTCAATCCATAGAAAAAATCTGCCAGTCAATTGAGAAAAAATCTTCAATATCATCACTATCCGGTTTTTAAATTGCACAGATATATTATATGCAATGTAATACAATTAGAAAAAGGATAACTACTGTATTGCAATTTTTACTTTGACAATTTTTAGTTGTTAAAATTGGTCAATTTACATAACACGAATTTTCATTTACTTCAAACAAAAGAAAGTAAGTAAAGTTTGGATTAATCAAACCCATAACTTTATGTAGTAATAGTTATTTATTGCATTGTATAATAGACAGCTTTCTGCGGTTATTAAATGCAAAATAAAAGATTGAAACTAGTATTAATTTTATTTTTTTCGATATTTGTGGAAAATTGTTCGTAATTCGATGCTATGCATGATTTTTCAGTATGGCTGAGAACTGGCTTTAATCAAGTGGTTTCGAAGCCAAACCGTAAAGACTATTCTATTTACATACGTATAAAATTTGCATCAAAGGTTAGGCAAATTATTTCCTCTTATAGTTTAAAACATTCCACCTCTAACAACAACTGTTAACTGACAGTCGGACGAACGAATATGCCCCAATTATAAGGCAGCTACGCTGCTGAAAATAAATGCTTACCTAACAACTTTTTACTCTCTGTAGCCAATTCAAGATTTGCATGCAGTAGCTTGTCCATTTCTTTTTCCAGCCGCGCCTTTTCAGACGATAAATTTCGTATTTCATTTGTAGCCTGAAATTGGAATAGTTAGTTATCGCATCGTATTATAAACAGCTCTCCGTGTATATAAAAATGTACAATTATAAGATTAAAACCTGTTTTGTTAGCCCCGAGATGCCAAAGGCACTGACTAACAAAACTAGTTTGAATATTATGATTGTACATTTTTATATTCGTAGAAAACTGGATATAAAACGATACGATATATGATTTTACCCCCCTCAATCGATGAAACCTTTCATTTTATCCTTTTTAAAAATAGATAAACCTCCTCAAAACTATGAAAACCCTCAGTTTACCCCTCTAAAAATAAAAAGCTCGGACGACCCTATAAAGAAAGAGTTGTAAATTTCACTAGAATTTTAAATTAGCTGCCGCGTCAGTTTACATTGCAGTTTATAAAGCAACGGCTGCCGCTATTTTTATCATTAAATCAGATTAGATATGCACAGTTTCTTATAGACCTTGCCGTTTTTTTACCTTTAGCCGTCACGTCACAAGTCAATACAAGCACCCAAATTTTAACAGGGGTTTAAAACTTTGAGTACCAGTGTAATTTTCAGTCCAAAGCAGTCCACTCCCCCCTTGCTATGATGAAGCTTACCTTATTAAGTAGGGCTTGATAATTGTTTGTGATGGCACGAATTTCCTTTGCTGTTACACTTGCACTCTTGGCACTCTCATTCAAACTCAGTGTGCTAGAATAAAGATTATATCTATAATACAAAGTAGCTTGATGTCTGTCCGTCCGTCCGTCTGAAGATTAAGATATCTGTAACCACAGAACCTATTGGATTCTACTCACCGGGGAATATATCTACTGGTCCTGTGGTGGTTTTAAGCTATTTTCTGGGGGGTGGTACACCAAGTACAACAAGCCCATCAAAAAACAAAAAAAAATTCCCTCAATTTTTTTTAGACAGTTAATTTAAAATTAAAACCACTGAACCTATATGGTTCTTCTTTGCAGTGAGGCTTCTTATAGGTCCAAGGAAGGTTCTTAACTATTTTTTGGGAGGGAATCACCAACCTCCAAATAAAAAAATGACATCTCCCCCAAAAAATAATTAACTTCTACCCCCCCCCCTTATCATAGGTGCCCTAGAGTCTTCCATGGGCGTAGTCTTCACCTTGTCGCCTTGTCGAACACGAGGCACCCCCCTATTAAGAGAGGGATAGGTAGTTTTTTTTCGCATTAGGAAAAAAACTAACCCTTTACATATTATTTATTCAATTAATAAAATAAAAAATAGGGGGAGGGGCGTAGAGTGCTTGTTAGGCACTTTGAGGTAAAGCACCAAAATTGCCAGCTCTTTCTTAAGATTGAAGATTTAAACATAAAAATGATTAATTTAACATTTTTCTTCATCATATGATTACGACATATTTCGCATTATACAAGTGTTATTTTTTGTAGCGAGGCTAATTATAATTTTAAATGTCCATATGTTCGTCAGCTACATTATGGGTAAACTTAATTTTTAGGCACCTATAAAAATTTGTTACATTTTGTTTGGATATTCCATTGGCCAATGAACATATATTCTACATTAATTTGTCCGTCGGTAATGCTACAAGAGTCATAGGAATTTTGCAGGTAAAATATTGGTAACTCAGCTGTTATTTAAGATAGACATCTATTAATACAAAAATATCATTTGCTTCACTACTAATGCATTTTACATCCTTGTTATTATATATGATGACTTGGAAATTATATTCTTGTGACATATGCAACCCAAAAAAATTGTCTAATAGTAATCAAATACATTTAGAATTATGTATAAATTTTTTAAAAGTAGGGGCTAGGGGGGGGGGAGATAAGGTGCACCATTTACTTATCTCAACCCCTCCCCCCCCTGTACGCCATAGAATATACAGTGATCTAAAGAGATAAGACAATGGCCTATAAGTTGATGTACAATGATGATATACAAAATTATCACTTCTGTAGATTATAATTAGTTCTTAAATCATTTGGATACTCAACTTCATGAACCAACCAAGCAAAACTCAAATAGTCCCAAAAGTTGTCAAGCCAGCGACTTTTTAATACAATTTTTGGGACAAGAGTAATAAAACAGTCCAAACAACCTTCTCCCTTCATGAGTATATATGTTACGTAACCATAATTAGAATGACTAGGACAAATCTCACTTTATTATAATAATTTTGGCCAATTACATTTATTAGAATCCCCAGCTTATAATTAGAAGCGTATCTATTATAAAATTTGTTTTTGTATAACTTGTTGTCCGTCTGTCTATCATATTAAAACAAAAACAAAATTATTACAGCTTCGCCCCTAGACTCAATTATTTTTTTGTGTTCTTTGTCTAGTTTCAAAATGAAATAAAATAAAAAAAGTATTGACAATATTCATGAAAAAAGTGATTTAAATCACGGATGGACAAACAGATGTACAAGAGTCATAAAAAATAAAACGATGAAAGGATATGATAAATAATAGAAAATCATAAAACCTTTGGTAAATAAAAAAAATCAAAAATCAGTTTTCTATCTGGAATAGCAGCTAAGAAATCACAGTTTCCTCATACAGTTATGTACTGACAGACAAAGTAAATCATATAGTAGCTACTCTACTAACTATAATTCTTACCTCATACTAATGGTCCTATTAATGTTAATAGGTCCGTTCTCAATTTCTCCATTGGTTGAAACCTCAATAGGATCTGCTCTGTAGTATTTCTTATTCTCTGGAGTGCTGTGACCGTTCACTATTTTACTACCTCGCACGGGATGAGCCATTCTTAATAGATGAATAGATCATAGGTCTAAGGAAAAATGGATAGATAGAGGAATGATTTGATGAATAGTTGGATAGATAGATGGAGGGATGGATGGATGAATGAATAGATATGTTGAAAGATAGACACATAGCTAGATGGATGAATATATAGAGAGATGGATAGCTAGATGGCTAGATGAATGATTTAATGAATATTTGGATTGATAGATGAATAGATAGATATATGTGATTTTTTTACTATCTCACTACGTCGAACTGGGTGAGCCAATCTTAATATATATATATATATAGATGGATAGATGAATGACCTGATGAATAGTTGAATTGATAGATGGATGGAAAATGGATAAATAGATGAGTGAATTGGAAATTTATAAATAGAGAATAAATTGATGTGTGGATAGATAGATGAATAGTTGGATAGATATATGGATTGGTTGTTGGATGGATTGGTGAATGGATGAATTTATTGATGGATGGATAGATGGAAAAATGGAAAAATAGATGAATGATTTGATAAATAGTTGGATAGATAGATGGATGGATAGATAGATGTATGGTTAGATGGATGGATATATGGATTATTTTAGGATGGAAAGATGAATATGATTTGATAGATGGTTGGATAGATAAAGCAATATATTGATAATTAGATGATTTGATAGATGGATTGCTATATAGATAGAAGGATAGATGTGACCGTTCTTTATCTATGGATAATAGATAATAGATTGATATAAAGATGGATGGATAAATGGCTAATACCTGGAACTAGGCTTAGAAGTGCATGGAAAATGAATACTGCTACAATATGAACTCTTATAGATGATAGATGGATGGATAGCTAGATAGATGACAAATAGATAAATAGACACTACAGATAGATAGATAGATAGATGGATATAAATATAGATGGATAAAATACCTGGAACCAGGTTTAGAAGAGTATGGAGAATGAATACTGCTACAATAAGAACTCATTTAGATAATAGATAGATAGAACTATGAACACATAATTAGAGAGATGAATTCAAAGATGGAAAGATAGATATATAATACCTGGAACCAGGTACAGAAGAGTATGGCGAATGGATACTGCTACAATATGAACTCATTTAGATATACAGATAGATGAATAGATAGATAGATCGATTGATAGACAAATAGACAGATGGTCAGATAGATAGATAGACAGATAGATGAATAATACCTTGAACCAGGTTTTGAAGAGTATGGAGAATGAATACTGCTACAGTTTAAACTTATTTAGATAATAGATAGATAGACACATGGACATGTAATTAGATAGATGGATTTAAAGATAGGTGGATAGATGGCTAATACCTGGAACCAGGTTTAGAAGAGTATGGAGAATGAATACTGCTACAATATGAACTCATATAGATGATAGGTAGATACCTGGATGTATATAAAGATAGGTGGAAAGATGGATAAATAAATAGATAGATAGATGAATAATACCTTGAACCAGCGAAGAGTAAGGAGAATGAATACTGCTACAATAAGAAGTCATATAGATGATAGATAGATAGCTGGATATATATAAAGATAGGTGGATAGATGGATAAATAAATAGATAGATAGATTAATTATACCTGGAACCAGGTTTAGAAGAGTATGGAGAATGAATACTGCTACAATATGAACTCATATAGATGATAGATAGATAGACATATGGACATATAATTAGATAGATGGATTTATAGATAGGTGGATCGATGGCTAATACCTTGAACCAGGTTTAGAATACTATTGAGAATGGATACTGATACAATTTGAACTCATATAGATGATAGATAGATAGCTGGATGTATATAAAGATAGGTGGATAGATTGATAAATAAATAGATAGATAGATTCATATAGATAATAGATAGATAGCTGGATGTATTTAAAGATAGGTGGATAGATTGATAAATAAACAGATAGATAGATTCATGTAGATATATAGATAATAGATAGATAGCTGGATGTATATAAAGATAGGTGGATAGATTGATAAATAAATAGATAGATAGATGAATAATACCTGGAACCAGGTTTCGATGAGTATGGAGAATGGATACTGCTACAATAATAACTCATTTAGATATACAGATAGATAGACATATAAACATATAATTAGATAGATGGATTTAAAGATAAGTTGATAGATGGCTAATACCTGGAACCAGGTTTAGAAGAGTATGGAGAATGGATACTGCTACAATAATAACTCATTTAGATAATAGATAGATAGACATATAAACATATAATTAGATAGATGGATTTAAAGATAAGTTGATAGATGGCTAATACCTGGAACCAGGTTTAGAAGAGTATGGAGAATGAATACTGCTACAATAGGAACTCATACTACCAGAATCCTCGCCCTCGCTCTCTCCAACACTGAAAGAAATAACGAAACTAAATAAACAAGCTAATATATTTTTAAAAATAGAAGACAACATCCATAAAAATATACATTTTTAAAAGCGAAGCTTTTCTATAATTAGGGTCGGTCCGTCCGTACGTCCGTCCGTCCGTCCGTACGTCCGTCCGAGATAGATAGCTTTTATTCGTTAATTTAGGCATGTTAGAATTGTCCTATCGATTTCAAACTTTGCATGATGATTCCTGTAGTAGTTGGGTACGATTTAGAAAGCGTAGCAACTCTATAATCATTACCAGAATGTCCGTACGTCCATTTTAAACATGTTGATTTTTCTACTTTTTTAACAACAAATTTTCAAGTGTTCTAATTATCCGTTTGATCTGATTTTTGGTATATTGATTCCTGGGACAACATAGAACAATATTATAAGCGAAGCAACTCTATAATCAAGTCCAAAAATATAAGTATGTCCATAAACATTATCCTGCTTCAAGCAGTTTTTCAACAAATTTACTTACAATTTTGCTTCGGCTCTTATACTTTTAAATTCTGATTATTCAGTTTAGATACTATACAAGTGTTAATGTCCGTTTGTCCTACCGTTTCAGTGCTTCGCTTTTATGGATGTTGTCATCCTTGTTATATTTAAAATACAAAATGTTGTCAAAAGTTACAAAATCAGCATGTTTTAAATTGTCCTTTCTCTTAATGTTTATAGATTTGATACACTTTTTAAATTGTACCTTAATGTCACATGAATCATCATCATCGAATGGACAGGTCTTAATTAACGAAAAGAAATACCAATTACGAACGGACTGGCCACCACTGATTATATGTAGAGAAGCTTGACTTTTCAAAATAATATATTTCTATTAAAATCTGAAGTTAATGAGTTGAAAACAAATATTTTTAGCTAAATTAAATAGTTTACTTCATATGTCGCTCAGAGAAATTTCTTAAAATTAAAAAGGCATTGTTAGCGAAGCTTTTAATTAAACTTCAAACTACCCTTGTTATAAAGTAGTTTATTTAACAACAATATAAAACATATTTGCTTTATTTATCAAGAAGACATAATAAAATTATAGTTCTTTTATTATTTTTATTTCATTTGTTTCTTTGTTAATAAAACAAGAAAATATTTTTATTATAGAAATATACAATTAGAAGATGCAATTTTGCCTTAGGGAGGGTGGGATGGAGGGGGGGAGTTGACTGCAAATTATGACATCATGATCTACCGTTATATAAAACCGTTCTCTCATTTGTTAGCACAAAACTTTGGGTAGGTACTTTAATCAAATATTGATTAGTTGGTTGAAGCTAGAAGTGTCCAAAAATTTTAAACAATGGTATTACATCAACAATCTACAGAAGGGGGATATTTGTTTTTAATAATTGGGGATATCTAACGTCCATTCTTGTCTTATATATGAATTAAAATGACTAAGGCTAAAGTTGACGTTTTTATCATCAATCCGTTTTAGAGCACTTAAGGTTCAATTTCTTTTTTAGGTTCTTCTATAATTAGTTTGTCTAATGCTAAAGGATGAAAAATGACCAATTCAATAAAATACAACGACAAAGACCTAATATCTATACTAAAGGTTAGAAATATTAACAGGATGTATGTTTCTGTGCGAAGCTAAAGATCTCTCACTTACAGCTATACCGATAAGAAGGCCTACAGCAATTTCGTAGGAAAGGTACCTACAAATTCCCCACAGAAATAGCTCAAAGAAAAAAATGCCCACAAACAAATTAAAGTAGAATATCAGCTTTCCATCTTACCCTCAGATGTCCTTAGGGGCCGCTAGTAATGTACACATAAGGATATACAACGCAAATTTTAGGAATAATCTCTTTGTGGCAACGCCCCTTAAGGGGTGATACGTCATATTTTTAAAATGGCTTTATATAGGTTATTTTAGGTTAGGTTAAGTTATATTGGGTTAGGTGATTGCCTCACAGGGTTAGGCAATTTTCCCTGAAGGGGCTAGAAATAGGAGAAAATCTACTGTAAAAAATACGAAGAATCGCCCCTTAAGGTGCATTGCAACGAAAGGGACTATACCACAAATTTTTTTAGTTCATGAATATTGCTTTACAAGGAATATAGGACTTCTATCTTTGATAAAAGCCGAGAAACACGTAATTTGCATACAAACAATAGTACAATAGTCAAAAGGACGATTAGAAAATCAATGTTTGTGGGGAATTTACTTACAACTATCTCTAATAGCAATGTTAGCAGTATTTTTGCAACTTTACTGTAAATAACCTTAATTTCTGTTAGACGAGTGACAATTCAGTTTTATTTGATGAAATGTGTGTGTGGTTGTTCATACAAAATAGACAAATTTCACATTAGTTAATTTATAAAAAATTCTTTAAAACAAGGATGACAACACCCATGAAATCTAAGCTCTGAAACGGTAGGGTAAACGAACACTTCAACAAAATTGTAAGTAAGTTGTAAGCAAACATCTTTAAATACAGGATACTGTTTAAGGACATATATACATTTTCAGAACTTGAATATAGAGATGCTTTGCTTATAATATTATACTTAGTTGTCGATAGGACAATATTAACCTGTTCAAATTAACGAAAAAAGCAATCCGTTACGGACGGACATACGGACCGACCATAATTATAGAAAACCTAGGCTTTAAAATACAGTAACATAGTAATTATTAAGCAAAAACTTCATAAAGTCATTTTAAAATGGGCAATTTTTGGGATTGAAGTCTCTAAAACTCTCTAAAAGATTTATAAAATTTATCATTTTAATATGAACATATACAATGTGAAGTAAAAACGGCGGGACTTTTTATGTCTCTTAATGATTATCAACATTCTTATTGAGCTTTCATTGTCCAATGGTCTTTGGTTATGCTTCTAAAAGGTGAAAAATTTACATTTCTATAAAATGATGTTTATCCCCAATGATGATTCAAAAAGTGGCCCTTTCTAGTGATAAAAATTAGTGGTTGAAACGCATAAACACTTAGTAAAACAACCAATCAAAACACACTGAAGTCCCTAAGGTTATTAACGAACAAAAAAAACGTTATTATAAAACTTTAGGGAATAGTGTAATAAGCAGCACATTTTCCCCTCTCTTTGTGATAAAAATACAAAATTTAAAAAAGGGGATTCAGTAATACGAAGGGGGATTGTCCAAGCTTCCCTAGCAAATATAGGAGGGTGTCGAAACCTCGCACCCTACTACCAAAAAAACTCTAAAAGCAACAGGACATATTGGATTTTATAAACTATAGATCATTTCGTGACAAAAAGTGCTTTATTTTTAAAACTTTTAGTATAAATAATTCTTAAAATAACCACGTGCATTTTATGAGGTTTTTTTATACGTTTTTGTTTGTTATTATGTTATCTAAATTTAATTGCTTTGATTTTAAGAATTCAATAAAGGTTAAGTATGCCAATTTTTACTTTTTACTATTTAATTTTATGTAAAAGGAATTAAAAGTAACATTGACCAAAGCTATCAGCAACCGCAGAACAGCCGCACTAAATTAATATCAATAAAGAAAATTAATATTTTACACGAAATTCAAAAAGGAAGAAAAACAGCATTCCATTATGTAAAATAAGTCAATAATTTTCGCACAGACTAAAAAGTTTTGCTTCAAAATCTTTCTTAATTGTTGTCTACAAAAAAATGTTAACTTGTCATTTTCTTTGTGCTTTGCTATTTATTTCAATTTGTTTGAAAGATTTTTTATTTAACGTAAATTTCTTTTCCAACGATTCTAATTTTCTAATTAACTGCTGAGCTTTGTCGTTAAGCCCTTGTTTCAAAGGGGGGGGGGGGCGAAAGTGACACTTTTTGAAACCAAAACTAAAAGTATAAGGAACTCAACTAAAAAAAGAGTTACAGGTCTGAGATTTTGCATGGCAGTTGCTTTATAGGGGTACAATATGGAACTGTGAAGAAACGGCCGCGCAACCGCCGAAAACCGCCGAGAAAAGTAAAAAAAAAATTCGGCGGGAAACGGCGGTTTTCGGCGGTTGCGCCGCTGTTTCTTCACAGTTCCATATTGTACCCCTATAAAGCAACTGCCATGCAAAATCTCAGACCTGTAACTCTTTTTTTAGTTGAGTTCCTTTGTTGACTTTTAGTTTTGGTTTCAAAAAGTGTCACTTTCGCCCCCCCCCCTTTAAGGATGGAAGAATCCTTCTGCATATTTCAACCTTATATGATGATTACTGTAACAAAATGGACTATTTTTATTATTTTTTAATTCCAAAAAGTCCACATATCTACTTTAACATTGTTGATTTTTAGCTTACTTCACTATCTTTACCAATTTAAATACTTACATATTTTTCTTTTTTTTACGAAAAAAGGCTTAAAATAAGCATGTAAGCTTTAAAGATAAAATGCATTTTTGCACAGGGAAAAATAGATTAAGTATAAGACTGAAAAATCTATAAATAAGCTTTTTCAAAAATATACCAGGGAGAATTAAAATTATGAAGTTTGAAAGGCCTACAATCCCTCTTTTTTTAACAACCTTAATATTCACAACCCCCTGGCAAATCCCTGTGTACGCCCCTGTTCAAACTTTTCTGCCAATACAAATTTTAAGCATTGTATCATTTTGAAAAATAAAATTACATTCTAGCAAATGTTCCTATTCGTTTATTCATGATTTTTTTCCTTTTTAAGGGCTTAGTAAAGCTAAGGTTGCAAAAAGAACCTTGCAAAATTCTTAGCAAATTTCTTTGTAAAAAATAGTGATACAGGGATAGGTATTATAATAATGTAAATGGATTTCTTTCTGTCTGGCTGTGTGTACCAAAGGATCTCGCTAACCACTGAACCTATATGGTTCTTCTTTTTAGGGTACCTTCTCATGGGTTTCGGGAAGCTTTATAACAACACCCTCCCAAGAGATATCCCCCCTAAAAAAATCCTCCCAAAACTAATTTTTTTTCCTTTTTCTCTTTAGATAAAAAATAAAAATTGGGTTCGTGAATTCAAGTTCCCCTAGGCCTCTAGGGACATGGGGTTAAAAATTGATTCTATATTTGATTGACATATCCCCTAGTCCCTGGTAAAATTGCACCACCATTGTACATATTAGAAGATTACTTCAACCACCCTCCCCCCTAAAATGCCTTTTCATTTAAAAGGACATTACAGCAATATATAATAGATCTTGATCCCTAATTAGTAAACTGGACCAATGAGAACACAGTGTATGAACAATCTGGTAATATTATTGGTTAAAAGGTGTACAAATATTATTACAAAAGGCCATTTAATAGATCAGCTATCAATAGTTGAATTTCTAAGGATAAGCTTTTGTATTGTTTACAAATTTCGACGCTCGTATTATTGGAATAAAACTTAGTGTTTTTAAAAATAAACTTTTGAGTATCTTTTTATCTATCTAATTTTTCTCACCCATTTGTAACAAAATACCCTTCTTTATAAATATGTTTAGACAATGCGGACAATATGATGAATATATAGCTAATTTTTGCAGTTTTTAGCCTTGGAAATTTTTTTGAGATATTAATTAATTAAAAATAGGGCTTCATAATATATCAATGCTTTGGACAATAAATTGATGTTTTCCCAATTAAGATAAACAAAATTACCCTTTCCGTGGATTAGAATTAAGTAAGAATTGTAAGTACTAAGAGACATCGTAATTTTGTACCATCAAAGATTTGTAGAAAGTCCCTAAAGTAAGAACTTGTTGTTAAAACTTTGGGGATCAGAATAATCCTTCCCAGATAATACTTCTTTCTTAAAGGTCACATATGTATTTTTAAATACTGTTACTTGTGGGTATCCTTCATACATTATGTAAGTGATCTCTCTACAATAATGACCCCTCCATTTTTAGCAGTTTTGTAACTGCACCGTTTACACGAACAAGCTCTTTAAAAATAACACTGCTTTAAAATTTGATGGGTGAAAATTTAAATGCCAAAAATTTCAAGGATTTTTCTAGGGAAGGAGGGGGCATTGGGCTGTTTATAAAACTAGTCCCCAAAGTGTTATAATAACGTTTTATTATTCGTTGACTTAACAACTTTTATAGAATCTTAATTAGTTGGTTCATTAAGTTAAATGTTCAAACTTTCAACTAATAAATATAATCTACAAAAGTAGTAATTTTAAGTACTATCATTGGGGATATACATCAATTTATCGACCATTGTCTTATCCCTTTAGATTCCTGAATTTTTACCCCATAAAAAGCAGCAGTCCATTTTAGCAAGTTTTAAAATAGCAATTTTGAAAATTGCCAATAGCTGCAACATTGCAAGAAAACTTTTTATTTAAAATCTCACACTTAGAGCTTTTTATTACCAATATATGTGACCTTTAGCTTTAGGAAAATCTTGCAAAAAATAAATAACACTATAGAATATACTATAAAAGTTATAAAACAAATAAAATAGTAAATTATTCCAACTAGCATTTTTTGCTAGTCTAAACCCACTACTCTATAAAGCATATAAGATAATAACATATATAGGCATAAAATGAGGGTAGGTTTAAATTTCAAATTTCATGTATTTATAAGTTTACATCAATCAAAGGAAAAGTAATAAGATTTCTGATAAACAAAATTGATTAAATAAGATAGTAGCGAAGCTGTATCAGTCTTATAGCATGCATAAAGAGACAAAGGAAGAAATCATTTACAAAATCCATCAATAAATAAGGCAAATAGTCACTAGAAAAGTTAACAAAAAATATTATTGAACAACATTTGAAACAAGCCTCAGAAACTCCAGATATAATGGGTTGGTTATTTGTATTTTTACATATTTCAAATGCTCGACATCAATTGTAAAGGAATGCCTTTGCCCATAAAACAGGCAAAATTCTGGTTTGGGTAGAAATTTTAAAACGAGAATCTGATAGAGGCTAAAAATCCATTAAAAAGAAATTCTAAAGAAGTTGTATCAACTTTTTTGCTTTTTATTTAAGATAGCTAGCCGGTCCTTTCAGTAAGTAGTAGATGTAAAATTTTTCATAGAATTCAGATATGCAATCGGTTTTTTTGTAGACCTCTTATTTTTGAAGTAATTTAAGTTTTTTAAAAAAATAATTAAGTCGGTTTTAAGGTACTAAAACGCAACAAAATAAAAGAAGAAAATGGCCAGTATGAACAAAAATAGTAAGATCTTTAATTTGACACCTTACTTTTAAAATTCTGTTGAGTAATTATTGAAAAAATCTATTTTTTTAACCTCGGTTTAATAAAAACTTTAGACCTAAATATTTTCTCAAACAGACATAAAAAACATGGGTTCATATATACCTTTAGAATCAGAAAAATATTACAAATCTATTCTAAGCAAAATTGAAAAAGTTTTATAAAACTATAATAAAAAAAAATAAGTTTATTTTAAGAATCATAATTTTCGGCTTTAAAGGGTTAGCTTTAACCAAACCTGAACCAAACCTAAACAAAAGATAATGCAATGTAGCAGATATTTATTAAACACAAGAAACAATAATGTATTTTTAACTGCATTGTTTTGAAGTTTATAAACAGACTGATGCATATTTGTTCATAATTTTTCATTCTTTACATGTTCTTTAATATCACTATATTTATTGTAGTATCTATTGTATATATTGTATGAACGTTCTCCTTTTTTTCTGGCAATTCTATAGGTTAATTTTATAGATTAAGCTTCCCGATTCGTCAATTTTTGCGATTTGTGATTGGCTAGTTTAGTAGTTACAATTCTTAAAATAACTTTTTTATTTTTTCTATTTTTTATTACATTTTTTTTAAACTTTTTCAATTTTGCTTACAATGGATTCATATTATTTTTCTCATTCTAATGGTATATATGAACCCATATTTTTTATGTCTGTATGAGAAAATATTTAGGTTTAATGTTTTGATTAAACCGAGGTTAAAAAAATAGATTTTTTCAACAATTACTCAACAGAATTTTAAAAGTAAGGTGTCAAATTAAAGATCTTACTATTTTTGTTTATACTGGCTATTTTCTTCTTTTATTTTGTTGCGTTTTAGTACCTTAAAACCGACTTAATTATTTTTTTAAAAAACTTAAATTACTTCAAAAATAAGAGGTCTACAAAAAAACCGATTGCATATCTGAATTCTATGAAAAATTTTACATCTACTACTTACTGAAAGGACCGGCTAGCTATCTTAAATAAAAAGCAAAAAAGTTGATACAACTTCTTTAGTCTAATATCTTAGTCTTAGTGAAATCCAATCTCAGCAGGGGTAAGCTTTTTGATTGGCATGTTACACTACTAGTAGTTTGGTATAATCTCTGAATTCATATTTCGACAAGCAACTCTCCCCCCCCCCCCTTCCCCATTTATTTTTTTTTGCAAAGAGATCTATCCTAACGGATAACTAGCCTTTTATTGGCTCTCTTATTTAACTAACCTAAGATAAGCATAAAAATTTGACTTTTCCAATAAAAAGCTTTTTTTTATATCTTTTTGGAAAAAATTAGCATTCCTTTGAATATAAATTATGAAATTCCTTTTAATAAAATGGTTATAAATCAATAAATTCGTCACTTCTGAGATAAAACAAAAAAAATTTATTAATTACAAAAAGTATTCGAAATTTTAAATTCTAAAACAAGTATAAATATTTCCCTAGGTAACGCAGTATTGATGACCTTACTCTTTAAAGAAAATAATTAAAAGAAATTCCCCGATTTCTATTGTATATTCAGTGAAAAAATATTAAAGGACAAAAAGGGTTGTAGCTTAGACATTGTTAGCATGTGTTTGTGTTTTTTAGTGTGCACTGGTCTGTAAAAGTGTCAGTGCGTGTGCAGACGGGACAAAGCATGACTTTATGGAAAGGCATAGAGAACAATGTACTTTGTAAGCGAGGAAGAAATAGTAATTTTACCCAATTTAAACTGAGATAGTGACTAAAGGACGTTCGGAAATAGCTTTGTTAAAGTATACCTACGCGTCTAAGAATGTGTAAAAAGCAGGACAAATCAATATTACTCTGAAAAAGTGACAAACGGATGTACGGAAATAGCCTAGTTACAGTGTAGCTACGCTCCTAGGAATCTAAAAATCAGGATTAGTAAATATGGCTTTGGAAAAGTGACTAACGAACGTACGGAAATGCTCTTTTTATAGTAGCTACACTTATAAGAATGTGTAAAAAGCGGGATTAGTCAATATTTGCTCAATGTTTCACATACGAGTAATAGGCAATAGCTTTACTTTTATTTGCTTTTTAACAGCGATACTTTTCTATTTCATGGTTGTTTAGTCTGTCTGTACATCCGTCCATTAATGTAAATTAAATCATGTCCTATTCATATTAAATCGGTATGATTCCTACAACAGTAAGGTACAATTTAAGAAGAGTAGCAACTATTTGAACGATAAAGTCTGTAGTTCTATTTAGAACATATCGATTTTTTTCTGTCATACTAAACCTATTAATTTTTGTATGAATAATTTTTAGTACGATTAGTCAAATCGTCTCTATAATTAAGTCTTTAAATGTAAGTATGTCCATTCTTTATTTAACTTAATTTGGGACAGATTGAATGCGTTGTTATTACTTTATATATATGACAATGTACGTTTGTCTATATGATTTGTCGAGCTTTGCTTTTAGGGAAATTTCATCCTTGTTATAATATTCACTATTCATGTATGATTTTATTTAATTCTAAAGAACTTAAATGATTAAAAGTTTTATGTATGTGTGTTCATTAAAATCTCGTGCACGGCTGGATCAGTCAATTTTCCTTTCTTACTCTTAGGATATCCAAAAATAAATAATTTTTAAAACAGTGATTTTTTTTGATGATTTTCCATCAAAATTACTTGAATTACTCGCCGGAAAGTCTCATTTTATTTGCCCAAAGGCATCTAATTATTAGGTTCAGAAATAAATATTCTATGAATTGATATTAATATTATTTAGTTGATTTTAATCTCAATTCAATTTTAGTTTTTAAAAATTAGATATTTTATCTTTGGGGGAAGGGAGGTCGTCTTTTACTAGAGGCTAATTCTCCTGTGAGGGTGAAGGTATCCTCCTCCAAAATATCGAAGCTTCGATGTAAAGGAAAGTTCAAGGATTAGCGAGATCTTTTGATACAGACACCCTTCCTGTTCCTTTTATACATATGAGAGTTACTTTTTTAGTCAACTAGTGGCTTCGCCCCTAGCCTCTAGGGGCTTTGCCCAAGGAGGTGATAAATTTTTTTTTTTGGCGAAATACGTAAAAGAACCAAGGAAATCTTCTACTAAAAAAATGGGGGTATTTTTTGTTTTTGGGGGGGTTGGGGGTGTCCCACCCCCCAAGAAAATAGCCTAAAACCACCACAGGACCAGTAGGTATATTCCCTGAAGAGTAGAATCCGATCGGTTCAGTGGTTACCGAGATCTTAAGGGACGGACGCACGGACAGACAGACAGACAGATAGACGGACGGACAGACAGACAGACATCGTTTTACTTTGTATTATAAATATACAAATCCATATATTCCAAGAATAAACGTAATTAGACGTAGCGGAACTTTCTACCTCAGTAGAGACATTTTGGGGCGTTTCCTTGGTTTGGTTGAAATCAAATTTTGGGCGCCGCGGGTTTATAAATCACTTAAGCTTGGTATGTTCATGGCAATGTAAATATTGCATTATAATTTAACGTTAATGAAGCCGTTTTACAGATATATCTAACAAAAATAAATCTTTATTTTCAGAGTGAGTTTTTGAAAATGATAAGATGTTGAAGCCAAAAGATATTAACTGTTAAGGACATAAAATTTAATACTGCATGGATTGTCATAAAGTCACTATGTAACAAATACACAGCTGCAGCCGAAGGAGTAATTTTGTTTATTATAATTAGATGTTTAACATCAAATTATTGTCTTATCCCTTGAGATCCATGATTTTATTGCAGTGCTGTTTATAATAATTGAACTTTTTGGTAGGTAAAACTCATATTGGATATTATCCTATGCCTTTTTCTCCTTTCTAATAAAGGCAGAAATTAGTTTTAAAAGGTTTGAAGGAAGATTTTCAAAGAAAATATATCCGCTCTGACTGATATTTTAATTTCATGTAGGTTTTTACTTAAATATGAAATATTTTTGAATTATATAGAAATTAGGTGGATAACTTTATAATAACTATGTCAATAACAATGATGATAAGATCCAGGGAGGGAGGGGACATTGGGCTGTTTATTACACTAGTCCCCAAAGTATAATAATAACGTTTTCTAATTCGTTGGCTTAGCAACTTTTGTTAAATTTTGATTGGTTTGTTGATTATGTTGAGTGTCCAAACATTTTAAAAACTTATTATTATGTACATAATGATTTAGTTTATGTATCATCATTGGGAATGTATATTAATTAATCGGCCATTGTCTTATCCCTTTAGACTGGATAAGATCCCATATTTGGATAAGATAATAATTATTTCAGGCACTAAAGGACAGGTCATTAGTCGAACAAAGTAGCAGGATGTATGTCCGTCTATATGTATAAAAAAAGATGGAGTAAACTTGCGTATAAACATAATGGTTTTAAGCTATTTTTGCAATATATCAAACACTAGAATAATTGAAAATAAATTTTCGAATTTCATTATGAAAAACTTGGCCTAGAAAGTCGAAAAAATTTCTAGCCTAATTTTATATCCCTATTTTTTTATGATATGTAGTACAAGTTATAAAGTTATATCTAACAATGAACTATGAATTATAAATTTATAAATCCTATTATATAAAGTAGTAAGGTTTTTTTTGTCCGTAGCTTAAGATTTCGTTAACTACTCAACCAATTGATTTCTCCATTTTATGGAAGCTTCTTATAGGTCCCTGGATGCTTTTAGTCTATCTATTTTTATATCTAAGTTTTGGTTTCAGGCTATTTTCCTACTTTTCTTACTCCTTCAAATACAGAGCTCCTAGATGCTAGGAGCGCAGCTGCTAGTGATTAATAAAGTTCTATTACATCTAGAGTTTGTCTTTTTGTCCATCTGTAATTTAATAGATAGCAGGTTAAATCGTCCTCTCAATTAAATGTAGATTCATGTAACAATTAGATACAATTTTGAAAGGAATTCTAGATATACTGTATGCTAAAATGAAAATATTGACTAATTTCAGCAGTTATTTTTTTTAATTAAATGACCAATTCTAGGCCGATTTGGCGCAAAATTAAAATACTACATATAAATAATACCAAAAGCAATGTCATATTATATTTGGTAATTTACGCTTGTCTGAGCTTTGCTGTTTTGGACATTATCATCGTTGTTAAGACTTAATTTAATTTTTGAAAATTTAATTTTATAATTTACTTTAATTGTATTTATCTTTAACTAAAGTTTGAAAGATATATTTCGAAAGATATTTATTTAAATAGTATTATTATAAAAGTTTAAAATCTAATATTCGATACTATAATCCACTTATCAATTCTAATAAAAAGGGATAAATTATTATTTCTATTTCAACAAGAAATATATAAAATAATTTAGGAAGAAAATTGCTTAAAATCTATTCGGGGATCCTATGACCTTTTATTAACCTAACTTAACCTCAAACAAATTTTTTTATACGTTAAAAAAACTCCTTAGGAAAACGACCACTATTTCTATTCCGTAATGGTTTATCCATTAATCCTAATATCCAATGCATTGGTAAACTTTTACAGAAGTCAGTTAACATAAAACAGCCAATAATGACAATACATTGATGTACAAATTGTATATACTCTATGATGTCCAACAAAATTACCCCATCTGGAGATTAAAATTTTTGATTGAAACCTACCAATCTAGATAATTCAAAAGTACCCAAAGATTCAAAGCAAACGAATCAGAGAACGTATTAAAAACTTTGGGTACCTGTATAATTTACTATCAAATGTCCTCTCCCTCTCTGAGAAAATTCCCAACACCTTTTTTTGATTTTTTGTCAATTTTGTTTTTGAATCGACAACGAATTTGAAAAAATTAAGGGGAAATTATAACAAATAATGAAATATTAGCTATTTTAATAATTTTCTGTTTTTTTTTAAAAAACACTAAAATTTGCAAGGGATTATTAGTGCAAACGAAGCCATATCAGTTTTAATATTATTTTCTTTATAATGCTTTATGTGAGATAATAGGAGAAAAATTATTTCACATTTAGAAAATTTAAACTTTCTACATAAAGGGTGCGACCGTTCGTCATTCGACACTTAATTTAAAATTGTCATGTAGATTTTAATCTTGCATAAAAATACCTATAAAAAAGGCATAATCTGGAAAGTGAACTCTATTAATATGTCTTATCATAATAACTTTATGTGATTATAGTATTGTTATGTGATTTCCTTGATGATTTGGCATTATGATATAATCGTAGCATTTCTAAAAGTACGTTTAAATTAGGCATCCTTCATTTTCAAAATGTTACGACGGACCTTAATTCAATATTTTGTTTGTCTTATTTGTTGAGCTTCGCTTTCATGGAAGTTGTCATTCTTGTTGCATTATGTATTATTTTGTAATATGATAATATGTATTTCTCGTATTCATTCGAATCCGGTGGATAGGAACCGGTTCTCATCCATACGAAAAAAACTATGTCTAGCACCGTATTATATCCAGCTTTCTACGAATATAAAAATGTAAAATCATAAGATTTAAACCAGTTTTTTTTAGCCGGTGCCTCCGGCACCTCGGGGCTAAAAAACTAGTTTTAATCTCATAATTGTACTTTTTATATCCGCGGGAAGCCGTTTATAATACGATGCGAGAAATAACTATTATTATTACTTTACATAAATAGTTACATAATATTTGTCATTTGATATTCAATATGTTATCAAATCAAGTCTTAATCCTGTAAGCTAAACGAAGAAAACGAACTATTAGAAAACATTTTAGATTGTTAAACAATCACATGAAGCTTTTTATAAACAGTTATTTTAAGCTCAAAAGATATCAAAATCGTATAATTTTTTTGTTAAAATAGTTATTTGTTATACTTTTTATATGATTATTAATATCAAACACTTTGCAAAGTCGAAAAAATTGAATATGACATAGGCATGGGGAATGGTCGTGGGTTGAGGGGGGGGGCGGTGTGTGTTTGTATGTGAAAAACCCTGTGCGCGCCTTCACTGCTTGAAACCTCTTACCTGGAGTTAACAGTAATCCTGAGAACGCCTGCATTTCCGCCTCCCTCATTTTCGTGCTGCATTTTTAGTAGATTTTTTTTCTTCTGAAAATAAATAAAATTATAGTTATTTTAATTGAAGAATCTTATCTGTAGATCTAAACAATCTAATTTCATATAAATAAATAAGGGTTAAATTTTTCAGTGCGCTTCGCACTATTATGTACTCACCGACATTATGATAATAGATATAAAAGTCTAGATGTCCAATACCTAAATTGCGCCAATAGGTAGCCCATGTAGGAGTAACAATGCGACCATATTATTGGCTAGAGGTGCATATATTTTTGTACGAAGGGGCAGTAATTTTTTTGTTGTTTAAAAATTAAAAAATAGATAAAAATCTTATGTTAAATTACTTTCCAGTCTGGCTTAGAAACCGATTAATTTCCGCTTAATTAGAACCGGTTCTCAGCAATACTGAAAAATCATATATAGCATCGTATTTCAATCAATTTACAACGAAGATGAAAATAAAAATCATAACTAACATAACAAAACTGGTTTAATCTTTTATTTCTTTTTATTTTAATAACCATGCTGTCTTTAATACGATGCTATAAATAACTATTATGAGGTGAATGAATTATTATGTCTAACTGACCATCTAGAGAAATAAATCTGTTATTATAATGATATTTGTAGTTTAAAAGCTCAATGCCTTTATTATCAAGTGTGTAACTATAAATATCTGCCTTTACAAGACTTGGGATAACTCACAAAACTGAGAATAATTGATTTAGCTAACTACATGATAATATACGTAACAATGATGTTATCATACATATTTGGTATAGATAAATTAAAGTTTTTGGGGCATAATTTGAGAAAAGCGAGAATATGTTTTTTTCCATAAGCAAATGAAGAAAATTATTAATAATGATTAATTTCTGTCAGGGTTAAGTGGGTTTAATTAAGCAATATTTTTATTTTAACTAGCGTCTAAGCCCCTAGAGGCCTCTAGTGGCACTTTAAATATTTTTAAAAAAATAATACGATACCTATCTATGTTGCTTTCAAGCCTCTACGATACCTTGCAATGTTGCGTTCAAGTCTTTACAGATATTGCTATGTAAAGGAGAATCATATCGGTTCAGCGGTTAGCGAGATCCTTCGATACAAACACACAGACAAACAGATATCCTGTTACTTTAGTAAACATCTACATTTATACATAAAACTGGTTTCTAATGCCCTCCACATTGAGGTATCAATCTAAAGTTAAATGCTTAAAATAACTTTTTTTTGTCTTTGATTAGAAATTCAATTGGCACTGTTGATATTTCTGCGTAAATTAGGAAACACCAACTAGAGTGTTGAGGTGTGCATTCACTTTCGCATATAATATACAATCATAATCTCAAAAAGATATTACAACTAATATATTAAAAGGAAATATCCAATAAAGAGAATTTGTATTGGTATAATGATTTGATTTCTAGTATGGCTTCGAAACCGATTACAATCCGTTGGATAAGCATATTGAAATATCATGTATCGCATCGTACATCGACAATGTTCCATGACTATTAAAATAAAAGTAAACATAAGATAATACCAGTTTTGTTAGTACAGACCTTCGGACCCTCTGGGAAACTAGTTTTACCTTTTAATCTTATATTTTTTTCATTTTAATATCTGCGGAAGACTGTATATAATATGATGCGACAATATATGGCCACCGCGTGTATATTAAGGCAAATAAAGATTAAATGATATAATGTTATATGGGTGGAAAATTGCGTTGTTAATGGCCGTTTAATGCAAAAATTGCAAGGCCACAGAATTGCCATCTAGCTAGTGCAAAGCTTTTAAATCAAAGTAACAGGATGTTTGTCTGTCTATATGTACCGAAGGATCACGCTAACCGGTGAACCGATCGGGTTCTTCTATACAGGGTAGCTTCTCACAGGTCCTGGGTAGGTTTATAATTACTTTGGGAGAGGGTACCACCACCCTCCCAAGAGAAATCACCCATAAAAAAATCAACCTCTCAAATTTTTTTCTCACTTTTAAAAAAAAATCAACAAAAAAAAATTAGGTAATGGAATGCAACTCCCCTCTCCTCAAGTGCCCCAAGAGGCCTCTAGTTGCATAGCCGCTAATTAAAATATAAACTATGAAAAAGCGCATTAAACTAAATTGATAAACATAAAGTAATTCATATTTTAAAGATAAAATATTTTAAAATATATATTTGTAGGCCAAGGCCTTTCCCCAAATCTTACTATTGATATTATATAATAGAAGCCTCTATAAATGTAACATTATCATTATGAACCCATTATTCATAAGAATTTCGATACATATTATTTCAGTACTCTTAAGGGCTAGTTTTAATCTAGCGGAAATGGAACAGATTTAAACAATAAACATACATTAAAATGTCTACTTTGAATCATGTACACCAATGGACGAGTGAGGGATATTACACTTGAAGAAAAGCTATTTTTGCCAACTCTTTGCTATTCAAATTATTGTAAAAGGGCATGCTGTAATTAGTTATCAATGAAGAAACAAGTTTAATAAAATAAGTCTTTTTTTAGTTTCTAAATACCTTATTTCTGAGTAGAATAGGGATTTTGAGGGATAAGACAATGGACGAAAAGTTGATGACAATCAAAATTATCCTTTCTTTCCGAAGGTAGAATTATTAGTTGAAAAGTTTGGACACTCCCATATCCCAAATGAAGATAAACAAAATTACCCCTTCTGTATTATAAATTTATCGGTTGACACTACTATTTTTCTATTTTTTATTTAACCAATTACATTATATAAAAGGCAGTAAAAGTACTTGAACCAAGAAAATTTGGATATGAAACTTTGGGTACCCTCAATAATTTAAATGATACAAGTGCGAAAGTTAATGCACATCACTATACATCAACATCAACATCAAATATGAAATTGCTTAATTGACAGTTTAAAATGAAATAAAACAACGTATGTCAATTAATCTATTCGTCTTTCCTCTAATCTACTGCTAACCGTTGGATTAAGTTAGTTTTATTTTTTCCACAACTAGCGGCTCTAAGGAAGGTAAGGAAGGGCAGAAAGATAGCATAAAACCTTCCTAAGACTTCAATTTAAAAATGGAATAGCCTAAAACCACCGCAGAACCTATGTTAAGCTTCCATGAAATGGAGAACTCAATCGATTAAGTAGCTTCAGACAATAAAAACCTTAATACTTTAATTAAGTAATAAGATATCCCTTCTGGTCTATGATTTTTTAACAAGAGAAGTTAATAAGTGGGAATTGATTATAAGGGATAGAAAACAAAAAATTAAGAAAATAAAAAAAATAATTAAAGTACTTTTGATACTACCTAAAAATGAGCCTAAAAACATGCTTATCTTCCAAAATCTATCAAATCAATAAAAAAAATGTTTTTCCTACGGCTAAAAAATAGGATGAGTAATCACGACCAATTTTGGGAATGGTGAAATATAATAGAACAATTATTTTAGAGTGGCTAAAACGAGTAGAAGGCATTCACTTTAAAGTCTGGATAAAATAATTTTAGAATTTATACACCTATTGTTCAAATAAAATGACAGATCCAAAATTTTGTCATCTAGACTTGAGGTCTAGAAATATTGATTAATACATCTAATGTTTCAATAACAATATAGCAACACTGCTACTCTGAGATCTTAATGGATAAGACAATGAACGAAAAACTGATGTAAGTCCCTATTGATGATATACAAAGTTAACCCTTTTGAGCATTAAAACTATTGGTTTAAAAGAGAGTGCACTGTTGGTTTAAACGAGAAAAAAAAAGATTTAATAAAAGTACTCAAAGCTTTTAGGCCAACGAATGAGATAACTTTGAGTACCACAATGAATTGCAATGCAATGTTTCCAGCTGATATTTTTTATTATTTAAATGATAGGTAACATTTTCTCGTTCATTGTCTATCTTAAACTAACTCTAACCTAGTCTTCAATTAGGACCAAAATTACGTTTTTTCCCAAATTTTTTTTAAAGATAAACTTTTAGTTGAAGTTAATTACCATCTATGCAATAAAAGCTCATAACAAATTTATGAATTTTGATTTTGATTTAATATATATTAGCTTTCATGAAATCAAATGTGAAATCTTTTTATGAATTAATTCATCTTAGAGATGATTTTTTAAATGAAGACACAATTTTGTTTGATAACAAGTTCAATTATACGCAAAAAAGCACAACATTAAAACATTTGCAATGTAAAAAATAACTATATATATGTAATTAAGTTTGGAACACAAGCATGTGATTTACTTTTATTAAAAAATACACAAAAAAATCAATTTGACTAACGTCCAGTAAAGTAAATAAAAAAGTTCTAAAAAATAAAAAAAAAACATGAAAAGAATTGTAGTTTTAAAATAAATAAAAAAAAAACCAAGTATTAGTATATTTTGAGTTTCCCACAGAAAGTGCAGTTTTTGCTACAATTTTACAAGAGCAAAAACTAGGATTGCACAACAATTCAAAGTTATATAATTGTGTTTTATATCTAGAATATTCTAGACTTTTTGTAGGAAACAAGAGTATAGTTATTTACTGTGATTCAATAATTTCATCATTATTTTGTATTATGTAATTGTATATAGATACTAGAATGTTCTTAGAAACACTTTAATTATACAAGCAAAAACCAATGAATAAGTTTTTGTCATACATAAAAAGCTAATATTGCATCATGTGTAAGTTTCCAGAATCTTCTTTATTATATGACAAAAACTGATGTAGAAGTTTTTATTATGCTTTTTAATACATAAACAGCTAATATTGCATCATGTGTAAGTTTCCAGAATCTTCTTTATTATATGACAAAAACTGATGTAGAAGTTTTTGTTATACTTTTTATTGCACAAAAAAGCTAGGATTGCATCAGATTATGCCATTAACTAAATTCTAGAACATTCTAAGATCTCAGTATAAATAGAGCAGCAAAGTATTTGGTTCTCAATGAGCCTTGCACACTCATTCACTCGTAATCTTTTATTTAACCTCTGTATCTCTTAATGTTTAACCTATCTAATGTGTTTATCTGTATACTATCTCTTTTCTTAACCATTCTGTTAGTTTTGATTAGAATGGTGTTTATTTTTATGTGTATCAATTTTTCATTTATCTTAATTTCTGTTTTACTCTTATTGAGATTTATAGAAATTTTACAAGTTCCCTGTTGGGACTTGTAAAAATCAAATGAAGCTCAAAACTAGAGAAATAGTCTAAGTTCTGAAAAATCATATACTTATGCTGCTTAAAAAAAATCTATCTTTAGCAAATTTATCTAAGTTTAACTATTATATCTTTGGACTTGTAAATTTACAAAACATAATGAAGTTTGATGATTATTTTTCAAAGTATTTGGATAACAAACAATTACATGTCAAGTGTAAAGAAAATCTTAAAGAATCAAATATTATAAGTTTAAAGTTTACTTTCTTATTAAGAACTTATGGTTTACACTTTGCAAATCCAAAGATATGTTTTAACTGTCATAAAACATATTTAACCTTATATAAAATAATTGAAAATAACTTAAAAAACATTATTATACTTATGTTAGAATACAATGCTAAACTATGATACTCACATTTAATCAACAATAAAGTATAAACAATGAACACTTAGTACATTTTTCACTTTGGTATATATTGAATAATTTGAACTTGAAGTTGTGAGACAACAGTTCTTTATTGCACAAAAGTTAATAAATAATAGGAGATCTTCGCGTGGAAGTGTTTACAACACTTAGGTCTTTGTATTAATTTTGCCATTACTTAAGCAGTTTAAGAGTAAAAGTAAAACTAATTTAAAAACTTAACTTATAAGCATATCATAACTTACTAAAGGACCTTTGCCTCTATATTATCTTGGTAAATGTTTATTATTTAAATATTCTTTATCTAATAGACTTTTTCTTAGAAAGCAAAATAATTACTAATTTAAAGCTTGTTAGAAAGTCCTAGTACCTTTGGAAGCGATTAGTAAAGAGCGGAGTTATTCCTGCGGAGGGAATAGCGTGATTAGTGATTATGTATATAGTTGATATTCATTAGGTTATGATAGTCTACATGTACAACTTATTAAAGGACCTTTGCTACTATATTGTCTAAATATAAAGTAACTTCAAAAATACTTTGATGATTTCTTTTTATTTAGAAATTCAAAGTAGTTGCTAATATCAAAGCTTGTTAGAAAGCCCTAGTACCTTTGGAAAACGTTAGTAAAGAGTGGAGTTCTTTCCTCCAACTTGATTAGGAATTATTCAAGTGCAAAAATAGAATCATTCTTAGTTGAGGGTTAGGAATCAACGTGGTTAGCAATTACATATATAGTAGATACAAATATTTTAAGTCTTGTAAAATTACTAGAGATTAAAGGACAGCTATCTGTAGGCGTTTGGAGCTTTAGGGACTGAAACGCACGACACAAATGCAATTGAGAACCTTGTGTACAAGCAATTGCAACTAGATGACACTCTAGAGGCCCTAGAGAATGCTAGTATATTTGTGGCCATTGGTCGCGGCCCTAGGGGGACACTCGCACCGGTTGACACTCCAGAGGCCCTGGAGCATACCGGAACATGGGAACCTCTATAGTTGTACCTCTCTTTAAGGATGCTTGATAAGAAATATCAAGTTGTATAATACATGCTGAATTAGATTTTGGGACACTGATTAGTACAGCTCTGTAGCTTAATAGCTTGGATTCTAGGAGTAAGGGTACGGTAGCGCATCAAGTTACTTGTATAAGCCGGCTATGCAGTTTACTCTGAGTTTCTATTGTTATAAGAAAAGCAAAATACATCTGGTAGCTTGCTAGAGTTTAATTAAGCATTGGATAAATCTTTATTTATTTATTCTTGGAAAATCTAGCTTTATTTAATATTCTCACAAATTATAGCTTATAAGTACTTCATAACATAATTTTAATCTAAGTTTAAAGTATTGAATTGAACTGCTTTTTCTTTGGCAAAGTTGAATTGTTTATCACATCTATCACTTGAATCAATTTAGCCTAACCAGCTAAATGTTGTAAACTTTGACAATATTGCGTTTAACTTATTCGGTTTGGTAGCTAAGTTTATGCTTTGTCATATGAGTTGGAGATTGGCTTCAACTTGGTTGGTATTCTCTTCTTGTTCTGAAACTTGGCACGTTTTATTAGAATTGGGAGAAAACATATCACATGCATAAGGGGCTGACAATACTCTACCCCCACCCACCCCACCCCCCGAAAAAAAATATTTCTTATTTATTACAGAAAGACATACAGACAGACCCTAATTGTAGACTAGCTGCGCTACTATAATAAAAATGAATTGTGTTCTTTGTGTTAAAATAATCATTGTTACATTGTTAAGTTCTACATTTTTGATTATGCAAAATTGATTAAAATGGTCAAAAATGAAATAGGTTAATAGTTGAATTACGACAAACAGTAGAGTGGGGAAAAAGGAGAAAATGTAAAGAAAGAGTGATAAAGGAGATACCAGAAAATTAACAAAAGAGAAAGAGACTGAAAGAGAGAGAGAGAGAGAGAGAGAGAGAGAGAGAGAGAGAGAGAGAGAGAGAGAGAGAGAGAGAGAGAGAGAGAGAGAGAGAGAGAGAGAGAGAGAGAGATTGAGGGAGAAAGAGATAGAGAGGGAAAGAGATAGAAAAAATAAAAAATATTAAAATTAAAGAAGATCACGAAAGAAAGTTAAAATAAAAAAAAGTGAAAAAATGGGAAAAACAAAGTATCCAAAATTTTAGCCATTTTGAACCCATTGTGATAAATGACTTTGAATCTCATAGTTTGACCAGACATGAGGGATAGGTATGTCAATTGAAAATTAATCCATGTTTCCCAGATTTTTCTTTCAGTTTTTTTTAGCTGCAGACAAAAGACAAAATAGAATTTTGCAACATTAATTAAAAATCATACAATAAAATTGGTAGTATTTAGCTATAATGTCTTTTTTTGTCAATGTAAAAAATTAAGATTTCATTTTAAAGGGGGGAGGCGGATGTGCCACTTTTTGAAACCAAAACTAAAAGTCAAAGGAACTCAACTAAAAAAAGAGTTACAGGTCTGACATTTTGCATGGCATTTGCTTTATAGGGGTACAATATGGAACTGTGAAGAAACGGCGGCACAACCGCCGAAAACCGCCGAGAAAAGGCAAAAAAATTTCGGCGGAAAACGGCGGTTTTCGGCGTTTGCGCCGCCGTTTCTTCACAGTTCCATATTGTACCCCTATAAAGCAACTGCCATGCAAAATCTCAGACCTGTAACTCTTTTTTTAGTTGAGTTCCTTTGTTGACTTTTACTTTTGGTTTCAAAAAGTGGCACATCCGCCTCCCCCCTTTAAAGAGGAAATAATTGTGTTGTTGGTTATGTTTCATTCCTTAATTTAAAAGCAAGGGGGGGGGAGGAGTATACTTTATATCCTACCATTGTCCTATCCTTGTAGCCCTGAACTTGACCAATTGAAAAGTTGTAAATTAATCTAAACCTGGGCCTTAATGGGACACTTATTTCATTTCATTTTTTTGCATGAAGATTCCTGTAATAATAAAGTTGAAAGTATACGGTATATTCATTACTATATATAAAGTCTGTACATGTTGATTTTCACTAAAATAAGACGATTCTACATATTCATAAAATTATAAGATTAAGTTTGTTTAAAAAATAATTTTACAACAAATAAAAAAAATCTAACATAAGCCATTCTTTATTTTAAGCCATTCTAATATAAAGACAAATTCATTTTTCATTTATTATCCAGGTCTAAATAATAATGAATTAATGACAATACCTGCCAATAAATAAAAATAGTTTGTATAAAAGAGATTCCTTTTAAAATGGATGCCTTGCCCATGCCTAAATTAGGATTGCTATAAAGGCATAAAAAGGGCCTACTTCGGTGGTTATATAAAACAACACAGTAGAAAAATACTAAAAAAATTGGCCTTATGATTTTTTATTTTTCAATTACGGCATTAAACACGACTAATTAGGTTTGAAATGAGCTACGGATGTATCAAACTAGATTTAACCCTTAAGCGTCATTGAAATACTCATATTATGACTTTAAAAATCAGCTGGATTTTTAAACCTTTTCCTAAACAGACAATTTTTTTGCTCTTCTTTTTCTGAGCTATAAGAGATAATTTGCTAAAACGAATAAACATCTTAATCTAATAGTAAAGCCTTATTTTATGCTTTACAATTCAATTATAAGAGATATTGGCAATAAAATTAATTCAAGTACTTAACGCGTAATTATCCCAAAATTTCAATAGTTACTGGTTCGAATCTCAGTAAAATAATCTGATATCTATATTTTTATTATCAACCTACAAAATAAAAATTTCCAGTATGAGTTCTAAAACGCAAAGTTAGAATCGGTTCTCAGCAATACTGAAAAACCATGTATAGCATCGTATTAGATAAAAAAAATGATAAAAAAATACCAAATTTGTTTTACTCCTGTAATTGCTCATTTTATTATCCACGGAAAGCTGTCTATAATACGAAAATTATGTAATAGCTATAAAAACTTAAGGCTAAGACAATACATGATAAAATTGAAATTATATTTCTTAATTAAAATTGTTAATTTGTTGTATAATTGTATAAAATCACAACAGGTCATTAAATTACTCAACCAACTCCTCACCCTAAATGTTAATTTCTTACTAGTTTAAATTGTACCATGTAACAAACCCCCCATCCGGTGCCACAATGGATATAGAATACATGGATATTATGACAGAGGAACTTTTGTCGTAAATTTAGGTTGCTACTAAAATGGTCAGTACGTTCCCCCATGGCCAAAAAAGGGGATTGGGTAAAGTCCTAAGGGGGTATAGGTGGGGGGAGAGGGGGTATATTAGCCACCTAGGAGAAACATTTTATCAGGATATACGAGAATATCCGCGTATTCTATATCCATTATTGCCACTTTCTACTCAAATCTTCTGTCCAATTTGCTAAAACGTATTAAAAAAAACGAGTGGGGAAGGAGAGGGGGGGGGGGTCTATTTGCTGTCATTATTAAGGTAATGGAGAATTAGCACTCACCCTTAACAATTACTTTTAAAATTCCAACCCCTCCCTCTCGCGATGATAACTAAGAAATTATCAGGGATCTAAAGGGATTGGACAATGGACGAAAAAAAAATCTTCTCACAAAGAAGTGGGAGATATTCTGTCTTTGGTAGCTTAGGGGGAGGGGGAGAGAAAGATTGGAAATTAATTAAACCAGCATTACCTCCTTTCTTCACTTCATATTGCATTGGTCGCGGGTTCGAATCTATATCTTACTGATGCACGTATTTTTGAAAAGTGGTAGAAAATGATTCTATATTATTTATTCGATTAGTCCCAAAAGTTTCAAAATGGCGTTTTCTGATTGGTTGGATCATTAAGTCAGGTGTCCAAACGTTTTAGCAATTAATTGAAATCTACCGAAGGGGTAATTTTATGTATCATCATTTGGGATGTACATAAATTTATCAGCCATTGTCTTATCCCTTTAGATCTCTCTTATTATTACTTTCAGCTTCTTATTAATTTTTTATGGACATAAATTTTCACTCAAAATTCCCATAACCCTGACTAGAGAGCTAAGTTGGAAATTCTTAATTCTTTTTAGTTGCGAAGTTATTCTATAATTCATTTTGTCTGTCCGTCTGTGTATCTGTAACGATATGAGAGAAGTGTGATTTTCTGGGCTACTATTTAAGATAGAATGCTTGATATTTGTAAGAAGATACTCAAAAATACGTTTTTACATCCATGCCTTCTGTGCTTTGCTACTTATGGATGTTGTCATCCTTATTTAACAGACAGTGGCCAATGAATAAGCAACATTATTTAACAAAAACAGAGGTGGATTCTTTAAAAAAAATTAGGGTCGCTGAATCTGGTAAAAATTATTAGTGAGGCAAAATTATTTTTGTAAAAAAATCATATAAAAATCTACAAAATCTTGTATTTAAATTCGTTTATTTTTTTATGCGATTTTGGAGGATTTTTCAAAAAAATAATTTTGCCTCAATGAGCGACCCTAAGTTTTTAAAAAGAATCCACCTCTGTTATGTCAATAAGTAGCTTATTTTATAAAATAAAAAGAACATTAAAGTATGTTTTTTGGTAAATCTATGAAATTAATTTTAAAAATCCACCAATAAACAACAAAAGTTTTTTTAATTACTTTACATAGATTAGAAAATGTTCAACTCAAAGCAAGAAAAAATTTATCTTCAAATGCCAAATCCCTGTCCAAAATTTCCATGAATTTAAATGAACACTTTCACAGTGTTTAATAAGATTTCTAACCAGGCATCCCAATCATTTATTTTGGGGATCTTAAGGGATAGGAAAACGGATGATAAATTTATGTAAAACCCCTATGATAAACTAAATTACCACTTAAAATTATTTTATATTAAAAATATTTGTTGAAAGTTTTGACACTTAGTTTGCAATAATCATTCAAAATTTAAGTAAAGTACCCAACGTTTATGGGCAAAAACCAAGCCCCAAACACCTGCGAAGGTCTAACCCTTATGCGTCGGATTCCTAACCACTGCAAATAGCAAAAGAACTACACTATAAGATTTAAGAAAGCCCAAACGAATCGCACTTTAATTAACCTAACCAATTTATAGTAATAATTATCTTAGCATTTAAAACACTAGATTTATTTTGATATTCTTTTTTCATACACCAAAAATACCTGAAAAAAATAAGATAATTAATTAGTAAAATACAAATACAATACAATAAAATTAATATATCAGAACCTAAAAAATTCTGGTTTTTAAAATGCTTTCAACCAAAATAAGACTTAAAACAAATTTAAAAAGATGTTTATCATAATATAAATATTATTTTTGGATGCGTAGCTTCTCTATTAATAGGGCATGACTATATGTCCGACAGTTTAATCATCATTAAGGGTAAAGCATTTCAATTATTTGTTTTTTAACCATTAAAGGTCCGGGGGGGGGGGGGGTAAATATGCCCCCCCCCCCCCCCGACCGATTCAGGTCTTGTAAAGGTGCCCGACTGTTAAGGGTTAAGATAGGTTGATTAAGGGGAAAGTCTCGTCATTGCTTTAAAAAGATTTAAGATTTCTTTTTTAGCTTTAGAAGAATTTTTTTTTGAATAGTAGAAACGCCTTTTTAACAAGTTACATTCTAGGTAGAATTGATACTAGATAGATAAGCTTAATTTCAGCTGGTCAAACAAATATAAATTGGCACACACATTTTAATATTATTTAAAGAATTCATTTAGGTTCTATAAAACTTTATGTTTTCAAGTCTCAATTTCTAAATTTGAATAAGGATTCACACAACAAATAGGTATAAACTAGAAAGTAAAGCGTAGCAAACATAAAAATAAAATCATTACCAGAAATTTAGGCAGAACATTTGTAATAGTTGTAATTTTTTACATGATGCTTAAAAATTATGGTTTAATCTAAGTATTTATTAGGGCATACATTGTATGCATGTGTAAAAAAAAACATTCTTGGGGGAGGCATTCAATCCTAAGGAAAGGGGGGTGTCAAACCCTC
Organism: Acartia tonsa; assembly: GCF_053477335.1. NCBI lineage: Eukaryota > Metazoa > Arthropoda > Copepoda > Calanoida > Acartiidae > Acartia > Acartia tonsa. Next base: position 4,816,518 of record NC_137273.1, on the reverse strand, counting down.
ATGCCCAATAGCCCGAAAACCATCTTATGAACATTACCAAAATTCTTTGAAAATTGTGTAACGAACGGTCCAACCGTTTATTAGATCTTTCGGAACACACACTCATACATCCTACTTCAATATATATAGTCCATGAGAAAAATACAAAACCATTTAAAATGTGTAATTGTATGTATTAAAGGATGTTATCGTTAAATTACTTCCTGCCCCCTTAATTCTTCTATAAACTATGTTAAGGTGTTTCCGTAATCTTACATGTCATTGTCCATTGGTGCTTTTTACTTATTATTTGACCAGTAAAACCTTTAATTTTCCCAAAAAAAATATTTTTATAGCCTTGATATTCATGTAGGAGTCATTAATCCTACATGTTCAACGGGGTTCTATCCATACTAGGCTATTTTAAACAGACTTAAATTGAAATATTCATCCAAAACGTATTTTCAAGATCTTATTTGGGGACCATCTGAGGTTATTGGAAGAAGCCATGGCACTAAAATACTATTTAAAATGGAGAAAGAAGAACAAACAAATTTGAAACAGCCTGTTTATGAAATAATTAAATAGAGTGACAGAAAGACAGATGGGGAGAGAAAGAGACAGAGACTTAAGAGTAACTGCGATGTGGTATTTTGAGACAGTATACTATACACAGAGTATATATACAAGTGACAGATTGACGTATATACATACGCTAATTATATACTAGCTTCGCTACTATTAAAATAACCATACTGTTTTGTATAAACGCTGTCTCCCTAAGTGTTAAATTGTAATGTTATTTTTCCAAAGACCATATTGTTGATGCGACGTGATAAAATATATACAAGACGAATGAATTTTAGAGCAACTGTTCTAAAAGAAACTGTATTTGAACTTTCTGGCCAGCTAAAAACTGATATATGAATACAGATTTAGAAATCAGAAACAAGGATGACAACATCCATAAGAAAGGAATGATACAAAAAAATACGACATCTTCAGATCTTGAGAGGTTAATGAAATAATAAATCTATAAAAGTTTGAAAATTTCTCATCCCCTACTACCCAGATTAACAAAAATTAAATGAACTCTAATTTGCTAAAATGTCTAAAATATGTTTAAATTTAATGCGGCTTAAATATTGGATACAATTTGCTTAAAAAACTTTTCAAGTTCTTCTAAATTAATTCTATTACTTTCAGTACCCTAATTAACCATGATGTCTGTCTCTTGTCCAATTTATTAATGGTTCTAAAGGATAAGACAAATAAAGATAAAATAACAGATTTTCTCGTATCCATTTGAATCCGGTGGACAGGAACCGGTTCTCATCAATACGAAAAAACTATGTCTAGCATCGTATTATAAACCGCTTTCTACGAATATAGAAATATACAATCATAAGATTAAAACCATTATTTTAGCCCGTGCCTTCGGCACCTCGGGTCTATAAAAACTGGTTTTAATCTTATAATTGTACATTCTATATCCGCGGAAAGTGGTTTATAATACGATAAAAGAAATAACTATACACCAATACCAAAATCTTAAGGTAATGTTGGGTAATGTAATGAAATTGGAATTGAAACAATGGACTCTAAATTATACTAGTAAGTACCCAAAGTTTTATCTGATTCGTTAGGTGAATTTTAATCCACCAAAATTGTTTTCAAACAATTCTTATAATCGAAGCCATTACAGAGGTCTTAACGCCATCAAATTAAACATATATTTAATAAGATATTTCAGCTGTTGCTATTTGCTGTCGTTAAAAGCTCTTTTTTAATCTTATAAAATTAAATTTGATGTATACAGTAGTAAGGTTATTTGTTTAAAGCAAATTATTTATGGAATCATAGGGACCTCTTCATAAAATATTATAATAGGCATTTGATTTTTTAAACAATGCACTTTGTCACCTTGTAATTAGTCCCCTAGAGGCTAGGCTTCAGCCGCTTTTCTATCCTAACGTAATTAGATATTACTATTAAAGGGAGTGTATTCAAAGATCCACAATTTTTAGGGGAGCAGATACCAAACCACACATTAATATTAGTTTTTATCACTTCGTATTATAGACAGCTTTCTACGGATAGTAAAATTAAAACTCTTGTATTAAACCAGTTTTGTTACCACCGAGGTGCCGATGGCCGAAGCGAATAAAATTGGTATTGATTCTGTTATTCAAGTGAAAAATTAGGGGAAAAAATTTTAAACCGGAAATTCTTATCAAGCTACTTCTTTTAATAAGAAAATATATTGTTCAATACTGTTATAATTTTTTAATTGTCATTGTTTTAGTGAAAATATGTGATGTTTTTCTTGATTTATTTAATGATTTACTTTTTTTCAGCAACAAAACAACTCTATAATTTTACCCATTCCATCCGTCCATTTTGTGGAGATTATTTATTTCCACCCCCAGACACATTATTAATTTTCATTGGGGATGGCGCATTTTTTCTTGTGAGAATGCAACCCTCGGTCAATAGCCTTAAACCTTTCCGCGCTGAATGTATATTTCTTATTATCAACTTCGCCTTGATCCAATAATAGTTATTTCTCGCATCGTATTATAAACGGCTTTCCGCGGATATAGAATGTACAATTATAAGATTAAAACTAGTTTTTTTAGCCCCGAGGTGCCGAAGGCACGGGCTAAAAAACTGGTTTTAATCTTTTGATTGTACATTTTTATATTCGTAGAAAGCTGGATATATTTAGATGCTAGACATAGTTTTTTCGTATGGATGAGAACCGGTTCCTATCCACCGGATTTGAATGAATACGAGAAAATCACATTTCTCACTTTGCATTACAATCCAGGGATTTTAAGGGATAAGACTATATTCATACTCCGTCAAATCTTCTTTAAAATTTTTGACTGATAAGCTCTCAACTTTTCTAAACCAACAATCAAGCTTTGGTAAGAGAACCTAAGCCAACGAATGAGAATACAATATTTATAAAGTTTAAAAAGGAATAGTTTTCTCGTATTCATTCGAATCCGATGGATAGGAACCGGTTATCATCCATACAAAAAAAAATCATGTCTAGCATCGTATTATATCCAGCTTTCTACGAATATAAAAATGTACAATCAAAAGATTAAAACCAGTTTTTTAGCCCGTGCCTTCGGCACCTCGGGGCTAAAAAAACTAGTTTTAATTTTATAATTGTACATTCTATATCCGCGGAAAGCCGTTTATAATACGATGCGAGAAATAACTATACTTTTATTTAGTTTTAATATAAGCAAGAAAAGAAAAGTTTTAAAAATTGAAAGAAGATTTGTTGAAATATCGTCCATTGTCCCAGCCCTTTATACTTGATTACAAATATAAGAATTATTACAAACATGACGTTTGCCTTAAATTTGATTGAGTTTAAACTAACAAATAAATAGATACTCATAAATCCAATCATATTTATTGTTGGATATAATAATCATGGATAAAATAAATTTTGTCAAATCAATGTGTCACTAATATGATAAAACAAACCTATAAATGATTGATGATATCATAGATGATATCATAGACGTCCAAGCTTTTTCTTGGGAGGGAGGGTAAAAAATTTTAAGGGGGGGGGGGTAATTATTAATTGGGGGAGGTAAAATGGCGAAATTTTTTTTTACCCCCCCCCAAATTTTTTTTATGGGGGGGTAATTACCACCCCTGAAATCTGTTGGGAGGGGTAAATTTAGTTTACTCCCCCCAAAATTTACCCACGGGGTAACATTTTTTTGGGGGGTAATAACCCCCCCAAAATTGTTTGGGGGGGGGGGGTAAATACTCCATCCTAAATGGTTGGGAGTGCCTACGGCACCCCCAGGGTAGGGGTAAATTTTAAAGGGGGGGGGTATAATGAAATAATTTTTGGGGGTGCCTACGGCACCCCCAAAATCGTTACCCCCCCCCCCCTTGGACGTCTATGGATGATATATTTTTGTATGTCTCAAGTTGTCGCTAAAAGTACGACCTTTTACTTAGAATTTTAGTTTAATTTTGGAAGATCTTATTAAGGGGTGATTTCTCTTGATATGGCGGAGGTACCTTAACCCAAAATGTTAAAAACCTTCCATGGACCTATAGAAAGCTTCCTTGTAAAGGAGACCCATTAAAGCGAGATTTAAAGCGAGATTCTTATGCTTTATAAAAACAGACACACATACATACATACATTGATCCTGTTACTTTTATAAAAGAATATGTAGTTGGATGTCCTACTCCCCCCCCCCCCCCTTCAAAAAAATAGCTTAAAACTATCACAGGACCAGTAGGTATATTCCCTAAAGAGAAGAGCCCAATCGGTTCAGTGGTTACTGAGATCTTAAGCTTCAGACAGATAGACATCATTTTATCATTCTACTTTGTATTATAGATATGACAACATTATAAGATATGCTTAAAATTAGGTATTTTTAAATTAGTTATTTTAAAATTAGGTATTTTTAAAGTTAGGCATTTTTAGTTAGGCATTTATAAAATTAGGTGTTTTTAAAATGAGGTGTTTTGTCACATTAGGCATTTTTAAATTTAGGTATTTTTAAATTAGGCTTTTTTAAATTAGGTATTTTTAAATTAGGTGTTTTGTCACTTTAGACGTTTATAAAATTAGGCATTTTTAAATTAGGTATTTTTAAATTAGGTGTTTTGTCCCCACTCCAAATTTTTTTACACCAAAAATATATCGTAACAACAGAAGGCTGCAATGTAATTAAAATACATACCGAAATTTTTTTAAATACATGATAAAAACTGTATCCATGAATAATATATCCATCAATAACACGTACAATCAGGCGTACAAACACATACACACACACACACGAACAAACACATGCTTAAAATGAGTGTATATAAGATTATCTCTCTGTGGCATGTTGCAATGTTCAGATGGTCACGAACAAGGGAGGGGTGTGGCAATATTATAGCAAGATTATTTCTAGCTAATATTTGCACTAACCAGGGAAAATGGATGTTGCAATGCTCAGATGGTCACGAACAAGGGAGGGGTGTGGCAATATTATAGCAAGATTATTTCTAGCTAATATTTGCACTAACCAGGGAGAATTGATGTTGCAATGCTCAGATGGTCAGGAACAAGGGAGGGGTGTTGCATTGGGGTAGCAAAATCATTTCTAATTAATATTTGCACTAGCCAGGGAGAATGGAAATAGAATATGTGGAATATACGGATACTCTGATGAAATGTTTCTCCCACCTAGCTAATATAACCCCCCCCCCCCATATCCTATAATGACATACCCCATCCATACCCCTGACATTGGAGGAACGTATTGACCTATATTTGAGGACTAGATCCACAATATCCACATAATCTTTAACCATTTTAGGGAGGGAGGGGACATTTGATTTGTAATGGTAATGAAAATTTTATAAACACGCTCTTATTTAATGAGTTTGGGTACTTTGCTTGTTTAATTAATTATTCAAAGGCAGGGAATGTTTCACAAAATTACACCTTTAGTAGATTAAAATTAGTGGTTGATAGGTTTGAACACTCAATTTGATGATCCAAACAATCAAAATTCACTAAAGTCCTCAAAGTTGTTTAGCCAACAAACAATAAAATGTTATAAAACTTTGGGGAATAAACACCCCATTGTCCTCTCTCTCTCTCTGAATCAAAGTACAGTACAGGTTCAATAAAATTTATGTTTTTTTTTCATTAGACATTTTAGACATTAATTGTCAATAAATAATTTTCTTGCTACCCAACGCCCACACCCCGATTAATACCTCATACAATCTTGTAGGACATTGAAAGGGGGTTAATTATTCCTAAAGTTAAATGATAGAATAGAACAGAAATACAGACATGTTAGAATCGTCTTACCAATTGCAAACTTTTTTCCTTACACGTACGGAGTAATTACAAACGCTTAGCAACTTTATATAATTACCATATTCTAAGCAGTAATTTTGGTTTTAAGTTCAATTATAAAGGTATAAGTTAAAAATTGATAGAAAAATATTATCGTATGTATTTGAAACATGGAAATTATGATTCCTAGTTCAATCAAAATGAATATTTTAGACAAAGCAATCCTACAAAAAAAATCAAAACGCAGATAAATCCCTTGTAAAGTAACCAATGCATGCATAACAAACATTCATTGAATAATTTTCCATTTGTATTATATTTTTTTGTTGATTTTTCTTCTGCTATTATTTTTCTTTGAGGAAAAAATATCCCTATTCGTGATAGGATGTGACGATTTGTGAAGAAATTTATGGTTATGTAGGTTGGGTACAAGGGAACGCGAGGCAATTGCAGGGAAGCCAGGTATTAGTCATTTCACAAAAAGTAGGATATGCCCTTCCGTCAGTTTTACGTTCAGGCTGACCGCTATTGCTTCTATATGTGACTTGAAAACTTACTATTAAGTGATTTATTGCCAATACCTTCCTAAGAAAGGATTTCTTACTTCTCTTCTATCAACATCTAATTAAGTAATTTTTTGTTTCATAATTTTTCTCACGGTTTTTAAATTTTTTTTTTATTACAAATATCTTTTTTCCCTGATTTTTTGGGGTTGGTAATTGTGAAGAAATTTCCTGTAGATAAAACCAATAAGCATGTTTGTAATATCACAAGGATGTCAGAGTTGCAATCTTTCAATTTGGCTTTAAATCCGTATAATACCTGCTAGATTTCAATCGTTTTTGAGCCATACTGAAAAATCATGCATCTTATCGTAGTATACATAACTTCCAATTAATTTCTGTTTTATTTATCCTCTCAATTTTTCATTTTATCATATGCAGAAATTGATCTAAAGCGCAAAATTATATTTTGACTATGTCCAATGAATTCAATATATTTGCAAACAGACAACCATTTGTTATTGCAGTTAAGGCCGAAATTCGAACCAACCACATCATATTTTTTTTAAAAAGTAAATAATCGATGTATCCTATGACAAAAATAAAAATCGAGGCATGCTATTTAGAGTAACCTATCTGCAGTGAGTTCGTGCCTGTAAGAGCCCTCAATTTGACGATAAAATGCAATTTTCTTTCTTCAAACAATCCTCTAATTGGACAGATAAAAAAATTCAAGGATAGATGAAAAAATACATTTTTTACATTATCATAGTTTAAACAAGGATGATAACTTTAAAAAGCAAAGCTCAAACTGGATTAGAGGCAGCCTAATTTATAGGAACAGCGCCTGAAGTTTAATTGATGCTTAGTTTATAGATTAGGTTTAAGTCAGTTGAGACCTGTAGGGGCTGAAATTGTGTCTTTAAACATTTTAAATAATGATGTACGGTAATTATAATTTTTTAACATAGATCAACTAAATGAACACTAAGAAAGTTTTAAACCCGTTTCTATGTTAAGACACTGCTAGATTGGTTTAATCCATCAAGAAAATAAAGAAAATGAAATGCCAATGCAGGAGAAAATGTGCTTATACAAATTTTGGTACCAGTAAAATTTATAGTCCAATGTATTCTCCCTCCAGGTGATTTCTACCCAGTCTCCACTCTATTTTCTTTATTTTTAATGTATCATAGTTTACTGTTCTAATTTAATGTTTTTTTTCTCAAAATATGTTCCAAATTATTACATTAGTCTTTTAAAAATGGAAAATTTTGTTTTTTATTTAAAACAAACCAATTAAGAATTACAACTAAGCAATATTCAAAAGCGCAGCTACTCTAAAATTATAGGAATATTCACTATTCAGTCTTTGTTAAAATATTTTTATAATCCTTATATTAAAGTAATAGGGTGTCTATCTATCTGTGTTAAATCTGATACGATATGGGGCTCTTTTTTAGTAAGGCTTCCGATAGGCCCTGGGCAGGTTTATAATCATTTTGGGGAGGGTACCTTCACCCCCTCATTAGAAATCGTTTTTAAAAGTAAAATCGAAAGGCAAGGTTCGACTCCCCGTCTCCCTATTGTACTCAAGTGTGACTTATGCCTCTAGGGGCGCAACCGCAAGATATGATAAATGTATAAGAGGTATCTTTGTATCTTCTTTGTAAAGTAATCAAATTTTATAAAGAGAAGTTTTTATATTTGAAAGCCTATATTGATAGATAGTAACTGCAATAAATTGAAAAATTCACATTTATAACACAATTGCTTCGCTATTATAAACAATGAACATACTCTCTCTTGTTACAAAGGTTAAAATTTGGTCAACTTAATTTGAGTTTCCGATTGTGTAGATAGCACCCTCATCATATCTCAATATTTACTACTAGCTAAAAAAGCTTCAAACTTCCAAAATATCATAATTCTAATTTTTCAAATTTTGATTTTTTCATGAGGGTGCTATGTACACAATCGGAAACTCAAATTCAGTTGTCCTAAAATTTTTTTTATGTTTTCAATTTATACCTATTGACTAGCCATAATAGTTGCATAATTCTACTTTTAGCCAAGTACGCCTAGTAGTTGGTCGTCCCATTGTAATTTTACTCAAATATTTTGTTTGTGTTTAAGGAAACTTTAACTTTAACTATTTGTTTATAATACCTAATTTTTGTAGGAATCCATAGAATATAGACGACCTAAACCCCCATAGATAAATAGACGGAATACCGATTAGCTCTTCCAATTTAGGTAAGCTTTTTATAGGTCCTAAGCAATTTTAAGTTTTGTTGAATGGTTTTAGGCTACATCTATAGATTTTAGTATATGAAGCACCAGCAAATACATAACGTTGTATATAATTGTAAACTTTCGCGTTAAAAACCAAAAATGATGCAAATTGTAATATATTTTCAGTGATAATTATCAGAGAAGCTTTTGCGTGGTCAGATAAACAATGATAATTTTCAATGTTGGACCGAAGGTGGGTCAATATAGACACAATGAAAAAAGAGAAACTCCGGTATTGTATTTTTTAGCAGTGAATTTATAATCAGGGACAATAAACGATAGATTGATTTAGTACATCTTCCATAATGATAAACAAAATTACCCCTTACTGCAGATTAAAAATATTGGTTGACGAGTTTGGACACTACTTATTAAATTCATCCAACCAATTAAGATTTAATAAAAGTACCCTAATTTTTAAGCCAATGATTTAGAGAGCGTTTTTATAAAACTTTGGTTTCCAGTACAGTATCAAATGGGCTATACATTAAAGAGCGGGTCTGTTTGTCCGTCTGTGAGCAATAATATAAAGCTTTGGAAATAAATTAAAGCATGTCAGAATCATTCTATTTATTTCAAACTTATTTTTAAGTCGATAGGTGAAAACATTTTATTAGAATAACTGTATTTGATGTTTATTTGAATTCTTCTTTTTAAAAAGTTTGATTATTACAAAGGGGATTCTTAGGACGATTATTCATTAATTAACAAGGATGACAACATCCACAAAAGCGAAGCACTGAAACGGTAGGACACATAGACTTTCAAGGTGGGGGGGGGGGTAATGGGGCGATTACCCCCCCAAAACGAATTTGGGGGTGCACCTCCAAATTTTTTTTATTTTACCCCCCCCCCCCCCCATTTAAAATTTACCCCTACCCTGGGGGTGCCGTAGGCACCCCCAGCCATTTAGGAGGGGGTATTTACCCCCCCAAATGCTTCGCTTATTACATTATACTTTGTTGTCCCAGGAATCAATATACCAAAAAATCAGATCAATCGGACAATTAGATCACATAAAAATTCGTTGTTAAAAAAGTAAAAAAATCAACATGTTTAAAATGGACTTACGGACATTCTGGTAATGATTATAGAGTTGCTACGCTTTCTAAATCGTACCTAACTACTAAAGGAATCACCATGCAAAGTTTAAATTCGATAGGACAATTCTAACATGCCTAAATTAACGAAAAAAGCATCCGTTACGGAAGGACTGACCCTAATAATAGGAGCGTCCCTTGATTTTTTTGCTTGCTCATTAATTAGATAAAGGTGTAAAAAATATCAGAAGCCCAAATCAAATATCATGTCATAAATCAAAACCTTTAAAACCCAATAACAATGTTTTGTATTTTATTGTAAGAAATTTATATAATTAAATTAATTTTTTGATGTGCGGGGAAGAGGGCTGGAGAGGGGCAGTTTAATATTTCAATCGGCTAGTTAACCATTGTTAGTGGTAGCAAAATAAAAACTCTAATCTCAAACCCCCTTGACCTTAAATTTTACCCAGGTTGAAATATCAATTTTGAGGCTACATTCCTCAATACATCACCCCCCCCCCCTCTCCCCACTAGTCCAACATCCTAGATATCTAACCCATTCTAATTTGTATTGTGTACAGATAATGTAAAAATTTAGACAGTACACTTAAGTTGTAAGAGGGAGTAAAATATGTACATTTTTATAGTACACTTGTGGCTTCGCCCATAGCCTTAAACCTGCTTAACCAAACTCTATCTAAATTGTAGAACAAATTTAGGTCTAATGGTTTACAAGATCTTACTTTGCATACAAAAAACAGATAGATGACTATCTGTTTATACTATTTCATGAGGAAATAATATCTAAGAAATTTTTTTTTTCATAAAAACCTTTATCCTCTTTTCGGCGGTAAAGATTTATATTTGAACTATCCTTTAAAACTAATTTAGCTTATGCAGTATCGTGATTTCTTAAAATTTTTAAAGTTAATTTTACTCTGTTTTCTATTTTATGAACCTCTTTTAGTAAGAGTTTACTGTTTTTTTCTGCAACTACTACGCTACTTATGGATGCAATTGTAAATATTCATAAAATATTTCTAAATTCATCCTTATACTAAAGTAACAGGATGTCTGTGTGTCTGTGTGTCTGTACCGAAGGATCTCGCTAACCGCTGAACCGATCGGATTCTCCTTAACAGGGTAGCTTCTCATAGGTCCCGGGAATTTTTATAACTATTTTTTTGGAGGGTGGGACACCCCCAACCCCCCAAAAAATGAAAAATCCCCACCCCCCCCAAAAAAAATTTTTAAAATTTTTTTAACTAAAATTAAAAATGAGGGGGAGGCACCCCTCCCTCCCCAAAAAAAAAATTTGCACCCCCCCAAAATTTTTTTGTTTTTACTTTTTCTTTTAAAATTTAAAATAAGAAATTGGGTTATTAAATTTGACTCTCTCCTCCTCAAGTGCCCCCTAGAGGCCTCTAGGGGCGTAGCCGCTAGTGAATAATAAAGTTTCCCGAATTTCCAATAAAATTTTGTATTTAAACGAGATTAGTAGATCACAGTTTTTGCATTTGACACAGTGCAACAAAAATGAACAAAAGGCACTCTTAATCCAATACTTTAAAGTAGTATGATTTTTTGTCTGAAGCTAAAGATCTCGAAAATGGTTGTTTTTCAGGTAAGCTTAGGTATCTTAGGTTTTAGGCTATTTTCTTGACCTACGCCGCTATTTCCTAGAGGCTATGGGCGAATATTTCCGACAGGCAGTCTGTCTCTTAAGATCACACTAACCGCTTGATGAAATCAGTTTTCATCAATTGTTAGTACGGATGTTATTTAAGATCATTAAAACAGCCATACCATATTCCTAGTCCAAGACTTTTACACTCACCTAAAAACAAAAATAAATTAATAGCAAATATTTTGATTATAAAATCAATGGATAAAAACGTAACACGAATGTTATAAATAAAATTTGAACTCACTGTGATTTTTAAAAAGTGCAACTTTTTAACAATTTTTTGGAGTGAAACTTTTTTGGTGATTTTTCCAAATATCATGTTAAAATAGGCGTGTGTTTTGACATCGTGTAGGTAGGTAAATTCAATCAGGATTTGCAGATAGGTAAATCGAAGAAAAAATCATTTCCTAGAAATGAAAATTGTATGTTGCTGTCTATTACATATATGTTTTATGAAACAATTTACTGCATACCAATAGAATTTTAGCTAGGGTAAGTTTATAGAACCCAAGCAAAATCATACAGAAAAACTTTTAGCCCTGTACACAATTGTATAAACTTATGCTTTGCGAGACATGGATTTTGTCCAGTCTAATAGACATATCAATACATCCATGAGATACATACAAATTGGACATATTTAAAACTAAAGAATAATCAATATCTTTTGAAATTAAAAAGGCCTAAATTATACCCACTGATTAAAGGGGGGAGGCGGATGTGCCACTTTTTGAAACCAAAACTAAAAGTCAACAAAGGAACTCAACTAAAAAAAGAGTTACAGGTCTGAGATTTTGCATTGCAGTTGCTTTATAGAGGTACAATATGGAACTGTGAAGAAAAGGCGGCGCAACCGCCGAAAACCGCCGCTTCCCGCCGAATTTTTTTTTGCAATTTCTCGGCGGTTTTCGGCGGATGCGCCGCCGTTTCTTCACTGTTCCATATTGTAACCCTATAAAGCAACTGCCATGCAAAATCTCAGACCTGTAACTCTTTTTTTAGTTAAGTTTGTTTGACTTTTAGTTTTGGTTTCAAAAAGTGGCACATCCGCCTCCCCCCTTTTTAATACAAAGCAAAAGGACTTTTTTTAATAGCCAAGCGCTAATCTACAATTCGAAATGTCAGCCATTCCGTTAGTTACGTTTAGGGGAAAACATGATTTCTCGGCAGCGAAGATTCCTTATATCAATGAGAATCAAGTATAAAACTAATTTGATCCGTTATTCTGTCAGTACTGCTCTGTTTCAATAATGTAGGAAAAGTTTGAAATGCTCAGCTAATATTATTGATAGACTGCTGATTTTTTTCGCATCTATTCTATAATTAACTTGGTCTGTCAGTCAGTTTGTAATCTCACATAGTATAATACTTAAAAATTCATTTATCCTTTTTAAGATTTCTGTGACTTTGTAAACATACAGCAGCCAGCCGCTCAATCATGCTAATTCGCAGCCAAGAAATCTGCAGCTGAAACAATCTACTGCCGCTGAATGCAAAGCTGCAAAATGAAAATGTCTACGGCAGCAAGAATTAGTAATGAACAGCTGCCTTATTTTCTAGATTTTTATTCAATTGCTATTTTTTAACATGTCGCAGTTAAGCAGCCAGTCATTTTAAATTGAGACGTCGGCCGAGCCTTGCTTTCCATTTAAAGGTATGATTTGGGGGGCCGGGGAGGGGGGGATATTAAGTTTGTTTGGATTTTACCTAAAAACTCTTAGTAGAGGTGCCAAAAAGTTAAAATAACATGACAAAACACGAATTCTTATCTTATTTATCAGCTTGTTATCAAATTTTAACACTTTTTATTCCCTAAACATGCAATATTTGAATTTAAATGCTTGTTTTAGTATTTAATTAAAAATCCTTAAGAATTGAATATCAAATTTCGGATTTTTCTTGTTAATCAAAGGACCTATTTTGTTTTACTTTTAAGTCAGGCTTTGAATGGAACTTGGAAAGGTTTAAATATAAATTTGGGGTATGGTAAATCACCATCGAAACTTATATAATTAGCCAAAAAAAATATCATCCTCAATCTTTTTTACTTTTCATTAAAAAACATAGTATTAAACTGTTATTTGCATCCTTAGCTTCTTAAAAATCCTAATCATATTCTGCGGGGTTACCCAATGAAACCTAAGCTTACATGACGAGTGAAGAACCACTTTTAACTGTTAAAGCTGCATTTTTTTTGTTGCTCTTGTATAAACTGAAAAAAGAAGCCGCCCCTAAAAGTCTTAAAGGCTAGTCTTGAAATGATGGAATAGTTCTATTGACTTAAACCTAAAAAACACTAAATAGGTGAAATCAGATTAAAACTTTTAGTATTATAACCAAAATACATGCTTCGTATAGGCTTTTAATGGATTTTGTTGTTCTTGTATTAACTAGAATGCAAGGTACCGCCACTAAAAGTCTTAAAGGCTAGTCTTTAAATAATGGAATAGTTCTATCGACTTAAACCTAAAAAACACTAAATAGGTGAAATCAGATTAAAACTTTAAGTATTGTAACCAAAATACATACATGCTTCGTATTGGCTTTACATAAAGTGTTTAAGCTTCGCTTTTAATGGATTTTGTTGTTCTTGTATGAACTAGAAAAGAAGGTGCCGCCCCTAAAAGTCTTTAATGATGGAATAGTTCTATTGACTTAAACCTGAAAACACAAAATAGGTGAAATCAGATTAAAACTTTTAGTATTGTAACAAAAATACATGCTTCGTATTGGCTTTACATAAAGTGTTTAAGCTTCGCTTTTAATGGATTTTGTTGTTCTTGTATGAACTAGAAAGGAAGGTGCCGCCCCTAAAAGTCACTTAAAAGCCTAAGTACTCCATTGTTGACTATAATAGGTAACTTTACATTCAGTGTTCAAACAATGAAACCATAAAGAAATTCTAAAAACCATGTATTTATATTTCCTTCGAAGCCAAAGATCTAAAAAATGTCTGGTCCAATAAATTCATGCTTATTAGAAAAATGTGTAATTGTATTGGGGTGGTTTTAGCACTAGCGGCTACGCCCCTAGAGGCCTCTAGTGGCATTTAAATATTATTTTTTATTTTAAATATCTAATTTGAGAAATAATTTGTCTATGTTATCAGCTGTTAAATTCATTCTTCTACGCAGCGCGACTTCGCTAGCGACACTATGCGGCGGAAATATTTAAATTTTTTTCGATTTTATTGTGATGTCTCTTGGGAGGGTGGTGGTACCCTCCCCCAAAATAGTTAAAAACATTCCTGGGACATATGAGAATCCACCCTGTTAAGGAGAACCCAATCGGTTCAGCGGTTAGCGAGATCCTTCGGTACAGACACACAGATACACAGACAAACATCCTGTTACTTTAGTATAAGGATTAAGTTATTTGCTATTGATATTGTATTAAAATCAATGTATTGTAGAAACATAAAATCTTAAAAAAGAAATCGTTCATTGTATTTTAATCGCCCCTTTTTGGGGGTTGAATAGAGTAATTCAATAGAGTCTCCCTATAAATATCCAAACCAATTTAGATATAGCTTTTTAGCTTTTTGTTGTTGAATATGTGAGATTGGTATATATTTTCAACTTTCTTTGAGCATTTTAAATACAAAGTAAATGAAATACATCCATTGATAAGTCTATCCCTAGAGACCTTTGTTGCCACGGGATCAATTGGTTTTTGCATTTATGGAAATATTTCTACTTTTTGGAGGGGAGGGGGGGGGGGGGGGGTGATATAACCCTCATAAAAATTCACACAAACAGCTCACTTAAACAGCATATCTTTAAAACGGCGGTACCCTTACCATTGCATCTGAACAAGGGAACTTTTTGGTGTTTATTTTAAGTTAGGTTAGGTTAAGTAAAGGTAAGAAGAGCAAGGAATGGACAGGTCTATACTGCCACATGGGTATGAGTCCCCCTCAGTGGTCAAGAAATAAATTTGAGTGAAATCCCCTTTAATCCAAAAATACCCAAAAATATTTTAAGATGGTTTTAATGGTTTTTATTTCCACATGTAAAAATTCAATAGTAATTAGTAATTAGTAATAATGCATGTTATATCAGCCTGTTTATAAACCAAGGCATTTTAATTTTACTATTAGTGTCACACATCTGACTTAGCTGCAATATTTTATATTTTTATGTCTTTAGGTACGACGGGGTTGATGGTTGTTCTGGTGACAGAAGATCTCGATCTCAGATATTAAGGATCTTTTCAAACCCGTTTACCCCTCCCCTATTTTCATTGTACATGAACCAGAAATTTCTGGATACACCCCTTCAAAGCTCTTTCAATATGTTGCTACAGTTCAACAAATTTAAATTGTAAATTGCCATTACTAATTTATTGTTAATTACTAGCTTATATAACTATTAAATATGTAACAACGTACAGCCAGAAGTAAATAAAAACAAAAAACTATACTACTTTATATAAATGGATAAGGATAATAGTAATTTTCGATTAGTATTATAGATAGCTTCTCTAAGCCCCGGGCTAACAAAACTGGTAGGTATCAATTTTATGATTTTTATTATAAAATTCGCGAAAATTGTCTATAATACGATGCTATACATGATTTTTCAGTATTGTTGAGAACTGGTTTTAATCCAGGGGATCTTAAACGGTTCTGAAGCCATACTGGAAATTTTTAGTAGGATAAAAGTTATGCTTGAAAATTGTTTTATTAGCTATTATTATAAAAAAAATTCATTTTTAAAAAACGTCATTTGCGTCATCTTCGCTTAATTTCTATTTTCAGATATTTTAGAGAAGCTATCGGTTGTTCTTGGCTACAATTTACTGCCACGTCTCGCGGTCGTAGCGGTCATGCGTCATATTTGAAGGGTGACGCAAATTTCAGATCTTGTTTTTCGCTGATTTTTCTTCATAAGATAAAAGCGATAATTGCAAGATTTTTTTATTATAAAGATAAATATTTCTCAAATCGCGAAATCATGGATCTAAAATTTGCGCCACCCCCCCCCCCCCCCAACCTGAAAGTGGGGAAGAGAATAAGGGAGGGGGTAGAACCGGTTATAATAATGTTTTGTTGTTTTCTTGACTTGAAATTTAACTCTATCCTTGGCTACAGCATTCCCCAACCCTTTATTATTCCAACTCAGTAAGGCTAGTTTTTGTTTTTATGTTTGGCAATTTTAAATTTTGGACTTCCAAACAACTAATTTTAGCAGGGATAAACAGATTTTATGTTGAATAAATTTTTAAAAGATCTTCATTCAAATTAATTAGCAGCCCATCATTTTTTTTGAGAATAGATTTACAAAAATATCAAATTTAAATTGCCTTAAGATCAATGAGTTATCTAATAAATTATACAATATTTAGTGGATTTGATCTCTCTTGTTTTCGTTTACATACAATCTTCATTTTCTATCACCTTAAATAATGTACTGATTTCTTCAAACTTATATACTAAGGAATATAAATGAAATGATATAATATTAATAAATTATAGGAATTAAATCTAGGCTTTTTTATTAATATTTCTTTTATAGTGACAATACCATTATCTCTGTTTTTGAATTATAGAAAAAGTTAATCTAATAAGCGCAGCAACTCGTTATCGGCTTTTTGTTGTTGCAATTTTCCGTCGTCGAAACAAGGACGATCACGTTTAATTGCAGCTTAACACATGGGTAGTAAGTGAGAAAGAAATAAAAGGAGTAATAAGTAAATGGAGGGAGAAAGGGCGAGAGATAGAAAAAGAGAGAGATAGACAAAGAGAGAGATAGAAACGTAAAAATTGCAGAAAATTCGTCACAAAAAATCATAATATCTAACAAAATATTTATGCAAGCAAGGAATCTCCCCTTTTTATATAATTTATATCACGCATCTGACATTGTTACAGTAGATATATTTTAATTCAACATGTTTAGTACTAATAATTAAACCAATGTCTTTCTCATAAATATATTCCTATCAAATTTTAAAAAATGTACTTTAAAAAATCAAAAAATGTGAAAATATTTTTACAAGCTATGAAAATAAACAGAAAATGTTATGCCCAAAAAATCTTTTAACTCTAGCAATGAAGAAAAAAATCTTATTTAAAGGAGGGAGGGAGAGGAAATTGGACTGTAAATTAAGCTGATACCCAAAGTCTAATGGCCACCTTATTCGTTGACTCAAAAAATTGTGTACTTTAATTTTGATTAGTTGGTTCCAAACTAAAAGTGTTCAAATTTTTAAACCAATAATTCAAATCTAGAAATAAACTTACATCAATTTACCATCCATTGTCTTATCCCTTAAGATCCCTGCTTGCCTATGACTGTACCCGAAAAAGCCCAAAGCTCCAAAAAGTAGACAAAAATAGCCCAGAGCTACATTTAGTCTTGACCATGACTTTCATGATTATTATACATAAAAGTGCTCTAACCCTGCGGAGCTAACCAGAATAAATATAATCAAACCTTTCGATCTGGGCACTTGGAGGGTAATAAAAATAAAAATTTATTTTTTTCTTACAATTTTTCCCCAAAAAAAATATTATGATTGGGAATATTACTACCTATAGCTATTAAAAAAAAATAGTAAGCAGAAATTACAATATTATGTTGTAAAACTCTATTCACAAAGGGAAGCTTCACATTGGTCTTCGGAGGATGGTTCTAATGAGTAGTAAGGTGTTTGATTGTATTGGTGTTTTGCCTAATTTCTAGACTTGTTGTAAATTAAATCGTTGGTCATGATTATTATAAAAGTGTTTTTACAATTCAACAAATGAAAAGTTTTGTAATTAGTGCACACTGTGGGCTACAATTGAATCAAGACAAAAGTAAGTGCCGAGCCCTGGGACCTATGTAGGGTGAAAATAGACATAAATCCTAGATGATTCCAGGTGGAGACAAAATATTTTAGCGGGGTCTTTTGGTTTTTTTTCAATTTAAAGTTCTGAAAAAAAATTGAAAAAAATATGAAAATCTTTAATAAAAAACAAACAAAAAATAATTTTTAATATTTTTTTTTATTTAAAGATACAAACAACTTATATAAATACTATAAGCTTTAAAAAAATCACAATTTTCAAATTTAGACTTTCAATATAAAGATTTGTAGAAAAAACCTAACAACCAATTCTAACATATTTCTGATCAACATAGCAATAAAACGTCTTTTGCAAAATCTTTATCATCAAAAATAAATAGCACTTACTAAAGACTTTTTTTCGTTTAAACTTATACTTTTCACATTAATTAACTTTAAAGATTGGTTTTTTTAAAAAAAAGGTTGCGTGATTTTTTTATTCATAATTTATTGCCTAATTTTGAGATTCAGATAAAAAACCTTACTGCTTTACATCATTGGATACTCTACTAGCAGCGGCTACGCCTCTAGAGGCATATAGGGACCCTTAGGTTGGGGGGGAAGACGAACCTCCCCTTACAATTACAGTTTTTTTTAATGAAAAAGTTAAAAACATTTATTTTGGAGAGTTGATTCTCTTGAGATAGTGATGGTACCCATCCCCAAAATAGTAATAAACCTTACCAGGACATATAAGAAGCTACCATGTAAAGGAGAACCATATTGGTTCAGTGGTTAGTGAGATCCCTTGGTGCACAAAGACTTACATAGAACGTGTTACTTTATTATAAAGATACATATATACACAAAAAACTCTACAATCAAAGTATGTCTGTTTGTTCATCTGTCTGTATAAAAACATTACAGAATATATTTATTTGGTACTAGCGGCTACGCTCCTAGAGGCCTTTAGGGGCACTTGAGAGGGGAAGAAGTGGTTGAATTCTACAACTAGATTTTTATTTTAGACTTAAAAAGAAAAAGGTTTTTTTTGTGTGTGAAATGGGGTCCTTTTTTAGGGGTTGATTTCTCCTAGGATGGTGGAGGTACCCTCCCAAAATAAGTTATAAACCTTTCAAGAACCAATGAGAAGCTACATAGAAAAAAAGAACCATTGATCATTGTTAATTACTATTCAGGGATCTAAAGGGATAAGACAATGACCGCTAAATTGATTTACATTCCCAAATATGATACATGGATAACCCTTCTGTATGTTTCAGTTAATGGTTGAAATGTTGGGCACTTAATTTAATAATCCAACCAAACAAAAATCGCAACAGGTCCCCTAAGTAGTTAAGCCAACGAATAACAAATTCCTATATTAAACTATGGGGACTAGTCTAATAAATAGCCCATTGTCCCATCTCGCTCTGATTAATATATTTTTGTATCTGTATGTTACACTTGCTATTTTCTTTATTTGCATTCTTTTAAACTTCACTAATTATGGATGTTGTCTTTTTCCCTTGTTAAATCCAATTACCTAATTCTTGATATTCTTTGAGGTTAATAATTACAATTATATTTTATTAAATGGAAAAAGAACAATTTAATCATAATTCAAGATAAAAATTATTTTATCACTAGCGGTTTTACCCCTAGAGGCATCTAGGGGCCCTTGATAAGTGGGGGGAAGTTGACCCCTCCCCTACTTTCAGTTTTAGTATGTAAAAGAAAAAGTTTTTTTCAAATGTTGGGTAGGAACTAATTTTTTCTAAACTCAAAACTTCTCAGGACAATGAAAAACTTGAACCAAGAAGAACTATATCAGTTAAGCGGTTACAAAGAATCTTCGGTACCGACAGACACCCTCACACACACACACAAACAGACAGACACAGAAACTGTTACTTTTATATAAGGATTAATAGACACTAAACTACTCCTTAATATGTTGATCCTATTATCAGTCTAAAAGATAGGTCAATAAAGAAGAACCAAATTGGTCCAGCGGTTAGCAAGAACTTTAGGCACAGACAGAAAAAACACACGGACATCCTATCTTTTTTATACAGGGATATAACTTTTAAACGATAGGAAATTTTTTTTCCAGATGATATTTCTCCCCTGCTTTAAAGCACTATTTATGATACAAAATAGATTGATGTCTGTTTGTCCATCTTTCTGATGCTTAAAAACTGATATGGTTCTTTTTTTACTTTACTATGTAGCTTCTCATTGGTCCTTGGACCGAAGGTTTATAACTTTTTTTGAGAAAGAGAAGAGAAATCGCCCCTTAAAAAAGGACCACAACACACAAAAAAACCTTTTTCTTTTTAAGTCTAAAATAAAAATCTAGTTGTAGAATTCAACCACTTCTTCCCCTCTCAAGTGTCCTTAAAGGCCTCTAGGAGCGTAGCCGCTAGTACCAAATAAATATATTCTGTAATGTTTTTATACAGACAGATGAACAAACAGACATACTTTGATTGTAGAGTTTTTTGTGTATATATGTATCTTTATAATAAAGTAACACGTTCTATGTAAGTCTTTGTGCACCAAGGGATCTTACTAACCACTGAACCAATATGGTTCTCCTTTACATGGTAGCTTCTTATATGTCCTGGTAAGGTTTATTACTATTTTGGGGATGGGTACCATCACTATCCCAAGAGAATCAACTCTCCAAAATAAATGTTTTTAACTTTTTCATTAAAAAAACTGTAATTGTAAGGGGGGGTTCGTCTTCCCCCCCAACCTAAGGGTCCCTATATGCCTCTAGAGGCGTAGCCGCTGCTAGTAGAGTATCCAATGATATAAAGCAGTAAGGTTTTTTATCTGAATCTCAAAATTAGGCAATTAATTATGAATAAAAAAATCACGCAACCTTTCTTTTTAAAAAAATCAATCTTTAAAGTTAATTAATGTGAAAAGTATAAGTTTAAATGAAAAAAAGTCTTTAGTAAGTGCTATTTATTTTTGATGATAAAGATTTTGCAAAAGACGTTTTATTGCTATGTTGATCAGAAATATATTAGAATTTGTTGTTAGGTTTTTTCTACAAATCTTTATATTGAAAGTCTAAATTTGAAAATTGTGATTTTTTTAAAGCTTATAGTATTTATATAAGTTGTTTGTATCTTTAAATAAAAAAAAATATTACAAATCATTTTTTGTTTTTTTTTTATTCAAGATTTTCATATTTTTTTCAATTTTTTTTCAGAACTTTAAATTGAAAAAAAACCAAAAGACCCCGCTAAAATGTTTTGTCTCCACCTGGAATCATCAAGGATTTATGTCTATTTTCACCCTACATAGGTCCCAGGGCTCGGCACTTACTTTTGTCTTGATTCAATTGTAGCCCACAGTGTGCAGCAATAACAACCTCTGGAATATATATTTATTTGAAGGGGGAGGGAGGGAGCAGAAAAACAGTCTAAAACCTTCCCAGCACCTAAATGAAGCTTCCCTAAACTTGAGAACCTAATGGACAAGATCCTCACACACATACATTTCACTAATTATATTATATGACACGATAAACAAAAATAAAAAAAATATTAGTATATTATTATTTTAATAAAATATAATTCAAATTTTGGCTAAAAATCGTTCTTTACCTTTTTTTATACGTTTATCATAATAAATCATATCAACATTCTTAACACCAGATATTAAGGAATCAGTCATTTTGGATTAACTTGTAGATTTTTAAATTATTACATAAATTAGAAATTGATTTTATATGATGATACACAATTTATTTGTAAATCAACCAACCCTTTAATGAAAGGGCCTTTGTTTTACGTTTCAACTATGAAATACGTTTGTATTTATTTTCTTAACCTCTTTATGTTAAAATTGCGCGCCTAATATAGCAGCTATGTCGTTTTATTATTTCGTTTTATTCGTTATATTTCGTTTTATTGCGAATTTAAAAACGTGTACCAATATAATTTAAAGATTTATCCCTTCCTCCCAGCAAAGATTAGACTCAAAAACAATTAATCTGGGGGAATGAATAATTGGAGATTCAAAATTAATTTCTAGACTATGCCAAAAAGATTTATTGTTTTAAGGCGCGAAGTTATTATATAAAACTAAATATGTCCGTCTGTCTGAACGTCTATTCGTCTGTAATGCAGAATATTAAAGGCGATTTCTATAGAAAACGTTGAAGCTTTAAAATCCCAATGTAGCTTTTTGTCGCTCATTTTAGCTGCGTAAAAGTACAATAAAAGATTTTTTTGGTTCAAATATTCAACTTTAATTAAATATATTTCCAGTATGGCTTCGAAACTGATTAACATCCGCTTGATTAGTACCGGTTCTAAGCCATACTAAAAAAATCATGTATCATATCGAATTATGTACAGTTTACTACGAATATAAAAATGTACAATCTTTATATTGAAACATGTTTGTTAGCCCTTACTTTCTAAATTCTACTTTTCTTATCTCGGGGCTAACAAAACTGGTTTCAATCTTATAATTTTACATTTCTATATCCGCGGAAAGCGATAAATAACTATTATAAATTCGGGCGGCCACAGGAATAATCCAAAATCTAGTTAAATACAATCTAAGGGTGCCTATAAATCTTCTAAATCGGAGAATCTACTTAATTAATATCTTTAAATTGTATGTGCTCTGCTATGTTTGAATGTTTTTATCCTTGTTTTTAATAAAAAAAAAGTTTAACCCATAGAAAGGCTTCTATGAGGGAGAGATTTAACAGAGTGGGTATGTTACCAAAATCCTAATATTCAGACGGGAGGACCGACCAACATATATCTATTTTATATTGTACACTAGCGGCTGTGCCACTAATATCTAGGGGCTCCATATTCAAAGGAATATGGAAAGGCACAAATAGACTAAAACCATCCCCGGGCCTATACGAAGATTTACTATAAAGGGGAGCCATATCGTTTGAGCGGTAAGCGAGATCCTTAGCTACAGACCAACATGTTTCTATTTTATAACATTCATATACTTTTTCAATAAGCATACATTTTCAGCAATTGTTAGCCTGGCATGAATAAGCCAACAAAGAATTGATTAAAGGTGGGATAATTGAAAAAATCATGAAATTCAATACATGTTATTTTTTATGTTTATACAATACAGAAATTAATTTGGAAATGAAATAAAAAAGATAATTGTCGATAAAAGATGATAAACAAAATTACCCTTTTTGTAATTTAAAATTGTTTGAAAAGTTTGACATAATTAGTTTGGAACCAACCAATGAAATTCAATAAAAGTATGCAAAATTTTTGAGCCAACGAATAAGTCACCGTGGTTAAAAAACTTTGGGTACCAGTCCAATATCCCCTCCCTTCCTATTTAAGAGAAAAAGTCTAATGAAATATTTGTTTTAATATTTATTTAAAATGATATTCTTTTAATATCAACTGGAATACAATAACTTTAATTTTTGAAATAAATATTTCTTAATAAATCAAAGCCTTTAACACACTCAGTATTTTACTTGGTAGACTCAGGAATATAAAGGGATAAGACAATGGCTGATAAATTGATGTACATCCCCATTGATGTTGCACATATTTAACCCTTCTGTAGATTACAATTAGTGGTTAAAACGTTAGAACACTTAACTTAATAACCAACTAATCAAAATTCAATATAGTCTCCAATGTTGTGGAGCCAACAAATAAGAAAACGTTAATATAAAACTTTGGGGACCATTGTATTAAACATCCCAATGTCATCTCTTTCCCTACTTTATCTGGCTCATTTTTTACTGTAATAGAAAACTATCAAAGCATCAAATCATAGCTATTTTTAGCATATATGATGTTTTGAATGAACAATTTTGTATGAATTTGCATAATCGTTGTAAATTGGTGTCAGAGAGAGAATTACTTTTATGTTTATGGAATACAACAGATAATTTTTAATAGTGCCTTCAATCATTACTATTTCTGGGGCACTCTCTCTATGGCATATCAGTCAAAAAAAGGGCTCTGCTAATCCTCTATTAACCTAACCTAACATTTTACTTTTTTTCAAAAAGTTCGTTTGAGGCCATTTATTTAGAGTTCTGTATAAAATTTGCTAAATGCTAAATTGTTTTATTTGCGGTATTTTCTGGTAGCCCAAAGAGTTGTTAAGTCAATTATGAATGTTCTTATTCTCAGCTCTATCCTTATTATCTCATTCAATAATAACCAGGGCCGGATCTTAAGGGATAAGACAATGGTCGATAAATTAATGTACAACCCCGATAACAAAATTACTTTAGACAAAGATTTTTTTTTGTTAAAAAGTTTGAATACTGGTAGTTTGAAACCAACCAATCAACATTCAATAATAGTACTCAATGTTTTTGAGCTAATATGTTTATAAAACATTGGGTACCAATATAATTTATAGTCAAATTTCTATTTTATCCAGGATGATAAAGACAGCTGAATAATGCATCTTAGTTTATATTTTACTAGCGGTTACGCCCCTAGAGGCCTCTAGGGGCACTTGAGGAGGAGGAGTCAAATTTGATAACCCAATTTCTTATTTTAGATTTTAAAAGAAAAAGTAAAAAAAAATATATTTGGGGGTGGAATTTTTTTTTTTTTTTGGGGGGGGGGAAATAGTTATAAACCTCCCCGGGGCCTATGAGAAGCTACCCTGTAAAGGAAAACCCGGTCGGTTCAGCGGTTAGCGAGATCCTTCGGTACAAACAGACAGACAGACAGACAAACAAACAAACAGACAGACAGACAGACATCGTTCTACTTTGTATTATAAGATTAAAAAAGGCCCTCCACAAAAATATCTAAATAATATAGTGACTAAAAATATCTAAAACATAAAATTAGAAGGGGGGGGGGGGAATACCCACAACCCCCTCAAAACTTTAGCCTCTCGAGGCAAAGGGCGAAGCAACTAATCATTTATACTGTACGTGGCAATTATTTGCCATATTTGTATACATTTGGGCTATGCATTAACCAATAGAATATTCTAAGATAACCTATATTTGTAAATAAATGATAAGTAATGTCAATTACAAAGAGAGAGAACAATAACAGAAAAACTAAAATTTCTAGAAATAATATAAAGATAATGAATATAAATTCAGAAGGAAGGGTAGATCATTCCCCCTCAACCCATTCCATCTCTAAGAGCGAAGCTAAAAGAAATATTGGATCATGGATCATAGTGGGTTTCATCGTATTTTCACAGTAGCTTTTGATAGGTTATTTTAGGTTAAGTAAATGTTAATGATCGCCCCGCAAGGATAGGAAATAGGTTAGAGCCCCCCTCAGGGGCTAGAAATAGGAGAAAAGCTAATGTGAAAATACGCCAAAACCAACTTCTTTGATTTCTTTCCATGATCCAAAATATTTTTATTAATAAGTTTGTTCCACAAACTGATTTTCCTAATATCTTTAATTATTCAAGTCAATTTGAGTCTTAATAACGTTGCACCTTCCATTCCGCAGATCACACACGCGCACAAAAGCCCAATAAATAATAATTGGTGTTTATCAGACAAGAGAAATAAAATAAAGTGGTACCAAAATTATTATGAACACAAATTGCCTGTGAAGCGGTTGGATTAAAAACTTGGGTATTTTACAAAATCTTTTTTGGTTGGTACAAACTAGCAATGTCCAAACTTTTCAACATATTTTGATTGAATCTACAGTATGGGTAATCTTATAATTGTAGGTAGGTATAGTACAATATACAATATACATTGTCATATCCCTCAAGATCCCCCTGGTGTTTATTAACAAAAGTACTAAAAAGAAAAAGAGCAGTTTCTATAATGGAGGTAGGGGTGATGGGCTGTTTATTGAACTGGTCCCCAATGTTTTATATCAACGTTTTCTTATTCGTTGGTTTTACAACTTTGTGGACTTACTTTTCATGAATTTAGATTTATTGGTTCATTATGTTAAGTGTCCAAACGTTTCAACCAGTAATTGTAATATAAAAAGGGGTAATTTTGTGCATCATCATTGGGGATATAAATTAATTACAATTTCCTATTATCCATTTAGATCCCAAAGTTTTTGTTGCTGAAATAATATGCAAAGGGATAGTTTCACGAAGTGCATTTAAAAAAAAATAGTGAACTGTAAGGTTTTTCTATTTTAAATAACGTAGTAGTGCATAATATAAAGTTATTGATTAAAATTAAAAGATTTGACCAGGTATTTTCCTTAAAAAATGAGTTTTTCATTTTTATTTTCAACTTCGTTGCATGTTATATATGGCAAAAACTTTTTGGTCATAAATACAACTTTAGATAGCATTTACTAGTTAATAGAACTTCAAACTTTTTATACAACAAAATACACATAACAACAAAGAATGACCAATAAAATATTTAGTATAGTACTTAGAGTAGTGATCTTTTTATATGTCCTAGTAGAATATATTAGGCATTTGATAGATATGATTGTGATAAAGAATTTTAACATTGACCTGACCTAACTTTTTTTTATTTGACAATATCTAAAAAAGTTAGTGATTTGCAACATAAATTACATAAGAATAGTCTTTTTATATATATATATGGTTAGTTGGTATTTCCACGTGAGATAATGTGTATATTGTAAGTAAACCGGACGGTTTTCTTTATTTTTTTAAAAAAAAGAATCTATAGAAAACCTGTCCTATAATGAACCGGACGTTATTTTTTATGTTTTTTAAGTAACTTGTCCTAAGGGGAACCCCTGTTCAATTTTTTTATAACTCTTGTGAAATATGTGGAAAAAGATTCTCTGATATTGGTGTTTTGGCTATACATATTTGGAAAAAAATAGACCATTCTCATGTAATTTATGTGGCAAATCACTTTAACTTTTTTAGATATTGTCAAATAAAAAAAGTTTGGTCTGGTCAATGTTAAAAATTCTTTAACATGTAATCATATCCATTCAATGCCTAATATATTCTACTAAGACATATAAAAGTTCACTACTCTAAGTACCTTAACTCTTTAAATACACTTCGTAGAACTATCCCTTTGACAATTTTGAACATGAAAATGCGCGTAAGAAAACGCACACTCTAAAATGCACGAATTCTGAGAAATTGAGATTATTTGGCTCTGTGCGTCTTTCAATTAGTTTTTTTTTATAGTCAGGCATAGAATGGATATCATATTAAATAAAATAAAGAAAAGATGCTACAAATTAAGTATTCCTTAGAAAACTGTATTTTTTATAATGAATGTTTCAATCATTTTTGAAGTTGAAAGCAATTTAGTTTTTGTTAGTCTTTGGAGGAAAGATAATTGGTTCAAGTCTGTGGGGAGTTGTAAAATAAAGAACCCACCCAAATAAAACCTAGAGAAAATTTTTTCGCAATCGGTCAACTCATAATTTTGTTTCTTTTTTTTTATCTCTTACCGAAGGAAAAAAACCTTTACAATCAATATTTATTATTGTTTTTTTTCTGTTGATGCAAAATTAGTTAATGCTATATTCCTGATTTCAACTAATGCCTTGAGAATTTAGAATAAAGACAACAAAACAACACAGGAGGAGGTGCAATCACTTTCGCATATTGCTAATAATCAGAAGAACATTTTATTACCCTTTGCCATTATTTTTTAGTCTTCATTGTTTAGGTTCATGTGAAGTTGCGGGTTTCGTCATATTTTCAAAGTAGTTTTTCTCCTATTTCTAGCCCCTACGGGGCAATCACCTACCCCAAAATAAAATAACCTTTCAAAAGCTACTGTGAAAATACGACGAAACCCGCAACTTCGTTTCCTTTACATGACCCATTGTTTATTTGTCATTAAGTTTTTTTATCGGAAAGGAGGAGAGATTGGACTGTAAATAACTTTGGTACCCAAAGTTTTATGAACACATTCTCTTATTCGTTTGCTTAAAAACTTTGGGTACTTTAAATTGTACTTATTTAACAATCTAAAGACATGTGTATTTCGGAAGTAAATCTATTAATCATCCATTGTCTTATCCCTTAAAATCCTTGCATAATATGCTATTATATTATGCGGAGGGGAAGGTACACCCTGAGAACAAACATAGGTGACCCGAAATTCTCAGAAATTACATTAAACAAGGATATATACATTCATAAACATAAGTTTTACAAAAATAGATAAAAGGAAAGGAATGAGTGTGTGTGTGTGAGAGAGTGAGAGAAAAAGAGAGAGAGAGAAAGAGAGAGAGAGAGAGAGAGAGAGCGAGAGAGAAAGGAAAAGACAGAAAGAGAGACAGAAAAGAAAATAACTAAAAAAAATGTTTGATTGTAGAGATACTACGCTATTTATAGAAATGCAAAATTGTGCATAAAAACAGGGGGAGGGGTCATTGGGCTGTTTATTACACTAGTCCCCAATGTTTTATAATAACATTTACCTTTTTGTTGGCTTAACAATTTTTAGGACTTTTATTGAATGTTGATTGGTTGGTTTATTAAAGGGAGTGTCCAAACGTTTGAACCAGTAATTTTAATCTACAGAAGGGGCTATTTTTTGTATCATCATTTGGTAAGTTCATCAATTTGTCGGCTATTGTCTTATCCCTTTAGATCCCTGGCATAAAACGAACCAAGGACGTCCAAAGGGGGGGGGGGGTAAAGTGGGGATTACCCCCCCCCCAAACGAATTTGGCGGTAAAAAAAATTTACTGCGCGCTTCGCGCGACATTTTAACCCTTCCCCCCCCAAAAAAAATTACCCTCCCCCTTAAAAATTTTATACCTCCCCCCAAATAAAAAAGCTTGGACGCCCCTGAAACGAACAATGATTACAAATAAACATTATTCAAAATTTTTCAATGAAATTAATTCTTTTAGAATTTGATTCTTTGAATTTAAAGATTTAATAATTACAAGAGCAGAGAGAATATCTTAGCATTGAATAGGCCATTATCTTAACATTCTTTTAACCTTAAGTCATTATGAGAATAGCGTATTATGGTTGATGTACGGGGATCTTGAGAAATAAGACAAAAGAGATAAAGTGGGGGGGGGGGGGAGTTCTGACACTTTTGCGTAAACAGTGATTATAGGCTTTATCTTTGGACTGAGAGGATAGGTTATTAGGGATAAAAATCATTCTTATATGATGAATTTCCCCCAGGTGGTCTCTGTACAGGTAAAAATCAAAAATAAGATTTTTTTTTTGAAGAGTTAGAGGTCAACTTATAAAACAAAATATGCATCTTTTTGAATGCTATTCACATATTTGAAGAAAAAACATACATATTTTGTTTCATAAGCTGACATCTAACTCTTGAAAAAAAAATTAATTTTTACCTGTACAGAGACCACCTGGAGGCCTATCCAAAATTTTTTTGGAAAATTCATCATATAAGAATGATTTTATCTTCAATAACCTATCCTTTCAGTCCAAAGATAAAGCCTATATAACAGGTTTACGCAAATGTGTCAGAACCCCCCCCCCCCTTAATGCACATCTTTAAATAAAATTAACCCTTCAGTAGATTGAAATTATTGTTTAAAAATCAACATTAATTAAATGTACCAAAATTTTTTAAGCCAACGAAAAAGAGAGTTTATTTAATGTTTATAAAACTTTGGGTACTAGTATGATTTACAGCCCAAAATGTGAGCCTCTAACATGAGCATTATTTCTTGTTGTTAAAAGAATCTTCAAAGGTTTAATATCAGAAAAATGCAAAGAACCATTTAAATAAACTAAATGTGGAATTGCAGTTGCTTTGCTTTTAAAAACAGGCCTAGTCTATTTAAAACTGGTTAATATCCAAACTAATTAAAACTCCCTAGCTTTTTGTGGTAATTAAGAGTCTTGTAATGTTTTTAACCCATTTTAATCTTTTTGTTTGAAATTGCCTTTTTTTTTACACAAAACAATATCTACTTACCTAAAATTAAAATATATATTTTTTACAGGTATTTTAAATGTTACTAGCTATATAAATACATTGCAAAGTTGAATTATTCAGCGAATTTTGAAATCAAATACGCTTATGATATATCAAAGAAAAACAATAAAAATAATTCAATAATAAAAACTAAAATAGTTAATGCTATCATGATTATAATATCATTCTTCATATAAGGTTTGATATCAATAGGACTATTAAATCATGTCTAAATTTATATCACCCCCCCCCCCGACTCAGGTCTATAATGTCTCAGAGTCCCCAAAGTTTTTAAATAACGTTTTATTATTCGTTAGCATAACAACTTTGGGGACTTTTAATGAATTTTAACTAGTCGGTTTATTAATTGAGTATTTATACGTTTTAACCACTAATTATAATCTACAGAAGGGGTAATTATGTGTATTAACACTGGGGAAGTATATCAATTAGTCGGCTATTGTCTTATCCCATTCCATCCCTGATAATGTCTGCTTCTTTAAAAAAAACATATATTTATAAAATGCCAAGCAAAAAATTTGCAAATTATATTTTGAATTATATATATTTAGTGTAGAGGCAAGCTACCAATTATGCAAAATCCAGGCTATTATGTTTGGAGATACGAAACATCTCTTCAAATGTGCGGTTTCATGTAACAAGTAGAAAAAAAATGAATTTAAATCACTATTGCTCAAATCTAGTTAGTTTGAACAGGTTGAAGTTATGTTCAAAACTTTTTTGGTTACATTTATCAAGACAATAATATCATAAATATTTTCAGAAAGATTCAAATAATATTATTGAAATCATGGAGTGTCCCTAGATGTCTTACCCACCTGATACAACCCAAAAAACAGCCAAATGAAGTATCACACCTCTCCCTCAATATTCCAGTCGTTAAATGATTTCAGGGGGACCTTAGAGGGTGTATTCACCCCCCTTGGCAATAAAATTACACCCCTCGAAAGCTCATATAGCCCAACAACCCCTCCAATTGGGTTTAGGGGGATGCCAAAATGGCAAAACCCTATTGTATGCATGCCACTTTTGGCCTTTCAGACTTTCCTCAGCTGTTCAAAAATTAACATTAACATCCTTGTTTTTGTTGGCGCATAATTTTACCTAAACAATAGGGGGGCATATAGTAGCTATTATACTCATGAAAAATTCAACAATTTATAATATCTTGTTTTTAAAAATGTTCTAAATTTACAGCAAAATTCTTCAAAAATTTTAAACATTTTTGAAACATTGAAGTGCTATTTTCATTTAAATTCTTTTATTGAAAAAGAATACAAATACATACATATATTGTAATTTTTATTATGATTTTTGTTTAATCTACTTACATTAATCGGCGGTTTTCCTGAAAAAGACAATCAACCTCAAACCCCCACCCTTCATTTTGTAATTGTAGGGAGGGAATTGTTTTTTTCGTGCAAAGAACGTGTCCTAACTTTTGTGATATTTTTAAAAAATAGCTAGTCGGTGCTTTTAGTAAAATGTAGATGTAAAATGATCCATAGTATTTAGATATGCAATCGGTTTTTTTTGTAGACCTCTTATTTTTGAAGTAATTTAAATCTAAAAAAAATATGTTGGTTTTAAGGTACTAAAACGCAACAAAAAAAGAAGAAAATTGCAATTATGAACAAAAATAGTAAGATCTTTAATTTGACACCTTACTTTGAACTTTGGGAGCTCGTCACGAATGGAATACAAGAAAATCACAAAAGTTAGGACACGTTCTTTAGGCTTTAATGGTTACAGGATAGCTAACTTGATTAGGGCCACCAGCAAGGGTAAGACCTTAAGAAAAAATACCATACTTTGATTCCATGTTTTTTTTTGTGGGGGGGGGGGGGTAACTGTGATTGCTGGGCACTTGGAAGGAAAGCACTTTTTAATGTTATTATTAAATCAGCAGAGTTATCACCCGTATTTTTAATTCTTTCAATTTTGCTATTTTTAAACTTTTGCAGTTTCAACACATTATTGTTGTTCATGGTAGTTAAGTAGTTATGCGTTAACATTGTTTCCTTTTGGAATTATTACGTGATAAAAAGGTTAAAACATAAAAACCTTTTGAGTATGTGAACATTTTTTGAGTCATAAATTTGAAAGGCTAAGAGTATGGTTGGGTTTGGTCGGATACAGGATATCCGACCGATTTAAAAGAAAAGTTATCTTCATAAAATGGTGTTAAATGGTATATAAAAAAGGTTAAAACTTATGTCTGTCCATATGTCCATCTGTACGTGTTTATGTCTGTCTATAAGTCTGTCAATCTGCAATATTAATGAAGTGTTACTTACTTATTGCTATACAGTACCAAGAATATAAGATTTTTGTTGCATAATATAAAAGATTGTATTGCCGGATATCTGGCGGGATGGTTTCAATATCTGGTACAGTCTTGTTTAAAATTATGTAATTCTATCATGTAAAAATATTTTTGCAAAACAGCAAAAAGTTAATAATTATCAAATAATAATAATTATCTGATAATTATTATTATTTGATTCTTTATTTGTCTTAATTATATACATAAAAAAAGTTTACATCTGAATTATAAGAGTTATTATAACAATTTTAAATAAAGATTATTCCAAGATATTCTCTTTAAAAAAGTGTTAGTTGAATGTAAACCAGAAGTAAAAAAGAGAAAGAAAAATTGCCGTTTATCATAAAAGGTGTACATTTAAATTAAGTTAAGACTTATTCAACATAATCTATTCTCAAAATATGTCAATTTTATACTAAAAAATAGAACTTCAGTAAGTCCTAGAAAGAAAAATAAGCGTCATTAAGAATTTTAAAAAAAGTTTATGATACAAATATTAGGTCAATACTAATCCTAAATATAAACTGATTAAAACTGTGTCTAAAGGATACAAATCTGAACTTTAAATTGTAAATGATGGATAAATAACAGCTTATACCAATAACGAATTCAATTCGGGGGAAAATCACGAAACCTATACATGTTTTTCAGCTGTCGTTGGGGGGCAACAATTATCTGATAATAATAATATAATTTATCTTAAGATTATATGAATTAATATTCTTTTCGGATTAAATTATACCTAATTGTTTTAAGAATCAAAATGCATGGTTTAAATAAGGCTAGCCGTAATGTGCATCTGGATGGACGAACTATGAGCTTTCAAACAACGATTTACAACATCCTCAAAAGCGAAGGTCAACAAATCAAATAGGATACTTAATAATAGGGACATACTTACATTTTAAGACTAGATCATAAAGATGTTTCGCTTATATAATAGTGCCTAATCGTCTTTGGAAAGAACACTTTAAAAATTGGACTTATAACAGGAATAACCAAGAAAAATTTCAAATTGATAGGGTAATTCCAACATGCTTAAAATAACGACCCTAATTATAAGAAAAATCTACCAGTATCTGTCAATTGAAATAATTCTAATATAAAGTCAATTAAATCAAGATAAATAAAGTGAAGTCCAACGAATTTTGTTTGTTATGTCTATTAACAAGAAGGGACCACTATTGGCAGACCATTGATTTTAGGTTTAATCTGTTAAATGAAAAATCTTTTTTAGCAATTTATATATTTATTAGCGGCTATGCTCCTAGAGGCCTGTAATGGTAGGTGGGGAAATGGTGAAGGGGGAGGAGGGGAAGCCGACCATCCACTTTAAACTTTAGTAAAAGTATTTCTAGAGGGGAATTTTAGTTGAAAATCTTGCCTATATTTCTAGAAGATTTACTACTATATCGGTTTAGTGGTTAGCAAGATTCCTTTTCTACAGTCTGGCATATAGATGGAAAGACATCTTGTTACTTTTAAATGAAGAAGGTCTTACATACTCTTTTTTTGGTGTACTGTCCCTTTTAAAAGTGGTAGCTCTTAAAGCTAATTAAGATGCATTTCAAGTTTTTTTTCTTTTAGTTTTATTGTCCATTGTTGGGTGTTCTAAAAATAATCCAAAAATTACTACATCTTAAATATAAATAAATCTACTGTCTCTCTCTATATATATATTATGAGCTACTACGCCCCTAGAGGCCTCCAGGGGGCACTTCAGGTTGGTGGTGGGGGGGTTATTAGATTCAACAAACCGATTTTTAAATTTAGTTTTAAAAAGAAAAAATATTTTTTTTTTTGGGGGGGGGGGGGGTGGGAGGTACTATGGGCGATTTCTCTTGGAAGGGTGGTGGTACACTCCCCCAAAATATTTATAAACTTCCCATGGCCTATGAAAAGCTACAGACACAAAGACATAGATCCTGTTGATATTATTTTTACAATATTTAATAATTTAAAAGTTTTGCTGTTTTGGCATTACACTTTTTTGTTTTATGACATTGAAAGTTATAGTGAGGCCATTTGATGACAATACCCATACCCAATTTACTAAAACGTTCGCATATTGTTGTAGTACAGGGTTCTAAAGAGATAGGATAATGGCCGATAAATTGAAGTATATCCCTAATCATTATTCACAAAATTCCCCAAAGTTGTTGAGCCAACAAATAAGAAAACGTTAATATAAACGGGGACTAGTGCAATAAACAGCCCACTGTCCCCTCTCTAATATGATGTTAAAGGAAGCAATATTTGAATATTAGATTTCTGGGAACTTGTGATATATAAATGTCTTCCTTACACACGTTAAAATTACAACCCCATCCCCTACTCTGTTAAAATCGTGTCGTATTATGTCGTCAATGAAAGTATTTAGTTACAGCCATATATTATTTGAATGAAAGTATGACGATATTTTGTCGGCAACAACCACTTTAAAAGCCCCACATAGTCGCCAAAAACCCTAGAAATCGCATATCCAGAGTTTTGATAAGTCCTACAATAGTTTTTATTATAATTTTGTAAATAACCGGTGTTACTATCGGCCATTTTTCATTATGACACACATTATGTCAAAAAAAACATACTTTTTACTTTTCTTCTAAACATAATTGTTTAGAACAAATAACTTTTTTTATATTTTGTTTAGAAAATGAGGAAAAAAATATCCCACGAATCAACGATTTGAGAACCCCTGCCTAACTTAGTTTTTATTTTTAATGACATGCTTGTAGCTAACAAGTAACCCTAGGTGGACATCTTTTATCTCAAAAAAAAGGTACACCGACAAACGTCCTACTACGACAAACGTCCTAATGCGACAAACATCCTAATCCGACAAACCTCCTAAACGACAAACGTCCTAAGCGACAAACCTCCTAAATGACAAACCTCCTAATGCGACATCTTTTAAGTAAAACCCCCTAAAAAACTTTTCAAGTGATATCACATTTATTAAGTGTGAGGTAAGGGTCGATATTTTTAATGCAAGGTTGTATCGGGTTCGAAACCATGCCGTTGGGTAGCCAACACAGACTTTGGGACAACTGTCGGACGGATTTTTAAATTTCACCCTGTGGACAAAGTTATTCAAGAAAGAAATTTCGGTTTTGAATTTCGTCCCTGTGTGTTTTATCGCCATATTGGATTTTATTGTTCAACTTTTTTAACAGCAGTGGTGGATTTTATCCTCAAATTTTGGAAGATTTTTTTTTATTTTTTAACTTTTGAAAAATTTTAGGACGTTTTACTTAAGAAATGTCGCATTAGGATGTTTGTCCCTTTAGGTGGTTTGTCGCATTAGGGGGTATGTCGCTTAGGAAGTTTGTCGCATTAGGATGTATGTCGCATTATGAGGTTTAGGACGTTTGTCGCATTAGGACGTTTGTCCCTTTAGGAGGTTTGTCGGTGTACCAAAAAAAACACAAGTTTGCTATAAGTTGAGTTTGGTTTGGATGAATATGAATGATCGAATGTCATTTTTAACCATTGAAAAAAAACTAAAAACTTTGGGTACTTTTCAAAAATCTTGATTGGTTGGTTCAAACTAGTAATGACTTATCAACCCTAATCCCAAGAAGGGCTGAGTAATTTTCTTTTGTATAACTTGGGATATACATCTATTCATCATATCCAATGTCTTATCGCTTAAAGTCCCTGACGAAATTATGCTGTTCTACAAGTTCTTTGATTAATTTATAAGTAATTCATTCTTATGACAGTACAATTTATTCAACAGACATACAAACATCATTAAGAGTAGCTTCGCTGCTTGAGTTAAAGACTTTCTTTGTTTTGAGTTTAGTTGAAATGACCTTGATTTTTAAACACATAGAAAAAAAGTACTTCCTTTCTAAGAAATTACTTCAAAGACCGTTAAAATAATAGATTAAACAAGGATGACAATATCCAAAAGAAACAAAGTGACGAGTTAATGCTAAGTTTACATGGGAATATTTCAAAGCAGCGACGAAAATCATATTTTTATCAGAAATGTAAGAGAACAATGGGCTGTTTATTACAATAGTCACCAAAGTTTCTTTTTCACTTTTTTTATTCGTTGGATTTAAAACTTTGGGGACCTTTATTGAATATTAATTCGTTATCTAAATAAGTTGAGTGTCTAAATGTTTCAACCAATAATTGTAATTTTACACAGTGGGTAATTTTGTGTATATGCATCAATTTAGCGGTCATTGACTTATCCCTTTAGATACCTGCCTTTTTATTCTGTTACATTTGTAGATTGAATGGTAATTGGTTATTTATCTATGTACTTCTTTTTCCGCCTTACTTTCAGCTATATCTATCTATCTATTTATCTACCAGATATCTATCTATCTATTAAGATAAAAGGTTACTATTAGTAAGAATTCGTGAAACTAAAAACTTCCGCTCCCACAATGGATGTAGAATATACTTGGATATTACAACGGGAGAATTTTTTTTCAATTCAAGGTTGCTAACATTGAACACGTTTATTGGTCAGTTCGTTTATCTAGTAGAAGGGAAAGTGATTGCGTAAAGGAGGAGGAGGTGGGAAATGTTTTTTTTAGCAAGTAAAGCTTTATTAGAGAACATGAAAATCCAAGTAAAAATATATCTATTTCTCCAACCACAGAAACAGAAAGGGATAGGGCACCCAAAAAAAGTATTTTTTCCCTCATTAATCTATTTATAGCAGTTTATTTTTAACAAATTTATATCGTATTTTTTTTATAATAAACCTTTATTTGTACTTAAAATGTATATGATTGCTTTTTTTAGGCAAGAATGCCCAAGACCAAAAAATGATAGGAGCAAAACGTCTGTCCTTAAATCAGACCGAGAGTGAATGAGAGGACAGAAAAAAAGCTAAAACCATCCCAAGATTTTTTTTATCTAAAATTAAAATAGACTAAAAGCATCCGGGACCTATTTAAAAACTTCTAAAAAATATAGGAGATTATCAAAAACATACTTCTTTTAATAGGATTGTAGAAATTTGCGCTTAAAAAGTGGTGACACTTATCTTCTAGATGAATTAGTTTGATTATTCTACAACTCTATGGTCTAATGTGCATAGTGGAACCTTAAATTATCTGTAAAGGAAAAATATGTTTCAAGGCTTTTTAAGTCAACTTTGAGCATAAATGTCCAATATGATATCTATCTATTTAATTTGAGATGTCCTAAGTAAAACAAGTAACTAATAAGAACGGTCTTTGTTAAAGTTTTGCAAGCATTACTATTGAGAAAAAAATCCGCAATTATGATTTTCTTTTTCGCACAGATCATGCTAAAATTACAAGTATTTTTAGATACTAAAAATTTTCACGGATTGCATTTCTAAATTTGCTAAAAAATGTTGCAAAAATTATTTTTTTACTTCTCTTTCTTTTAAAGAAAGCAAATTCTTTTCAAAATAATATTTTAATATACTTTAAGTAGTACAAAAAAAAGTTTAGGAACTTGGGTATTTTAACAAAGAAACAAGGATAAAACATCTTTAAAACGTAGCTTTTTAAAAATGAAAGGACAGCATGATGTAAAGTAAAGTTACTATTTAATATGTCCACACACCATAGAAAATCACATTTAAAAACTCAATCAAATCACATACCTAAAAAATTAAAAATATATTTAAAATTAATTTGATAATAGTTATTTCTCGCATCGTATTATAAACGGCTTTCCGCGGATATAGAATGTACAATTATGAGATTAAAACTAGTTTTTTTAGCCCCGAGGTGACGAAGTCACCGGCTAAAAAAACTAGTTTTAATCTTATGATTGTACATTTCTATATTCGTAGAAAGCTGGATATAATACGATGCTAGACATAGTTTTTTCGTATGGATGAGAACCGGTTCCTATCCACCGGATTCGAATGAATACGAGAAAATAAATTGTTCTTGAATTTCTTTTAATACTTCAAAGAATCGTTTCTTAGGCCAATGGATATAAAAAAACGTGCATATTATGACAGGGGAAAATTGTCGTCAATTTAGGTTGCTAACATGGAACTCATTTATTGTTCAGTTGGTTCATGAAGTCTCAAGCCAGTTTTGCTAATGTATATTTGTCCTATTTTAAAGTTTCAATTCTATTGTCTCGAAGATTTTATCTTTTAATGTGACACAATTTTTTGTTTCAAAGATTATATACATATTAATTTTACCAAAACAAGGATGACAACATCCATAAAAGCGAAGCCCTGAAACGGTAGGACAAACGGACATTAACACTTGTATAATGTCGTAACTGAATAATCAGAATGTAAATGTATAAGAGTCAAAGCAAAATTGTAAGTAAATTTGTTGAAAAACTGCTTGATACAGGATGTTTACGGACATACTTACATTTTTAGGACTTAATTATAGAGTTGCTTCGCTTATAATATTGTACTTTGTTGTTCCAGGAATCAGTATACCAAAAATCAGACCAATCGGATAATTAGGTCACATACAAATTTGTTGTTAAAAATGTAAAAAAATCAACATGTTTAAAATGGACGTACGGACATTCTGGTAATGATTATAGAGTTGCTACGCTTTCTAACTCGAACCCAACTACTACAGGAATCATCATGCAAAGTTTGAAATCGATAGGACAATTCTAACATGCCTAAATTAACGAATAAAAGCTATCTATCTCGGACGTACGGACGGACGGACCGACCCTAATTATAGAAAAGCTTCGCTTTTAACAAGGGTGGCAACTTTTATATAAAGCAAAGCTAGACAAACCAACCAAAAAGTTGGTCAGACGAGCAGATATTATCCATGAGTTTTAGCACTATTAATTTAGAAAACATTGAGAATATTCTATTCTAAAAATGACTGTATAACAATAGTGTAAACAAATTATTGTATCGTATTACAGACAGTTTTTCGCGATTGGTAAATGATTTAATCCTGTTTTGAAAGCCCTGATAGGCCGAATATCTGGGCCAACATAACAGTGATTGATTTCATAAGTTTATTTTATTTTTCGTGGAAAATTAAATATAATATGATATAATACATGATTTTTCGGTATATCAATATTTTCCAATAAGTAAAATTTTTATTATTTTCTAAAATTTCTAACTTTTTTAGGGAATTTACCTAATTATCATCATTAAATACTAAATCCATATTAGGTCATAAATGGATCTAAAATTAACCACCATTAGTAAGCTTCCAAAACTGCTAGAAAGAAAGTGAGATATATTGTGTTTTAATGGATTTATTATTACTTGGATCTTTACACCAGATTATCATGTACTCTTGAAGCTGGCTAAAATAATAGCTCTCCCCTTTACCCTATTTATTTTTTTTAAATTAGGTGTTTTAGTAGCAATGTGGACTGAAAAATAACTACCAAAAATGGTTAATAAGCAGAGGAAAAGGGATAACTAAATTTATATATTATATAACTTTCAAAGATTTTGTTTTTTTTTAACTTTTACCTTTAGTACAACAAAAAAGAAAGAGAGAGAGAGAGAGAGAGAGAGAGAGAGAGAGAGAGAGAGAGAGAGAGAGAGAGATAGATAGAGAGAGAGAGAGAGAGGAGAGAGAGAGAGAGAGAGAGAGAGAGAGAGAGAGGAGAGAGAGAGAGAGAGAGGAGAGAGAGAGAGAGAGAGAGAGAGAGAGAGAGAGAGAGAGAGAGAGAGAGAGAGAGAGAGAGAGAGAGGAGAGAGAGAGAGAGAAGAGAGAGAGAGAGAGAGAGAGAGAGAGAGAGAGGACAACAATGGGCTGTTTAATACACTAGTCCCCAAAGTTTTATGTTAATGTTTTCTTATTCGTTATCTCAACAACATTGAGAACTTTAGCGAATTTTGATTGGTTGGTTCATTAAGTTGAGTGTTCAACTGTTTGAACCGTTTAATTTTAATCTACAGAAGGGATCATTTTGTGTATCATCATTGGGGATGTACATCAATTGATCGGCCATTGTCTTATCCCTTTAGATCCCTTACAACAACATTTTACTACTTTAGGAGTGTAGATCTCCCCTCTCTCACTTACCTATCCATAAATTCATAATTTTAGGGGGAGAGAGGGGGCGGAGTCATGGGGCAATAAATCTCCCCCCATATAAAACAATCAACTTTTAATGACTAATTTCTCGCCTAAAAATTTTCAATTTTATATATAAAAGGAAACTTGGTGGGTTACATTTCTTAAAGGTCAATCAGGGTGGTGGGGAGTAAAAAAGAAAAACCCTCCATTAAAAAAAATATTTATTAGCTGCCCCATACCTGTAGAAATGGAACTTAAAAAAATTTGAAGTTGATGGGACATAACGTCTAACCTCCCCCCCCTTAAGAAAATTTTGTTTACATTTTAATTTTAATATATATACAGACTAGCGGCTTCGCCCCTAGCCTCTAGGGGCTTTGCTCAAAGAGGTTTGATCAAACCAATTTTCGTATTTTAGATTTAAAATAAAAAAGAAAAAGAAAAAACAATTTTTTTTTGGGGGGGGGGAATTATTATTTTTCTTTTTTTTTTTTGGGGGGGGGGGTATTTTTCATTTTTGGGGGGGTTGGGGGTGTCCCAACCCCCAAGAAAATAGTTACAAACCTTCCCGGGAACTATTAGAAGCTACCCTGTAAAGGAGAACCCGATCGGTTCAGCGGTTAGCGAGATCCTTCGCTACAAACAGACAAACAAACAGACAGACATCGTTCTACTTTGTATTATAGATAGGTCCTAGAGAGTGTCTTCGAAATGAGATTGATAGATAGATAGATGGTAGAACGTGGTGCAGAGTAGCTTATATATGTAGTGATGCTGCTCTATAATTTAAATGTATGTCAGTCAAGGCAACTGTTAGACGTCATTTTTTTTTACCAATAATATAGAACGAGTAGTAAATTTAATCAAATTTTTCTAAACTAGCATCTAGGAGGTAAGGAAGGGCAGGAAAGTAGCTTAAAACCATCCCAAGATATAAATCTAGGAAATAAGATAGTCTAAAACCTGTTGAGACCCTAAAATAAAGAATATAAATCAGGAAGAATTTAATTGTTTTCGATATCTTAAGCTACATACAAAACAAACTTTGTTTTTGTTTCTTTGCTTCGCTATTTATGCATGTTGTCATTATTTTGTTTAAAAAAGGTGTTTTTAGAGCAAAATTGATTTACAGCCCAAAATTAACCCAAATAACAAAAAGTAGTATACAATAAAAGTGGTTCATTTTTTAAAAGAAAAAGACATAAAACAAAGCGGGGAAAATAATGAAAAAGAGGTGATGTTCAAGAAAAAAGATAGATAGAGAGAGAGAGAGAGAGAGAGAGAGAGAGAGAGAGAGAGAGAGAGAGAGAGAGAGAGAAAGAGAGAGAGAGAGAAAGAGAGAAAGAGAGAAGAGAGAGAGAGAGAGAGAGAGAGAGAGAGAGAGAGAGAGAGAGAGAGACAGAGAGAGAGAGAGAGAGGGAGAGGGAAAATAGCTAAAAATTGATTTGAACAGACCGAAAAAAAAGATTTAGCTATAAACTTGTTTTATTTTAATCTCTATGAGTCTATATAAACAATAACAGTTTTGACCATTATTGTGTATTAATAAAAATTACTGGTATCCAAAGTTTATAAATATGCTCTCTGATTCGTTGGATAACAAACTTTGGGTACTTTTCATGAATCTTGATTGGTTGGTTTAACCAGTTTCTAAAATTTATAAACAATATCTATCAGCAAAGGGGTAATCTTGATAATCATCATTGGGGATTTTAATTAACATCAATAGTCTTATCCTTTAAGATCCCTTTATTATTATATTGAAACATTGATATTATAAATTACTAATTAGTCATGTTGATAAATATATAATAAACTTGAGAGACAAACGGATGTACGGACATATCTTAGCTATAGAGTACCTGCGCTACCTAAAATCTCCAAAAAGTCGATCGACTGCAAAATGTATTTAGACAATCTGTTTTCAATCATTGATCTAAAAATTTGATTTCTCCTATTGGCCTTTTTAAACACATGTTCACACAAAATGCTACGAAATTTTGTTTATTACAAATCCTGACAATGAAGTAACAGGATTTCTGTCTGTCTATCTGTTT
Organism: Acartia tonsa; assembly: GCF_053477335.1. NCBI lineage: Eukaryota > Metazoa > Arthropoda > Copepoda > Calanoida > Acartiidae > Acartia > Acartia tonsa. The sequence continues at coordinate 4,774,131 of NC_137273.1, read as the reverse complement.
GTTTCGAAGGATCTGACTAACCACTGAACCGATAAGGTCCCCTTTTACGGGGTAGCTTCCTATTAAGTTTTACTACTAAAATTAAAGTACGTACCCTATATCCTATATTTCTAAACAAAACACCCATTGTCTTATAACAACGTTATCATATTCGTTGACTTCATATTAACATCTACTATTTTTTTAAATTTTTAAATTGATTTCGACCAATCATTTTTATCTACAGAAGGGGCATTTTTGTTTATCATCATTGGGGATTTATGTCTATTTCTCTTCCATTGCATTGTCTTACACAAAGATTGGATGGGTAAAAACACTAATTTTTAGTGGTAATATTAACTCGTACTGTAAATATTTATGCGGGAATGATGAATCACCGCCATGTCACTGTCATTAGCTTTTCTATTATGGACATCAGTCTACCAAGATTATATATCAAGGAATGATTGTCTGTGGATTGCGCATTTATTCCATGTTGCCATTACTTAAGCCATCATTTAGAGAAATAGAAGAAGGAAGTAGACAATTGGCTGTCTATTACACTAGTCGCCAAAGTATTTAATAAAGTTTTCTTTTTCGTTGCCTAACAACTCTGAGGACTTTTAATGAATTTTGATTGATTCGTTCATTAAGTTAATTGTCTAAATGTTTCAAACAATCATTATAATTTACAAGGAAATTTTCTATATCATCATTCGGGATGCACATCAATTTATCGGCAATTGTCTTATCCCTTTAGATCTCTGAGAAATATAACTCTTTGATAGCAGGTAAAGAATAGTTAAAAGTTATCATTAATTTTATAGTTCACGGAATATTCTAGGGAGGGAAGGAACATAAGACTGTAAATTACACAGGTATCCAAAGTTTAATAACGACGTTACACTGTTAAAAATAATTTTTTTTTTTAGCATCAGGTAATACTATATATTCTTCACATTAATGTATAGTATCAATCCGTACGTACTAGGAAAAAAACCTCATTACGATACAAGGATGTTTTCAATGCTGTGTTTAAGTATTAGGTAATGTTCTGTGAAGTAACATGTAGTGCTAAATAATGTATTTGTCTGTAGAGTATTATCCAATACGCTCTTGGGAATAAAATTCAGTACAGTAGAAGTAATTTTTCATTACCCTCCTTCGCAATTGTTGTTACCCTCTATCATAATTCTTGATACTTTGTAGAGTATGAAACTGTTTTACTTTGTATGAAAGACCAGTTTATAATATATGATTATTATATGTACATATACATTTTGTTATATCAACAAACATACCAAGCAGAGCCATAAAACATTAATTTAAATGTAAATTTAGTAAAAAAATTACTTTAAAGATGTTTAGGACTAAACATTATCCTTAAAAATAAAAACTATGGTCAGTCATAATTACAAAAAACAAAATTATAATTCTGAGCATAAATAGTAACATTTCATCTCTGTCTAAAACGACCAAGCACAAAACACTTCCATGAGAGGTGTGCACGAATGGTGTCTGTTTCAATTATTCTTTACAGTACAGATTTGTACCCTAGAACGTATGAATAGTTACTATTTTAATAAACCATTCTCTTGCGTATTGTCTGATACCCTACAGCGTATGAAATAGTACTAAATCAAGAAACATTTCTACAGCGTATTTTCCGATACCCTACAACGTATAAAATATTACTATTTTTATAAACTTTTCTACAGCTTATTCTATAGTACCCTAGAGCGTATCAATCGATACTAAAAAAATGTATGGGTTCTGTATAGTAATAATTATTGTGTTATATAGTATTACATAGTGCTATATATTAATTATATAGTTGTAGCGTTCTTACGGGTCCAATACTCTCCAGAGTATCAATTGATACTAAATAAAAAAATTATTTTTAATAGTGTATCTTAATCGATTGGTTGTTCCTAAATAATAGTATTTCTCGCATCGTATTATTTCCGTGGATATAGAATGTACAATTTTAAGATTAAAACCAGTTTTTTGGCCCCGAGGTGCCGAAGGCTACGGCTAAAAAAACTGGTTTTAATCTTATGATTGTACATTTTTATATTCGTAGAAAACTGGATATAAAACGATGCTAGACCTAGTTTTTTCGTATGGATGAGAATTGTTTCCTATCCGCCGGATTCGAATGAATACGAGAAATAGTATTATCAGATTTTTTTTATCTAAAGAAGGGGTAATTTTCTCTATAACAATTAAATGTACGCATATCAATTTGTCGTCCTTTATCTTATCCTTTCAAATCCCTGGAAAATATAGTTATCTTTAACCATCGGAAGGAGAGACTTTCTGACTTACTCTAGCTACAGAATTGAACCCGCGACCGTGACTCAACATGTAGCGCATCCGCTCGTCGTCGGGAAGGTGATAGGTTCGAATCTCGGTCCGACACCGCGTCATAGCTAAAGACGTTAAATATGGATACCACTGCTACTATGTCAGATGCGCGACGTAAATAGTTGGAGTGGGGGGAATGCCTTGGCCCAAAACAGGCGCAACTCGTTACAATGCACAAAGGTCGTGCATCTCAGAGAGTTGGTTGTTTGATGGGCGATTGGACGCTTTACACCGCATTCATAAGCGGAGTATGTTTTAAGGTGCGTGGAGAGAGGTCTAGTTACCTAGTACCCGAAGCGACACCAAGCCCCCTAGAGTCTTAACATCTACTCTAGCTACAGAAAAGCAGGAATACCAACTTGTCTACCCTACTATAAACCTCTGGAGGTGTGAAACCATTTACGCAAAAGGTTATCATATTCGATTAGGAGATACAATTGTAAAGCCAAGAGAATTTGTAGGAATCTTGAGGATTAAGACATAGGACGATAAATTTGTATTCATCCCCAATAATGATAAACAAAATTATCAAATTCTGTATTAAATTATTGATTGAAAAGTTTTAACTGGCCAATCAAAATTCAATGTGTAAGTACCCACAAGATTTCGAATAACCAATAAGAAAGAATAAGTAAGTGGTTGTAATAAACCTTTGGGTACCATTAATATTTACAGCCCATTTGATAATATAATATTTCTGCGATAGTGTATGCATACCATCCCTAGACCAACCATATTTGCACAAGTTTTGCTATATCTAATATATTTGCAGAAGTGTCTGCACACCACGGCAGGACCCAACCATATTTGTACAAGTTTTGCTATATTTAATATATTTGCAGAAGTGTCTGCACACCAGGGCAGGACCCAACCATATTTGTAAAAGTTTTGCTATATTTAATATATTTGCAGTAGTGTCTGCACACCACTGCAGGACAAACCATATTTGTACAAGTTTTGCTATATTTGATTAGCATCTGGAAATTATTTGGGGAATGTCGTTCAGACATGTTTAAACCATGTTATTTTTAGTAGCGAAGCTTCTCTATGATAAAGGTAAGTCCGTACGTCACTAAGTAAGAGTAAACTAAGTAAAAAAAAGACTAATGGGATAAAACAATGGCCGATAAATTGACGTACATCCCTAATGATAATACACAAAACAACCTCTTTGTAGATTATAATAAGTGGTTGAAACACTTAACTTAATGAACCAACCAATTCAATAAAAGTCCCCAAAGTTGTTAAGCCAACGAGACGTTATTATCATAATCATAAGTAAAACAATATCCACTTCCTTACTATTTCATTTTGACCAAAACAAATTTAGAACCTGAATTTCATTTTTAAATCTCACCCAAAGCTATTGCTTAACCCAACAAAAACATTTTGGACTTTAAGTATTTTGATTGTATGTTCAATTTTCTTTTGCAATCTATTTAATGGATTTTATTATTGCAAACTACAGGGTGTTTCTTTTCAACTGTGAATAAAAATATTGATAGAAAAATTGTAAAAGTTTCAAAGTTTTCATTTGGGCATTAAATAGACTATAATCTATTTAATGCCCAAATTATTAAAACAATAGTTAAAAGTTATCTTTTTATCGATAGAAGTGGTTATAATGTTTTAGGCTAATTTGAACTATTTAAAAAAAAAACTTCTTGCTGTTTATTTTGTTAACTTCAAACATGATTTGAAATAATTTTCAATTTCTAATTATTTATCATGTTTAAAAGTTGGGACAAATTGAAAATAATTTACCTCTCATAAAAAGAATTCTTAATCGGTTCCAGAACAAACGCAGGAGTCCCAAACGTCGGAGTAAACAAACGCAGGAGTGTAAAAATATTAATTTAATTAAGTATTTCTATACAGATTAGGTTAGGTTAAGATATGAATGAACAAATAAGCCCCCCACAGGGGTTAGGCATTTAAAAACCTATAAGATGGTCTAAGATAGGTTAGGTTAGAGAAGTGTCCACCGACGTTTGTCCACTCCGACGTTTGGGACTCCAGCGTTTGTCGTAGGACCACTTAATTTAGTATTATTTATATTCTTCCCCCCCCCCCCCCTAATAAAAGAAAAAATCATCAAAATCAACTTAAAAACATGGAAAGTCTGGACTAGTTTGTGCTAACCAATCATGATTTATTTGATGTGACAAACTGGAGATCCAATCAATTAGAGAATGTGTTTATAAAACGTTGGGTACCAATGAATGGGGTATTCCTATCCAGTTTTTTTGTTTAGGAATGAATATTTTTACCCGAGGGAATAAATGATGGACCGATATTTATTCACGTGAATAATTGATACCTATCGGTCCATCATTTATTCCCTCGGGTAAAAATATTCATTCCCATATAAACAACCCCTTAAATAGTGGATGTAAATATTCATTTATTTCCCTGGTATCTCATTTATATCCCTGGTATGATTTTAGAAGATTTTTAATTTTTTTTGGAAGATTTTATAATTTTTATTAATTACTAAAAGAAAGAAAAATTATACCAGGGAAATAAATGAAATTTAAAAACCAAAATTAAACCACATTTTACTAGCATAAAAATGAGTTTTTGTTTAAATGAGAATGATATTCCTGTCCAGTTTTTTGTTTAGGAATGAATATTCCCTCGGGTAAGAAATATTCATTCCTAAACAAAAAACTGGATAGGAATATCCCATTCCTAAACATATTTTTTACCCGAGGGAATAAATGATGGACCGATAGGTCATCAATCATTCTCGTGAATAAATGATGACCTATCAGTCCATCATTTATTCCCTCGGGTAAAAAATATTCATTCCTAAACAAAAAACTGGATAAGAATACCCTATTCCTAAACAAAAAAACTGGATAGGAATATCATTCTCATTTAAACAAAAACTCATTTCTATGCTAAAATGTGGTTTAATTTTGGTTTTTAAATTTCATTTATTTCTCTGGTATAATTTTTCTTTCTTTTAGTAATTAATAAAAATTCTAAAATCTTCCAAAAAAAAAATATAAATCTTCTAAAAATGATACCAGGGATAAAAATGAGATACCAGGGAAATAAATGAATATTTACATCCACTATTTAAGGGGTCGTTTATATGGGAATAAGAAATTATGTTTTACCTTTTCTACCTGAATTAAATCTATCAAGAAATATTAATGGAAATGTACTTTTAGCACCAAAAAAAAATGAAATTCATACTACGGTTTTATTACTTTTGGTGTGACAGAGAATGTCATTTTGAAAAAGAAAGTAATTCAATTTCAATGGTCTATGACGTTTTGTCATATAAATAAGTAATAAATTACATTTATGTAGACTACTGGTATACATATACTCGTTTATGTATACCAGTATGCCACTAGAGGCCTCTAGGGGCACTTGAATTAAGGGGGGGGGGGTCTGAGCGGAGAATCATCTCCCCACTAAAATTTTAGTAAAACGAATAAAAAAATCTCTTTTGAGGGTGGAGGTATACTCCCGTATAATAGCTATATACCTTCCCTGTAAAGAAGTACCATAGACGTTATCGCATTGACAGATACACAAACAGAAAGGCATCATGTTACTTAAATAAATAGATTAGTATAAAAAAAACCTACATGTGAAATTTTTAATGTTAGTTTATTTCACAATCCCTGTTTTTTTGTCTCTTACTTTCTTATCTTCTGTTCTTTCTTTGAACAACCCCCACATTTGGTTTTGTACAAATTTCCCCTTAGATTTAAGTAATGGGGGTGGTCGCCCTTCTTGGAACTTTAAGGTACAGAAGATATTGGGTTTGTGTCTTTCCTTATGGTTGGATGTCACGTATTAAAAATCAGAAAGGGAGAAGACTTTGGACTGTGAATTTTACTTTAACCCATATTTTTACAAACATGTCCTCTGTTTTTTTTCTGGCGTCTTGATTGGTTGGTTCAAACTAGCACTTTTCAATCAAAAAATTTAATTTACGGATGAGTTCAGAATTGTTTGTTATCATTGGGGATGTCCATGTTTCTATCTCTAAAAAGAGGGATACTTTTAGGGGTCTAAACAATTTGAGGGAGAAATTGCGAAGCATTTCTTACGATGACTTTTATCATTTGTAGTAATGACAATTAAATTAAGTTTGCAAGGATTCTGCTGCGTACTGTTCTCATACTAACAAAGAATAAGTTATAAAGAATTCAGCGCTTTAACACAAAGTACCATCTTAAGCACTGAAAACCCTATCACTTATATTTTTTGATAAATCAAAAATAAGGGGTAGATGGTAGTTTTTCGTTGGGCCGATAAAGTCTGCTTTACAGTGAAGCTTCTTATATGTCTAGGGAAGGTTTGTTCCACCATCTTACCAAGAGAAATAGCCAATGGAAAAAATAACTTTCCCCCATCTTAAGAAACCTAAATTAAAAGTGAAGGGTTGACTTAACTAACCATCAGGTGCCCCTAGAGGCCTCTAGGGGGCGTAGTTGCTAGTATAAAATAAGCTGCCCAATTCACTATCTATAGTAGTGTAAGCAAACGACTTTTTACTACTTTGCACACCGCCCTTATAGATAAGATGATTTTAAAGCATAACTCAAAAATTGCAGGTTTAAATATTTATTGCAACTATTCTAATATATAAGTTATTATGGATTTAAACCGTTCTAGTGAAGCTGAATGGTTTTAGGCTATTTCTGAATTAATGTTTTGTGGTTAGTTTAAGCTATTTTTTCTGCCCTCTCAGACCCTACGCCCTTAAATTGAGTACCCCTTGATGCTAAGGGTGAAGCCACTAGTAAAAATAAAGAAAAAACTACTTTATAGACCTACTAAAACATTATTTAATTGTAGATTATTTTTTTAAGCAAAACTATTCTTTTGGTCGTCTAAATTATTAGCGCATTTTTAGAGTGAAATTAATTCAATTGTCAAAGCAAAGTACTCATAAACATAAAAAATGCAATTGGAAAAAAGTCTTTAAAAAGCTCAGCTACTCTATAATTGAATAAACTATATAAGAATTACCTACGATACTTAGTTTTCTTTCGTTAAATTCACTTTTTAAATTTTTTTTGTCTAAATTCTATGAACTTTCATGTATAAGTAATTCTGATGTAATACGTCCGTTTGTCCATCCGCCTGGTAAATAGGAGTTACTCAGATGCTAATTAAGACAAACAAAGTATCTGAAATTTTGGCGCAGATCCAGTCTGTAAATAAGCATCTAGTGTACTTCTAATAGATGTTGTGATTATAAACCAATTAATAATCTTGAAATAAATTTATTAAAAAACAAAACTTGAAATATGTTTATTCTTATTTATTTACTAATTCCAAATAAATTGTCATTTTTTTCACGCAAAGCTTAAACAAAAAAAGATCTTTTGTATCACTAAAAGAAACACTTATTGCTTAATAAATGTTTTTGAAATTTAGTATACAATTTGTTTGAGAAATAAAAAATAAAAAACTGGTATACTATTATGGACCAATATGGCTCTCTTTTACTTTCGTATGTGTCCCAATGTTTTGCCAATTTTGGGTAGGGTACCTTCGCTCTCCCGAGATAATGATCATAAGAGAAAAAGCCCCAACTTCTTACCATTTCTTTCAAAAATAAATTTAAAGAGTAAACGGTGGTTATTTTATCACTTATTCGATATCTAGGGACGCAACTGGAATAACTAAAGTCAAAGGTAATAACTTTTTTTTATGCATGTACGTCAGCTAAAAAAATATGGATATTTTCATTCTTGTTTCATATAGATTTTATTGAAAATGACGTAAAACTTAAAACCTAGAGTAAATAAAAATGATTTAAAATCTAAAATTGTATTAAATTCTCGCCATAAAACATTATATCCTATTGCACAAGTTTACTAAAAAATATAAACAAAGTATTGCGATTATAAATAGTTGATTCCGGTCCTTTAATAGTATTGTTCTAAGGGATCTTAATTATTTTGGACACTGCTATCAGAAACCAATTGATTAAAACTGATTAATTGATTAACTTATTAAAAATATTCATGGTTTTGAAGCCAACGAATCAGAGAATTATAATTTACAGTCCAAAGTTCCCCTTACTTTCCACGGATAATAAAATAAAAGGATAATTTCAGTTTTGTTAGCCCTAAGAGGCCTAAAGACCAATAAAACTGGTATTAATCATTTATATTTTATTAATAGTGAAAAATAGCCATGTATTTTCAGCATGGCTCAGAACCTGTTCTAATCCAGAGAATATTGATCAGTATTGAGCAATACTGGAATAAGCTTAAGCCATTCTGTATGTAAAACTAGCACCATCAATATCGTGTTTTATGTATTGCCTTTAAAATTCCTTAGTGCATTTTTTAAGGACTTTTAACTTTAATAGGGTAACATATATACCCACATAATATAGAGAAACTTTAATATATCTTACATGGGTAGTATTCACAAAAAAACATTTATACAAGGGCGATATTTATAAAAAAGAAATAGAAAAAAATCATTGGTGGATATACATACAGACGAGGTGATATGTATATTGAGCCAACTGCTAAACAGATCTATATCTCCTTTATAGAGCAGCATTTTAAATGTCTAGGGTAGGGTGATAACTATTTCAGGGGAGGGAAACCCCATTCCCCCAGAAAAAATCGAACCTTGAAAATAATCCACCGGTATTATTTGCTTTTTAAAACAAAAGAGTAAAGGATCAATTTCTTATCTCCCCTATTTGTAGCCATTATAAGTTTTTAGTAGGGGCGTAGCCACTAGTTTAAAAAGGCTGCAAATTGCTATTTTTTTTTCTAGGACGAACATAATTATGAATACCGCCCAAACATCATGTCTTCCCACGCAGAGAAGGTTTAAATTGATCCCTGGAGAACTAATTAAGATTTACTGATTACACAAACATACTAGAGCTGGATCTTTAAATCATTTAAGTGGTGAGCCAGATCGGGGTGCGCCGAATTTCAGCCAATCACAGCGCGGCATTTCATGAAATGCTGTGCTCTCATTAGTGGTAAGTTGGCTCACCCCGATCTGGCTCACCACTAAAATGATTTAAAGATCCAGCTTAGGTAAGGTGCCATTGTATAATGGGCAAAAATTGCAAAATTTTCTATTTTTATACGGAGAAAAAAATTTACACTAAAGCCAGAGAGACAGACAGACGGACAAAGTAAGTTTACATATAGTAAGTAAGCCGTCTATCTATGAAAATAGTTGAGTATAGTTATTTCTTTCATCGTATTATAAACGGTTTTCCGCGGATATAGAATGTACAATTATAAGATTAAAACAAGTTTTTTTTAGCCCCGAGATGCCGAAGGCACGGGCTAAAAAAACTGGTTTTAATCTTATGATTGTACATTTCTATATTCGTAGAAAACTGGATATAATACGATGCTAGACATAGTTTTTTCGTATGGATGAGAACCGGTTCCTATCCACTGGATTCGAATAAATACGAGAGAAAATTATTTTTTTTTCTGCAGAATTTCCATGTAATTTAAACCGACAGACCATAAAAGTAGTACGCCTGATGCGTGTAGAACAGATAAATCTTCACAGAAAAATTCACCCACATATCTTAAATATTAGTCAGGAAAACCACAGTTTTTGCTTTATTGCTATCTCGTCGTAGTATTGTATAAACATACCAGCGAAATATATTGATTGTCAAGTACTTATATAACATAATATGTTTTTTCTAAAAGAAATAACTTATGAAACATTAATGCGCATTAATGACAATATTAAGTTTATTAAATAACAAAAAAAATATTTCCACGTGGTAAAGCTCTTGTATTGACTTACCTAAAACAAACAAAAAATCATGTATATATACTAGAGTTGGCTCGATATAACTATCTCACTATTGGCTAGTTTTCTATGAGTACATATCTATTTATCTATTTCTCAATAAATCAATTTTCCTCCCCCGCCATTACTATCTAAAAGAAAGAAGTAAATATTTAATAATCTAAATGATTTTAAAAAGATTTTTTCAATTATATTTTTTTTTTCACATTACCATCACCAAAGGGTTTCAATATTTGAACACACAAAGGGTGTCGCCACAATCAAATTCTTTTAAAACAGAGTTTTCTTAAATTTACTATATTTAAAATTTAAATTTTCTTTTTTATGATTAGAAATTAAATACTTCAATATAATATAAATAGCAACATGAAACGAAAAAAATGAATTTATTTTTAATAAAGTAAAATAATGGGTCTCATCGTTCTGGGCAATGAGAGTTTATTATGGATTTTTGAAGCACTATGAGTTTTAAACATTTATTCATTGGAAAACTTGAGCTCATTTATAGACATTTATTTCCTATATAGATCTTACATGGATCTTGAAGTAATAAAGCAGGCTGTTTTGTAACTGTTAAAAATTAGAAGAATCTATCAAATAAAAGTTATCGCAAATATACTTAGTAAATGAGTGTTATGACATTTAAATTAAGACTAGAACAAATAAGTACAATAGTAGTGTATTTTCAAAAGTATATGGCAAAGAGGGAGGAGATATTTTGACTGTTAAATACACTGGAATCCAAACTTAGAGTATTCTTTTTGAATGAATAACAGTTTATTGTTCATTTTCTTTTCCACAAAAATCCGCAAATAATATAAATAAATCTGTGTTATATAAAATAATTTTTGCAAACATTTATGTAATTAAAGACTTCCTACGTGATTTTTAATAGCTTTTTTGACCCACTTGGTTTATATAAGCAATATACAACCATGAGTTGTATTAATGACTACTAGCGGCTTTGCCCTAGCCTCTAGGGGCTTTGCCCTAAGAAAAAAAATGATGTGAGTATGAGAATCATTAAATCTTCTATTACCTACCCAGCCAGAAAAATTGAGAATAGGTCGCCAATTTTCTCGAATAAATGGCGAATTCGCAAAATATATGCAAAAAAATATAAATTGGGGGGCGGGGGGTATTTTTTTTGTTTTTAGGGGGGTTGGGGGTGTCCCTCCCCCAAGAAAATAACCTAAAACCACAAAAGGGCTAGTAGGTATATTCCCTAAAGAGTAGAATCCAATCGGTTTAGTGGTTACCGATATCTTAAGGGACGGACAGACATCATTCTACTTTGTATTATAGATAATTTTATCATGTATAAGGATGAAAAACAAGGTATTTTCAGCATCAGACATCCTTACAGTTGAATAGTAACGTTTTCTTATTCGTTGGTCTAACAATTTCGGGGTTTTTGTTGATTTTTTATTGGTTTGCTCATTAAATTGTTATCTTAAGAATAGGTAATTTTAAATGTCAACGCTGGGGATGTACATCAATTTATCGCCATTGTCTTATCTCTTTAGATCCCTGCCTAAAGTTGCCTATGACCTATGTGTCAAGGCTTCTCTGAAAAGAAGATATTTTAGCCAACTGATGTAGTACATATACAATACATCCTGTTACTTTTTTATAATGGGATACCGCCTTTGTTATTTTTTTTAAGGTATTCTATTGCATTACCAATTTTTTATCCAAATGCAGTTTTTCAAGCAAAAGGAACAAGTATTCTAAAAATGTAAAACTTTGCATTGTATAAAGTGGGGTGAATACAGGGATCTAAAGGGATAAGACAATGGCTGATAAATTGAAGTACATCCCCAATGTTAATGCACAAAATTACCCCTTCAGTAGATTACTACTAGCGGATGGAACGTTTGGATACTCAACTTAATTAACCAACCAATCAAAATTAATTAAAAGTCACCCAAAGTTGTTAGGCGAACGAATTATAAAACGTTATTATAAAACTTTGGAGACTAGTGTAATAAACAGCCTATTGTCCCCTCTCTCTCTGGGTGAATATAAACTGATAATGTTAGGTTAAGTAAGAGTATTAAGGTTTATTTTAGGTAGCCCTTCGTATTAGAATTGCTGTATTCCATGGTGGCAATCCTGTGTAAGTCTAAAGTTTTTTTTTATATTTATTTCGTGTTTTAGAATATTTCTTCTTGTTTCTGAAATTCAGAGATCTTAAGAGATAAAACAATAGAATATTAATTGATGATCGATGTACACCCCCAGTTACAATAAACATTATTACCACTTAAGGAGATTAATGATGGGAAACTTTGATTAATCAAGATTGAAATAAGTACTCAAAATTTTATGCCAACGAGTAAAAGACTTTGGGGACAACTATAATTTTCATACCATTATCCCTCCCCTCCCTGTGTATAAACTAGTAACCATGATACATAATCATCTTATTTGTATCCTTAATTGGGTTTTGGCCAGGCTCCAAGGCATTATGCAGTCTATCCATCCATTTATCTATCTATCTATGCAACAATCTTTTCATTAATCTGCTCATCCATCCATACATCTATTCATCATCATATTAATCTTTCTATCCATCAATCTATTCATCCGTCAATCCAACAAATTAATAATCCATATCCAACATATCTAATTTTCTATCGATCCATCTATTAATTAATCTATCAAACAATCTATTATTAATCTATCTATTTATCTATCCTGAAATCCATTAAATATTATATTCATCGATCTATCCATCACTCTATTTATCCATTTATTAATCTACCAGCCAATCTATTAATCAATCTATCCAACAATCTATCAATCAATCTATCCATCTATCAATATTCAATAAATCTATCCTTAAATCTATTCATCCATTTATTCATTTATCTATTCTCCCATCTATTTATCAATCTATTTATCAATCTATTTAACAAGTTAGCCATCAATTTATCTAAAAATCTAAATCAACCATCTACTTATACCTCTTCCCATCATTCTATTAATCTATTAACCCATCTACTAATCAATGTACCCGTCAATCTATTAATCCATTTATTTATTTGTCCATTTATCTGTCAATTAAACAATCAATAAATCTATCAATCTATTTATTTAAATATCTATCTATACATTTATCTTCCAATCATTCATCCGTTAATATGTCCATCTACTCATCTTTTCATTTATTCGTCTGTCTATTTATTGGTCTGGTCGGGGGGTTGCTTCACTAGGTTATTGAAAGGATATTGCCGAAATAATCTTTAATGATTGATGATAAAATTGAAGTTATAATGCTTTTATCATGAATGGGAATAAAAATAATAAAAAGGTATTCCAAGTATATAAAGAAATTTGATTTTGTCCTTTGAAAATCCTTTCAACTAATGGACTAATTGAAGCTTCAAACAGGTCCTCGGATGGTTTCAGGCTATTTATGTTTAAATTCAAGCTAATTTCCTATCCTCTCCATAGCCCTTTGAATTCATAGCCTCTAGATTCCAGGGGTACAACCGCTAATTTTTGATATAGTAGTAAAGCTTATCAAAAAATTAGAATTAAAACAGAAGGGATTTATATTAGCCTTTTTTTAGATTTAATACATTAGCAGCATATAGCAGTGTATATATCTGTTTTAGCAGCCACTAAAGCGTCAAATTATCTTGTATTTTTCAGCAGAGATCTCTATAAAACCTGAAGTGGTTTCAGGCCATTTTTTTAAACGATCCAAAAAATGATGCAAAAATTTTTTTTTTATACAAGTTGGCCCTTGAATTAGAATGCAAGTCCCTCGCCCTGTATTAAGTTTAAGTGGCTATGCTGTAATAAATGCACGATATAAAAAAATCGCCCAAAGAGGTAGAAATGTGATTAGCCTAAAGTATCCTTTTCAGAGGCCTGCGAAGGGTGTGTATATAACCCCCCGTCTAATTATGGGGGGGGGGGGGGTGGATAGTCCCCCGTAGGTGACCACATTCGTTAAAAAGATTCTACAACCCTATGAAAAATTCCGTAAAAGAGTGGCTTTAAGATGAAAAAGTCGCAACCCCCTTTCCTCTCCCCCGACCTAAACTAAGGAATCAACAAGGATGACAACATCCATAAAAGAGAAGCACTGAAAGGTAGGACAAACGGACATTGACACTTGTATAGTGTCTGAACTGAATAATCAGAATATAAAAGTATAAGAGTCGAAGCAAAATTGTAAGTAAATTTGTTGAAAAACTTCTTGATACAGAATAAAGTTTATGGACGTACTTCCATTTTTAAGACTTAATTATAGGATTGCTTCGCTTAAATATTGTTCTTTATTGTCCCAGGAATCAATATACAAAAAATCAGATAAAACGGATAATTAGATCACATAAAAAATTTGTTTTTAAAAAAGTAGAAAATCAACATGTTTAAAATGGACGTACGGATATTCTGGTAATGATTATAGAGTTGCTACGCTTTTAAAATCATACCTAACTACTACAGGAATCACCATGCAAAGTTTGAAATCGATAGGACAATTCTAACATGCCTAAATTAACGAAAAAAGCTATCCGTTACAGACGTACTAACGGACGGACGGACCTACCCTAATTATAGAAAAGCTTTGCTTTTAAAATAAACTATAAATTTTAATTAAAAAGTATGAATTTCAACACAATAAACAATGCTATTTATTATGTATTAAATGCCAAGACTTAAAGGGCGAAACTTTTTAATAATATCTCAGTGCGCATCTACTTATATGATGAAGTTTAACGTCAGTTTTCTCATCACATTTGGTAAGCAAACAATCAAAATTAATTTAATTATCCGAGAATTAGAAAACACGTAATATAATATAGTATACATAATCTACAGCCCAATTTTGTAAAATTTCATTAGGTTCTTGATAAGTCAACAATTTTGACAGGAATAAAATTGGTAAGAAAGATGCTTTTCCAGTATGGCAGCGAAATCTATCAATATCCGCTGGATTAGAATCGGTTCTTAGCCATACTAAAAATCCATGTATCATACCCTATTATGGCCAGTTTTCTACGAATATTAAAATTATAATAATAATAACAGTTGTGTTAGCCCAGTCATTCGACCCTTTGGGGCTAACAAAACTGGAATTAATCTTTTAATTTTTCATTTTACTATCTGAGTATCTGTCTTTAATACGATGCGAAAAATAACTATCATTCTACTTATGTATGCTCTTGAATATACAACATATTACAACTCTTTATATTCCAAGCAATCTATAATTTATACAAGAAATATACAGTAATTATCAAATTGATGTATTTACGTACGAACAGATAAAACCATGTTTATAGAGTAGCTGGGCTAATTTAAAAACAGATGAATGGTCTTGATAAATAAGAATAAAAGGGCGTTTCAGCATTCTTTAAGAAAAATTGATCAACTCTTTACCCACGGCGTGGCAACTTTGAAGCATATATAACAAGGACAATTATTGAGAAGCCAGGAAGGTAAGGGGCTCTAGACTGGTTCAAAAAGTGTATAACAATGTTAACTTATTCGTTGGCCCATAAAGATCTATGGATAATAAATACAAATTAGTTTTCAACCAATAATTTTAATCTAAGGAAGGGTTAATTTTGTGTTTTATCAATTTACATCAATCACTGCTCCTACTTTGTTATTTTTTTCTATTTAAAAATGTCTCAAATGATAATATCACTGTATTAATTTATATATGCTTGTATATAATTTATATTGTATATTGTATATTGTATATTTCCACAACTTAGACCTGTAGACTAGATGTAATATAAACTTACTCAAAGATTTTTTATTAAATTATTTGGACTTTATTTCTAGTTTGGTAATATACAATTGTCTGTGGAAACGTAAATAAATTTCTTAAGTTTGGCCTTGTACTAATTATATTAATGATGAAATATAGGTTAATAACTTAATAATTACTCTATTGGAATGCAGAAATAGATTTGCAGTATCTCTCGAGCTGCAATTGACCCCTCTACAATTGAGGGCATTAACCCCCCCTCAATAGATTTCTAGGGGTGCAAATTTTACCCCTGGGGAGAAAATGTTGAGATTTTTATCCCAGGATAAGAAGGAAGGGTTATTTTAAGGCTATGAGAAAATGCTCCGAATGAAAGCAGTTTTTTTACAGAAGTGCACGAGAAATCAATTTAGAACATATGTTTTTTTTTATGCTGATTTATATCGATTATTTAGTATCGCAACACCTCTATAATTAGGGTAAATTAAACGTTCGACTTTCCAGTGGTTTGATCGGAATACAACCCCTACGGAATCTATTTCGTAATTATTAGATTTACACGAAATACACAGTCTTGACTCTATAGCATTCTAGACTTTACAGTATCTACACAGTCTATACTCTAAAGTATCAACATAGTCTTTACTCTTCAATACCTAAGTAGACTAGACTTTACAGTATCTACACAGTCTATACTATACATTATCTAAACATTCTAGACTCTATAGTATCTACGCAGTCTAGACTCTTCAGTATTTAAATAGTCTAGAATCTACAGTATACACACAGTCTAGATTCTACGCAGTCTATAATAAACAGTATTTATACAGTCTAAGCAGTGTAAACTACATATTTAAGATATATATTTCAAGCAATGATATTACAGCCTAAGCTGAAAATACAAAAAAATACAAGTTCTACCGCAACCTTTATACACAACTGTCTTTGTTTCGTTCATCTGACTATTTTTTTATGTTGATTTACATTATATTGATTAATATTACTATAGGTATTAACCTAACATGCTAAATAATTGGAAGATTTTTCATAAATGGCGTCCTAAAAATCCTACTAAAAAACTTTTTTAGCCATTTTCATTTTAATTGAAACAATACAACATATTTCTTATTTTGTCTTTGGTATTTATTTATTATCCTTATAATAAAGTAACAGTATGTTTGTCTGTCTGACTGTCGAAGAAACTAGCTAACCGCTGAACCGATCGGGTTCTCCTTTACAGTGCAGCTTCTCATAAGTCCTGAGAAGGTTTATAACTAATTCTGTTTAATTTTTATCATGTTTTAATGTTTCTTTTTTCTATTCTTCGCTTTATATTTTTTTTATATTTTTGTTTAAACACTTTAAGGGGCGTATACCTAAATTTTGAAATGGCATATATTGATACCTTTTATATCATTTTATACAAAGAAAATTGCATTAAAACCATTTATTTCATCTCGTTAAAAGGTCATTATATTAGGAGCGCAGCTACTCATACTTTCAGTATTTGTTCGTTACTCCGTTTAAACTTTAGTCTAGCATTAAAGAAAAATCAATAATTGTATTTTCATTAAATAAAATATGCCCTAAATATACGAAAAATATACAAAATCTTACGTCCGCTTGAAATTCCTTTTTAAGTTTGAAGGATTTTTGTGTTGCATTTATCATCTATTGTTTCTGTTCCTATTGATTGTTACTTTTTTAAGATTAATAAAGTGTTTTTATTTTCGATTCTACTGGCAATGCAAAAAATAACAATAACCAAACCCGGTCTAAAATAACACAGCAGAAAACTGACTTACCTAAAAAAATAATAATTCATTAAATAACAAATACTTAGTTATAATCAATGTTCTTTATTAATACTAGAGGGACTTAATTATACAGATGCTTTGCTTATAGCATTATATCTAATCGTCATAGGAAGCAGAATTCTAATAATCAAATGCTAACTATATCAGATTATAAATGAAATCAAGAAAGCAAAAAAAAAAACAATACGTCACAGCAACCATCATGCCCAAATAATATAAAAACGATAAGAGCCAACCGTAACTGACAGACAGACAGACAGACGGACGGACTGATCTTAGTTATAGGAAAGCTTTACTGCTAAAACATGTTTGCATACTAGTACAATAGACATATTACATTACTCGGAAGGACAAATCTAACATGGTTAAAGTCCCATTACGGACGTAAGGACGTATCCTATTTATAGGAAAGCTTCGCTACTTCAACATGTTTGCATACTGTTACAACAGGCGTATTACATTACTCGGAAGGACAAATCTAACATGGTTAAAGTCCCGTTACGGACGTACGGACGTATTCTAGTCGTAGGAAAGCTTCGCTACTTCAACATGTTTGCATATTATTACAAAAGGCATATTACATTACTAGGAAGAAATTATTAAAGTATGTTCATTTAAAATACAGACAATGTTTTATAATAGCAAAATAAGATTTGGTTGTAGGTGCAAACTTCTAAACCAATAGTTTTAATCTATAGAGGGGATTATTTTGTTTAATATAATTGGGATTTTAAATCAGTTTATCTTCCATCGTCTTAAAAAAATTCCCTGATATTTAGCTATTTATCGCATCGTATTATAGACAGCTTTCCGCGGATATTAAAATGTACAATTATAAGATTAAAAACAGTTTTTAGACCCGAGATACCGAAGGCACCAGCTTACAAAACTCGTTTGAATATTATGATTGTACATTTTTGAATTCGTAGAAAACTGGATATAATGCGATGCTATACATAATTATTCAGTATGGCTGAGAACCGGTTTTAATCTAATTATTCGGTTTCGAAGCGATACTGGAATACTTATTATTCCCAACTTTTTTATGTATTTAAATTTAAGCAATTTAAATAAATTAAAGTAAAAAAGTAAGTAGGTTATTGTAAAATTGTACTATACAGAAAGTATAAAATAGCATTTATGCAATAAAATCCATTTATTAGCTCTTTTATAAAGTGTAATATTATTAGTATTGAATGAACATATAAGCATATAGGCTTAGGAAATTATGAAACATGCTTTACTAAGTGTGAAATCACTTCCGCACATGTATCAAATCATCTTAATCGCAAATTATTACAACCACACTAAGTGCTTTAACTAATTTATTTCACTATTTTAAAATTATTTTCAGGGATTAGACAATGGACGATAAATTATGTGCTTTAATGATGAAAGACAAAAGTAACCCTTCTATAGTTTAAAATTATTGGTTTAAATGTTTGGATACTGACGTCAATCAACTAATATTGTAATGATAAAGGTAACAAAGGTTTGAAATCTAATGAATGAGAAAACCTGATTAAAACTTTGGTTACCAGTTTAATTTAAAGTCCAAAGTCCCCACCCTCCATGCTATCTCAACATTGACTATTGTATTAACTGGTATTTTCAGCTTATGCAACGGCCAACCCAGGTTATGAAAGTACCAAACTATGCATAAAATATGTGAATATGTGAAATAATTTTTTTTATTATTATTTTGTATGCTTATGTTTCAATACATATCTATTGTGTAGGAAACATTAGTGTATATAATAATATGCGGAAGAGTGGGCACACCGCTTTACTCAACTTTTTAAACGGGAAACCAGGATGCAGTTTTTTTACCAGGGAGGGAGTGGA
Source organism: Acartia tonsa (assembly GCF_053477335.1). Taxonomy (NCBI): domain Eukaryota; kingdom Metazoa; phylum Arthropoda; class Copepoda; order Calanoida; family Acartiidae; genus Acartia; species Acartia tonsa. The sequence goes on along the minus strand of NC_137273.1, from coordinate 4,754,595 downwards.
CAATGTACTATCATCATACTTGCACCCAAAGTTTACAAATATGATCTTTAAATTCTTTGGTCTGAACTTTGAGTAACTTTATTTAATCTTGCCTGGTTGGTTCAAAATATCAGTGTACAAAGTTTTCAACCAATAATTTCACCTTTAATCATAATTTGGGATGTACATCAATTTATAGTCCCATATCTTATCACATAGTTCCCTGAGTTTTAAAAGATAAAACTATGGCTTTTTGTAATTTTACCCTTTTTGTTTAATTATATAATAATTATTGGATAAAAACACTATCAAAGATGCTTTACATTGGTTGATTTTAAAACTAATTCAATTCAATGCTTTTTAGAATAGCGTTGGGTGGGGGACCTTTTTTTATCCTCTTAATAATTTAGTTTAATATTTCAGATCAGTTGCCCAAAGAATGGAAATTAAATAAACAACCCCCTCCCTCTCACAAAAAGAGTTACCACAGAGTTTAAGTATGAAACAATTTGAAAATGTTTAAAAATACAAAATAATACTTATATTAGTAAAAAAATGTGTTAATTTTTGTAAAAATGTATGCATGAAAAAACCTATTAACCTTTTCAACTTTAGCACATTATTATGTTTAACTGCATTTTAGGAAATATTTATTCGGTAGGTCTATCTGTATAAAACTGTTTAAAGAGCTTACAAACCGCTAGACCGAATGGATATTATGCTTATTTGGTCAAAAAATCAATACCCTCCTTTCTAATTTCTATAAGAAGTTAATCATTGAGTACGATCCTTCAGCCAAAATATTATTAGTATTAATGCTCATTAAAAGCATTCAAAAGTTTGTAAAAATTTTCTAAAGCTAAGATTCTTGAAAGCCATTAATAAAAAAAATGAAGTATGTATTAAAATAATCAAAATTAGATAAAAAAATTGTAAAATAGTATGTCCTTTGAAGTTTTCAAGATTTCAACGTTTTTAGTGCCATCAATAAACAAATGAGAGATCGTGTTAACACTACTTTGGGGACCAGTATAATTTACAGCCCAATGTCCTATACCCCTCTGTAAAATTAAGGACAAAGTAAATTACAGAAATACCAAGCTCCTTAAAAGCCCTAAGAAGTAAATTGCAAATATTATTTTTGCCCTCTAAAGGAATTGTTGTTATTACATTGTTGCAAATTTTTTATTAATGAAAAATAGAAAATAGTGAAAATGTACTGTTATAAGATTAAAAACAGTTTTTTTAGTTCCGAGATGCCGAAGAAACTGAGAAATCTGGTTTTAATCTTATGATTGTATATTTTCTAAATTCGAAGAAACTGGATACGATATATAAATTTTTAGTTTTCTTAAAATCTGTTCTAATCCTGTGAATATTAATCGATTTCGAAGCTATACAGAAAAATGTATTATAATTTGTCTAAGAAAAGTTTACAAGACTATCTCATATATAAGCCTATTATATTCAAGTTCTCCAAAAAATACCTGAAATTAATGGACTGACTATCTAAGTAAGTTACAGAATATCTTTATATCAGATAATATAAAAGTTACAATTTTAAGAAATATTTGTTTAGGAATGTTAATTGGAATTTTTCGTTCTTGTTTTAATTTGCATATCTTTTCATTTTGCAGTTTTCTGGTAAAGCCAAAAAAGAATTCTTAAAATTTGGTTTGTGCAATTTTCAAGCATTTCCGCCGCTAGCCCCTTTGTCATACTCAAATTGGTTGCTGCTTGGACATTTTTAAAAGCGAAGCTTTACTATAATAGGGGCTGTACATTCTTAATGGTTATTTTTGGTAATTAAGGCATGTTGGAATTATCCTAGCAACTTCAAACTTTGCAAGAAGATTCCTGTAAGAGTAGGGTACGATTTTAAAAGCGTAGCAGCTCTATAATCATTACCATCAAGTCAGTACGTCAATTTAAAACAAGCTAATTTTTAACTTTTTTGACATTTTTGAAAGATATCCAATTCAACTGATTTTTGGAATATGATTCCTAGAATAGCAAGGTACAATATTACACGCGAATCATCTTTATTGATGTGTTCATCCTTGTTTGTTTTTCAAACCAAGTTTTTCCAAATTTATGGTCAGTCCGTACATGCGTGTAGCTCGGATTGTTAATCATGGCATGTTGGAACTGTGGATGTTAATCCTTTAATGAGTATTTCTATAGTTATTAGGTATAATATTTTTTATATATTGAGATGATATAGCGTAACAACTTTATAATTACGCCATACAATTGTATTCTATAATCCAAGTAATTTTTTGCTCAATTTTTTTCATACATATTATAAGCAATACCACCTTATGCTTGTCAATACTCGTTTGTCTGAATATCTTAATTATTTAGCTTTGCTATTATTGATGTTTTTCTAATAGGTTTAGACCTACAATTAAACAATCACTCATATTGGCCTGATAACATTTCTAAAACAATAAATTTTTCTACTACACCAAATAGTTAATGTGTCAATTATAATTAAACCAAACGAAATATATTTTTTCATCACGTTAAAAAGGAAGGGGGGGGGGGGCGAAAGTGACACTTTTTGAAACCAAAACTAAAAGTCAAAGGAACTCAACTAATAAAGAGTTACAAGTCTGACATTTTGCATGGCAGTTGCTTTATAGGGGTACACTTACAGTATGGAACTGTGAAAAACCGCCGAAAACCGTCGAGAAAAGGTAAAAAAAAATTCGGCGGGAAACGGCGGTTTTCGGCGGTTGCGCCGCCGTTTCTTCACAGTTCCATATTGTACTCCTATTAAGCAACTGCCATGCAAAATCTCAGACCTTTAACTCTTTTTTTAGTTGAGTTCCTTTGTTGACTTTTAGTTTTGGTTACAAAAAGTGTCACTTTCGCCCCCCCCCCCTTTATTTGTATCCAACTCTGAATGTAGATGAAATGATTTTGATAACAAATAAGGAAGGATTAATCTTAATCTGAATTAAGTCGCCGCAATTTTGTTTGGTCATTTAGTTCATGATGTTATTGTCAGGGATCTAAAGGGATAAGACAATGGTCGTTAAATAGATGTAAAATCCAAATGATGATTATACCTTCTGTAGATTTAAATAATGGATGAAACGTTTGGACACTCAACTTATTGGTTCAACCGATCTTTAGGACTTTAGGGAATAGTGTTGTAATCAATGTCCCCCTCCTCATAATATAACATGGTTGATTACGGTCCAATAATAGCGGAGCTACCTGTAAACAATACGCAAAACACATGGGACAACCATTTAAAAAAAAATGTAATATTGAATGAAGGAACCGACACGTGTCATATAGAATAGCTACGATGCCTAGTTTAAAATTAGGGTTGGGCCGGATATCCGGTTATCCGGCCGGATATCCGGCCATTTTTAATATCCGGCCAGATACCGGATTTTAAAACTATCCGGATACAGGATATCCGGCTGATTTTTGACGCCGGATATTCGGTTATCCGGCCGTATATCCGGTAATTTGCCGGATATCGAACGTTGGCCAGATATCCGACCGGAACCGGATATCCGGCATTATAAATCAGCCGGATATCCGGTATCCGGCCAAAAAAGTATCCGGCCCAACCCTATTTAAAATATATATTCATCAATATGTATAGGCATTTTAGAATTGTCTAATCGATTTAATACTTAGCATGGCTATTCCTGTATTATTTGGGTATAATTAAATAACTGGCAGTTCCTTATCAGAAAGTCCATATACAATGCACATTCTAAACATGCCGAATTTTAGCTTTCTAAAAACATTACCTATTTGAAATGCTATTTTCAAATGAAACAGTACAAATTTTGTCTATTTTAAATGTTAAAGATTAAATTATCTTCTAATGATCTATCCCTACCATAGAGAAGTAGGAACCAATTTGTGAACAATGATATACATGACACGGGTCTTTTTTTAAAAGCGAAGCTTTTCTATAATTAGGGTCGATCCGTCCGTACGTCCGTCACGGATAGCTTTTTTCGTTAATTTAGGCATGTTAGAATTGTCCTATCGATTTCAAACTTTGCATGATGATTCCTGTAGTAGTTAGGTACGATTTAGAAAGCGTAGCAACTCTATAATCATTACCAGAATGTCCGTACGTCCATTTTAAACATGTTGATTTTTCTAATTTTTTAACAGCAAATTTTTATGTGATCTCATTATCCGTTTGATCTGATTTTTGGAATATTGATTCCTGGGACAACAAAGAACAATATTTTAAGCGAAGCAACTCTATAATCAAATCCTAAAAATGTAAGTATGTCCATAAACTCAATAAACATTATCCTGTATCAAGAAGTTTTTCAACAATTTTACTTACAATTTTGCTTCGACTCTTATACTTTTATATTCTGATAATTTAGTTTAGACACTATACAAGTGTTAATGTCCGTTTGTCCTACCGTTTCAGTGCTTCGCTTTTATGGATGTTGTCATCCTTGTTTAGTTTAGGAGCTACACTATAATTTGAAATCTCTGTATGTACGTCTGTATGAAACATTTAGGAGGATAACGTAATTTTTTTGCCTTCTATCTATAATACAAAGTAGCTTGATGTCTGTCCGTCTGTCTGTCTGTCTGTCCCTTAAGATCTCGGTAACTGCTGAACCGATTGGATTCTACTCTTCAGGGTATATACCTATTGGTCCTGTGGTGGTTTTAAGCTATTTTCTTGGGGGGTGGGACACCCCCAACCCCCCCAAAAACAAAAAAAATTCCCCCCATTTTTTTTTTTTTTTTTTTTTTTTTTTTTTGTAGAAGAATTCTTTTGTAGAAATATTCTTTTGTAGAAGAATTCTTTTGTAGAAGAATTCTTTTGTAGAAGATTTCTTTTGTAGAAAATTTCTTTTGTAGAAGATTTCTTTAATTCTTCTTATTTTTTTTTTTTGAATTTTTTGTTGTTGTCATCTCTTGGGACAAAGCCCCTAGAGGCTAGGGGCGAAGCCGCTAGTATAAGATAAAAGATAAAGATTTCCTAGCCAATTAGGATCCAATATATAATTTACTTGGTCCGTTGGTCTGTGCCAGGGTGGGGAAAAACCCAGGGTATTTTTAAAAAGCCCAGCCCAACCCAACCCAAAAACCCTTAAAAACCCAGGGTTTTAAGGGTTTTTATGGGGGTTTTATTGTTTTTAAAAAAAAAAAACCCTGGGTGGTTTTTTTTGGGTGGGTTTTTTGTATGCCCACCCTGGTCTGTGCTGTAGGTCAGGTCAAACAGGTCCTTTTTAGTATTACAAAGTGTTTGACGTATTTGACATTAAAATAAAACTAAATTCAATCACATATTTTCTAAACATTTCATTACTGTATTAAAGTTAAATGGTCTTTTTTTGCTTATTGGCTACTATTGTTTACGAGCTCTGGTGTTAATTGTGAGGACACCACGAAATAGCCTAAAACCGCTAAAAGCTTCTCTGAAAAGCACACCATACAAAAAAAACATTCGTTGTAATTAAAAATTGCTTCACTTTTTTTTGATATTTTTCTTCTATTTAGACGTACAAAAAGTATATGTATCTTTTGCAGAGTATAGAAGTTCAGAAAAATAAATAATGATTAGAAGTAGATGATAAATTGATTTCTTCTAGATTAAATCCATACTGAAAAATCATGTGTCGTTTTTATAAAAGATTATTTTTCACGAAAAGAAAGTCGTAGAATGAATCCTACTTTATAAATCCGAATCTTTTGGTCAAAATACAGAATTTTTCATTTTATTTTTGCGGAAAACTTTCTTAATACAATGCGATAAATAACTATTTCTTCGGTTGATAATGATTTAAAATGCACTAGCAAATACCCTTAGAAGAAATAAATGTATTTTCAATATTTTTGTATTATTTTTTTCTGTTTTACTGTCTACTGCTTTTACATATAATGTTTTATTTAGAATTTTAATGCATGACGTTGGTTCCTATACAAACAGGGTCATAAGGGATAAGACAATGGACGATAAATTTATATACATCCTAAATGTTAATAAACAAGATTAACCTTTTTAAGATTAAAATTATTGTTTGAAATTCTTGGCTACTACTAGTTTTGAGCTGACCAATAAACATGTAATGCATGTATTCATTGCTGAATCAACAAATAAGATAAATCTTTGGTTCCCAGTGTAATTATCATCCTAATGTCCCCTCCCTCCCTCTATAAATACAACAAGAACGACAAACGCCAAAATTAACAAAATTAAAAAAAAAAAAAAAGTGGGTTAAGTAATAGTTATTTCTTTCATCGTATTATAAACCACTTTCCGCGGATATAAAATGTACAATTATAAGATTAAAACCAGTTTTTTAGCCCCGAGATGCCGAAGGCACGGGCTAAAAAAACTGGTTTTAATCTTATGATTGTACATTTTTATATTCGTAGAAATCTGGATATAATACGATGCTAGACATAGTTTTTTCGTATGGATGAGAACCGGTTCTTATCCACCGGATTCGAATGAATACGAGATAAAAGTTCTCTAGTAAAATATGACAATTATTTTTTAGTTAATTATTAAAAGCAAGTGTTAATAATAGTATTAAATTAAAATATCCATTTAAAATATCCTTTTAAAAAGGGTTAAAAACAACCCATCCCCTCCCTCATCTTACAAAAACAAGGATGACAACATCCATAAAAGCGAAGCACTGAAACGGTAGGACAAACGGACATTAACACTTGTATAGTATCTGAACTGAAAAATCGAAACATAAATGTATAAATGTCAAATCAAAATTGTAGGTAAATTTGTTGAAAAACTGCTTAAAAACAGGATAATGTTTATGGACATACTTACATTTTTGGACTTGATTATAGAGTTGGTTTGCTTATAATGTTCTTCTTTGTTGTCCCAGGAATCAATATACCAAAAATCAGATCAAACGGATAATTAAAACACTTGAAAGTTTGTTGTTAAAAAAGTAGAAAAATCAACATGTTTAAAATGGACGTACGGACATTCTGGTAATGATTATAGAGTTGCTACGCTTTCTAAATCGTACCCAACTACTACAGGAATCATCATGCAAAGTTTGAAATCGATAGGACAATTCTAACATGCCTAAATTAACGAATAAAAGCTATCTATCTCGGACGGACGTACGGACGGACCGACCCTAATTTTAGAAAAGCTTCGCTTTTAAAAAGGGGGAGCATAGTTTAATTAGGTTTATTATATTCACAATTAATTTTGTATTCATCGAATTCAACACAACGTTACTACATTTTAACCAAAAAAAAAATTGCCTTCAGTATGGCTTCGATACCGATTAATTTCCGCTGGTTTAGAACCGTTTCTCATCCATATTGAAAAATCTATTAATAATAATTTATACCAATAATAAATCTGGTCTGACTCTCACAATTTTTTATTTTAATATATGCGAAAAGCTGTATAATAAAATGCGATAAATGACTATTCTACAATTAATGTTACTTGTTAAAAATAAAGGCTACCCGTTATTAATGACAGCTGTTACCAAAAATTAAGAAAAGCTTCCCTGTAAAACAACCGGAAGTATGGATATGTAGTTTTAACAATTAAGTAAAAACACTTTTTTTTCAGAAATGCAACACTCCAGGGAAGAAAGAATGGTTAATAATCCTGTGGACGCCAGGATAGATGGGTGGATTAAAAGTATTACACTAGTCCCCAAAGTTTTATATAAACGCTTCCTTATTTGTTGGCCTAACAACTTTGTGGACTTTTATTGAATTTCGATTGGTTGAGTGTCCAAACGTTTTAACCACTAATTGTAATCTATAGAAGGGATAATTTGTGTATAATCATTGGGGATATATATTAATTGTATTATTGCTTTAGATTCCTGTCTACATAACTCCCCCAATCAAATCCGGATAAATTCAGGAAGTTCAACTGAATTTCCGTTGTTCTATCCATCAATCCCTGGCATTACATAGAATTTGAATTAAAACTTCCTTTCCAAATTAATTTAGAATAGGAAGGTTGCAAAAAAATTATATGTCCGCTTAAAACATTTTCCAAAATCTGTATGGCTGTCTAAATGAACTTATTTCTATCTTGAATAGTTATTTATTGCAACGTATTACAAACAGTTTTACGCAAAAATATGAAAAAGGGGACTAATTTCTGTGAAACAGCGAACTTTATAAATTCGCATCAAAAAACTACTGATTAAATCTATTTCTAATAAGTACTGAGAGGGTTTTCAATATATTACTTATTATTTTTCAAACTTTTTTAATAGTATATAATATTAATTTTATTCTTTTATACATTTTTTGAAATAGCAGTGCATGTAAAATACAATAAACTTATTGAAAACTTAAATTGACAAGGTTCTTTAAAGTTTATTTCAAATATAAATAATTTGACAACAAATATTGAGAAACCTAGGGACTAAAAATGGAACTATATAATATAGGAATTTATCTAACAGGATTAATTATAGAATCTTAGTGTTGTAAATCTATTTATACAAAATATAAAAAAAATAAATACACAAGCGGTTGTGCCCCTAGCATCTAAGGACTCTACATTGAAAGGGGTAAAAAATGGTGACATTAAAATAGCCTTAAACCATCTCGAGGCTTAAATCTAAAAATAAAATAGATAAAATAAACCAATTGGGACCTAGGTATGTAAAGTAAGCTTCCCTAAAAAGCTCTGTAATTTAATTCCTAAGCTTCAGACAAAAAAAAAAAAAAAAATTTTCAACTGTATATAATAGGATTAAGATCGATTCTATATGTGGCTCTCATACCTCCTAACCCAATCTGATACAACCTAGCCTATTACTTTCTTGTGTCAGGCGAAAAAACATATTAGACGAGCTTAATTTGGAATTTTTAACAAGGACGACAACATCCAGAAGTGGTGAAACACAATTAAGTCATGGATGGACAAATGGACAAAGTGAGTTATGATGCAGATGTTTAGTGTCATAATGAGAAAAAGAAATTCTGGAATATGTGATTTTTAGAAATCATAAAAAAACTTTCTAAATAACAAATGACTTTGTCCTTCGAACCATGACCGACAGACAGACGTATAAAGTGATTTATTTACTGGATGCTTTTTGGTAATAATGACGGACGGAAAGATAAAGGAAATTGTAGAGTTGTTTCGCTAATGTAAAGGGAAAAATAATGAAAAAATTTATCAAGTCTTGGGATAGGTTTAAGCTACTTTAACTGATTTTCCTATCCCCTTCGAATGTCCTAGATGCTAGGGGCGCAGCTGCTAGTATTCAATAAAATAATCGTAAAGAAATTCATTTTGTATTGCCCTATCCCCGTATTGAAAAGAAACAGGAAGCTATTTATATTTAAATTCATAAACAGAATTTGATACTTTTTAATATTTTAAACGTTTTTTACTCAACGGCTAAAAACAAGCTTAAACAATATTAGGTGAATAAAAAAAAACAAGGAAGACAATATTTAAAAGAAGAGCAGCTTTTACATTTGAAAGTAACATCATCAAAACAAATGGAAAGAAAAAGACAGACACACATACGGGCATAGTAACGATGTTCTGTAGACATGGCATTACCGAAAGACTGACGGACCAAGCAAAGAAGTTCATCGGTGTAGGGAATATTCACAAAAATTTTCACGGCGATCCCCAAAAATCCCCAAAAATAGGATCTAGTGTTTTAAAATAAAAAATATGGGATTATATTTTAAACGCAAAACTTTTAAGTATAATATACTACCTAAACCTGTTTAAGATAACTAAAATATAACAATAGAGCATATTTTGGGCAGTTAAGTATTGAATTGCTAATTTTTTCAAACTTACAAAAAATTATTACAAAAATCTAAATACAATAAAAAAAGAATGATTTAACCCATATGTAGAGGAGCAGAGAAAATTAAAACGATCAGAAAAGAAGTTATATCCTATAATATTAAGGTTAAGCTTAAGATAACTGAAAATATTTTCCGAACAAGTTGTAAATTTTCAGGGTAGCTTTATTCCTTTCTTGGGGGTGGTTTTAGGCTATTTTCCTGACCTCTAACCTTTCAAAATGATTATTGAGTTTCTTTGCTTTTCATATTGTACCATTAGTTGAAGACGTCAACAGTCGATGTTTAATAGAACGATTCTAACATGCTTATATTCACGATTAGACCTATCCGTTACAAATGTACAAATTGTAGAAAAGCCTCGCTTTTAATAACCTTCAGCTTAATCCATCATATATCCACACAAAAATATAATAGTATTATAAATCTCACAGAAAGGAAACGTTATTCAAGTATGGCTTCGAAACGTATTAATAACCTCTCGATTGGAACCGGTCCCAGCCATACTAAAAAATCATGTATAGTATCGTATCACAGCCAATTGTCCACGAATATTAAAATAAAGTCATAAAATTAATATCATTTTTGTTCATTTTTATATCCGCGGAAAACTGTTTCTAATACGATGCGATAAATAACAATTCTAACAAACAAGGATGACAACATCAATAAGAAGCAAAACACCAAAAAAAATATGGATGGACATGTAGACAAATTGAGTTAAAGAGCACAATTTTAAAGGTCAAGTTCTGTAGCATGGCAGAAAGACCGACCTACCATATGAATTGTATTTTTTGAAGTTTGAAAAGGATACCTTCACAAAAAAATCAGCAATTTATCTTAAATAGCGGCCGCGAGAAAACCCCACTAGCATTACATAAACCAATTTGTTTTTGAATAAATATATTTGTGTTCTTAACTTTAAGTAAACATGGGAGTTAATCTGTTTAGCCCTGTGACAGCGAGGCACCTATAATCACAATAGGGATAAAATAGACCCACCTTAAGCCCCATTTTCGCAAAGATCATGAAATGTCAGTTACAGGATAATGGACGATCAATTAGTATACACCTCCAATGATGATACACAAAATTACCCTTTTTGTAGATTAAAATTATAGGTTGAATCGTTTGAACACTCAACTTAATGAATCAACCAATCAAATGTCACCCAAAGTTGTTAAGCAAACGAACAAGAAAACTTTGGGGACTAGTGTAATAAACAGACCATTGTCCCCTCTCTCTTTAATGAAATGATTTACACCCCCAATTATGATAAAAAATTACCCTTTACACGGATGTCCAAGAGAGGTAAGGAATACCTCCTTTATAGAAAAATACTTATTTTAAGGGTTTCTAAGCCAACTAATAAGAAAACATGTTTTTTAATAAAGCAAGAAAATCCATGTTAATCTTTATTAAAGCTATTTTTTTTTGATAAAAATGCAAAATAATTGTTCTTAAGATTCAATGTGACATAATAAAGAAATCTGTCTAAAAGCAATCGAATTATAACTCTAATAGTGAAACCCCCTACCCCCCTTCATTTTATTATGGAAATTAACAGTATTTATATAAAAGGAAATACACGAATAATACTATAATGGCAAATATATCCAAAGGTAGCATAGCAATGACAAACTAATGTCAAGGATATAGTTTTAAAATTGCACCAAAAAGTGGAATAAATGAATGAAGATCCCCAATGACGATAAACTAAATTATCACGTCTGAAGACTAATTTATGGATTGAAATGTTTGGACACTGCTAGTTTGGGACAAACTAATTAAAATTTAATAAAATGCCTAAAGTTTCAGTGATTATAAAAAATTGGTATCCTGTGTAATTAACAGGCCAATATCCCCTTCCTCCCTGGTTATAGAGTAGCTGCGCTCTTAATAGGGATTAAGGGATTAGTAATGATTATAATAGCAGAAAAGTCAGGTGGCTAATCTGGACAGGTTAGCCTTAGCAAAAACAATTCAAATTGAGATATTTCTCTTTTATTCGATTGGAACTTTAAATGCTTTATTTATTTTTATGCTTTTATATCAATACCAGTTTTGTTAGCCCAAGCCTTCGGCCCCTCGGGGCCATCAAAACTAAAAATAACATTATAATTTTACTATCGGCGGAAAGTTGCTTGTAACTATAAATGACTATTAAGTACCTGTTTAAAATCATTTATTTATTGGTCAATTTACAGATCTTTTGTTCTCTTATTACCCTCCCCCACCCCCCATTCTGCTCAATTATTAGAGGATTTGGTTTTAAGGTTAATTCATAAACGTTTCCTTTACATTTGTACATGTTGTTATTTACAATTGTTGGATATTACTCAGATACACACGGAGGGACACGCTCGTTCCGTCATTTGTTAGCTTTTGGTTGTGATGATTAGGATTTCTTATGCAAACCAACATTTTCCAAACTTTTACACCACCAATTTTAATCTGGAAAATAGGAAATTTTGTTTATTTTAATTGGTGGGAGAGTTTTTTTTACCCTTCATTGTAATATCCATATTTAATTTTATTAATTCAAAACGGCCCCACCCCCTTATGGGATTAAGTCCTTAAAGGCAAAGCAACATTAGTCTTTATGTACCTATGACTCAATTAGAGCATTATTTTGATATATATTATACATAATTATTTATATAACAAGGATGATAAAATCCAAAAAATGAATCTCAACAAATCAGACACTAAAATAAACATTAACAATAACATTGTGCATAATTATCCAAGGAATCCTTTAACAAATAACATTTCATATAATATGATAGTTTATCAATACAGAAATCTCTACACAAGGTTGAAATTGACATGACAATTCTAACATTACTACCTAGTAATCTAATTTATCTGTTACTGACGTACAGACAAAAACTTCATGATTGTAGAAAAGCTTCGCTTTTTCCGCATGTATCACTTGTTCAATCAAATTATAGAACGGAAAATGTGTAAATAAATACAGGAAGATATTTTACAAGAAATAAAACAATGCAAAAGCTAAGCATAATTGTTGATTTATCATCATATTATGAGTGTTCCTCGGATAGAAAAATAAAAAGTATAGGATTATTTCCAGTAATGATGGCCCCTAGGAGTCGAAGGACAGGGCCAATAAAACAGGGATTTTTATTTTATTTCTTTGTAGAGAATAGTCTATCATATAGTATGGTTCAGAACCGGTTTTAATACTGCAGAAATACATGCTATTCGAAGCCATATTTTTAAGTACAAAAACTTGTTTTTGGTATAGACAGCTAAAATCAGGGATCTAAAGGGATAGAGACAATGGCCGATACTATGATGTACATTCCCAATGATGTTAACAAAATTACCCCTTCTATAAATTACTATTAGTGGTTTGAACGTTTGGTAACCCAATTTAATAAAGCTACCAATCAAAATTCATTAAAATTCCCTAAAGTTGTTAAGCCAACGAATATGAAAATGTTATTATAAATCTTAGATGACTAGTGCAACAAACAACCCCATGTTCCCTCCTCTCCTGGATAAAACAGTCGTCATAATAATTTGGTAAAAATATTACACATTTGAAAATTGCAAAAATCACAAGTGTTTAATTTTTTAATCTTGATAACTAATAATAGTTAATCATCGCATCGTATTAGGTATAACCAGTTTTCCGCGGATATAAAAATGTACAATAATATGATTAAAACCATTTAACCGAAGGCACGTGGTAAAAAAAACTGGTTTTAATCTTATGATTGTACATTTTTATATTCGTAAAAAACTGTATACATATAATATGATACTCATGATTTTTCAGTATGGCTGAGAACCGGTTATAATCCACCAGATATTAATCGGTTTCGATGCGATACTGGCGAGAAATTTACAGACTATTTATCGATTATAAATATAATTCTTGACTTAAAATAAGATTCGTTAATACATCCAAACCATATTTATATGACAGTTTTGCTCTAATGTAATAGGTAGATAAATGATATTTGTGCAAGACGGCTTAATGTGTAAAATTACATGTTACTCTTATACTTCAAGGTGAGATAGACTAGTAGAGATAAATTAGATTGGTCTTTTTAGAATTTTCATTCATGGCTTTGCTCATAGATTCTAGGGGCTATTCTCCAAAAAGGGGATTTGAGAGTTATTCAATATTTAGATTTTATTTATAAAAAATGACAAGATTTTAAAGGGAAGAGGAGAGGAATTTTTTTCAACCTATATCTCGAACCCACCTACCCATATATAAAATAAATAAGGATTCCTAAAAAACTGTCAAGCGCTGGCATATTATAAGCTAAGTATCGTAATATTTAAGTCCCAAAAATGTAATTAATCTTGTATTTAGGCAACTTTGCCACAATTTTTTTAATACCTTTAAATCATTATTCTGCTTAGTAAATTTTGACACTCTACAAGTGTTTATTTTCCTTTGTTCTACCATTTGATTTACTTCCCTAATTTATGGATAATGGATATTATCATCCTTGATTATTTTATAACATATTTATGAGGAGTCTAAACTTAAAAGATATATCTAGTATTAAGACAGTAATAATAAGGAACTATATTTTGGGTCTTTATTTTTCAGGGACAAAATATTTTAAAATAATATCAGGTAATAGATTTATTACCCCAGATGGTCAATCGGGCAATCAATCTAAATTAAAATGAATTTGTAGCAGTTAAAGATGTATTTATTCAGAGTTCTAATGGAATAAGACAATGGCCGATAAATTGATGATACACAAAATTACCTCTTGTGTAGATTACAATTAGTAGTTAAACGTTTGGACAGTTACTTTAACGAACCAAAGTTCCCAAAGGTGTTAAGCCAACGAATAAAAGTTATTAGAAAAAGTTTGGGGACTAATGTAATAAACAGCCCATTGCCCCCTCCCTCCCTTTATTTATTTTATTCAAATATAATTAATTTACGAACGACCAAATGTTTTGAAGATACACCAAACGAATCTCTCCTAAGAAATTCATCTATATAAACCTTGCTTATTATTTGGAATAAATGAAGAAAAAATGCCATTTTGTACAAAATACGCACAGTTTCTAACCAATAATGTGGTAGACATGTTCGTACTCTGTGTTGCAATTGGTGTATTTAAGAGATTGATCATCTAGACTTTCTATATCTATTTATTTATCAGTGCATTAAATCTATATAAATTGAAATTTGAAATAACAAGTTTTGGCGTTTTTTCGGTCACAATTCTCTTGTGTTTGTTATTTTATCAACGTAAGAATTGTTGTTTCGATAATATGTCTGCCAATAGCTACTTTTATCTAAATGCATAATGGATGTCGAATATTCATGGATAATAATTACAGGGAAAATTGTTGTCAATTTTGCTTGCTGTTTCCCTGTCATTTATTGGACATTTCGTTCATTCAATAAAAGGGAAGAGTATGGAGTAGAGGGGTTTAGGAAGAGAGTCAATATTTTAGCCAGATTCAAGTTTCACTTTATTAAAGTAAATAGTTATATCTACCGAATTTCCTTCACCAAAATTGACTTTATTGATTTTATTCCTATTATATTAACACAGATGTTTCTATTATCATTTAGGGAGGAAAGGATATGACATTTGCAGTTAAAATAATATACTTTATTTTTTTTGTTCCCATTTTTAAACAGCTTCAAAAGACAATAAGCAGGGATAAGACAATGGACGATAAATTTATACACATTCCCAATGATTATATACAAAATGTCTCCTTCTGTAGATTTTAATATTTGGTTAGACAATGGAAGCTGAAAGTTTGTACCAACAAGTACCCAAAGTTTTTAAGCCAGTGAACATGAGCACGTTAAATAAATCTTTAGGTAATAGTATATAAAGTTCTGATCTAGCTACTGCAGTTCACGGTAAAATATTGCTGGTAACGAATATTGCCAAAAATCTATTAATTTTAAAGGCTGGTAGCTGCCAAACGGCTGAACGTACAGATCATACCCGCACACCATTTTAAGCGGTATAAGAAGGCCTATAAATAATCTGGAATAGCCAAGATCCAATTATGCACTGCACAGGTAAAGCTTTACTGAAGAAAAAACGCGTAAAATAGGTATTTTTCGTGCATTTTTCTTCACTGCGAGATAATTATGCATTATTGATTTATGGCTATTCCAGATTATTTGTAGGCCTTCTTATGCCGCTTGAAACAGTGTGCGGGCATGATCTGTACGTTCAGCCTTTAAGCAGCTAGCAGCCTTTAAAATTCATAGATTTTTGGCAATATTCGTTACCAGCAATATTTTACCGTGAACTGCAGTAGATCCTAAAGTCCAATTACATCTTTCCCTGGGCAGAAGGAAGATTAAATTGTTTTTAATTGGCCTATCCATGTATACCTAGTGATTATTAAGTGTCACCATCAACATTTAGTGATTTGAAGGGATTAGACAATGTCCGATAAATTGATACACAAAATTACCACTTATGTAGTTAGAAATTAGTGGTTATAACGTTTGAATACTCAACTGAATAAACGGACCAATTAAAATTCTCTAGAGTCCCAAAAGTTGTTAAGACAACGAATAAGAAAACTTTGGGACCAATGTAATAAACAGTCCATTGCCCCCTCTCTCTCCGATCAACTTTAGATAATTCAAACATTGTTTATTCACTTTAGAATATTATCGAGGGAGGGAGGGGACATTGACAATAAACTTTAATGGTACCCAAAGATTTCTATACATGCCATCTCATTCTTTGACTTAAAATACTTCGGGTACCTTCTTAAAATCTTATTTGATTGGTAACTTAAAACTAGCAGTGTCCAAAGTTTTCTATGAATTTTAAAATCTACATACAAGTAATTTTGTTTTATTAAATGAGGACGTACATCAATTTATAGTCCATTGTCTTATCCTTTTACATATTATACATGGTTTTGTTTGTTAATTAAGATCTAGCAAACCATTGAAACGATTGAATGATTTCTTAATTTTAGAGAAGCTTAACATAAGTTGCGGGATTAGGATTTAAGGTTAATTTTAAATTAAAACTTTAGGATATTTTTTAAATACAAAAAAGAATAAAATCTAACAAGATTAATTTTTGAAAAAATAATTAAGTTATAGTTATGAAATATGATATTTAATTGATATAATATTCTATGCATAAACAAAACATGTAAACAAGAAAAACAATATCTATTAAAGCGAATACTTTTATTTTTCTAAATGCAACTATTTATGATATCATATCTAACTTAATCATCTTAGGTATCAATCACTTCAAAATTCAAACTAATATAAAGTTTCTTTTATATATTTTTTTGTGTTATAATAACTACTCAAGAAATTAAGAAATCATACATTCTTGTGTTACAGGAATCTTCACATAAAGTTTAAAATCGATAGGACAATTCTATCATGCTTGAATAAATTGTCATATGGAAGAACGAACCCATTTTTATAGAGTAGCTTCGCTCCTAAAACCTAAGATATTGGATAACAAAGAAATTTCAAAATACTGACCACTTGAAAAAATTTAAATAATACCCTTTATATTTTAACCTTTATAATGGTTTAAAAACTTAAAATACTTACCAATTAAAATATCACAAATCTTTTATAACATTTTATTTCATAAATTCACTTTAAAATTACTATTTTTAGTGTAAAAATAAACATAATATTTGATTTAAAATGTGTTAAAATTTTTCTGTATTCACTCTCTGATTCTAAACAACGTCAACTACTGACTAATGTATAATTCAAATTGTGTGTGTGTGTGTGTGTGTTACGTGGGGGTAGGACAAAAAAGGGGTATGGGGTAAGATGTAAACAACTACATATACACAAAGGGGAAGGAGATTAGTTAGGGAAATTGGGGTGAAATAGGGGAGTATTTAAAAGGTGGACGGAAGTTAAACCATTCTAATGAATTTAATGTATGGGCAATTTGACAAAGTTTCTCAATATTACAATGTTTAAAATATAAATAACTACAAGAAAGTCGTTATAAGCACATATACACAAAGGGGAAGGAGATTAGTTAAGGTAGTCTCAAACCCTGCAGGGATTCTCAAATCCTTTAAGTCTAAACTCTTTTAAAAAAATATAATAAAAACCTCTTGATAAATTTTTTTAGTCTTTATTTATTTAAAAACAAAATTATAAACAATATTGGTAATTTTATTTAGTAAACATCTACAAAAAAAATTTCTGCCAAAAAATATTTTAATTAAGCCTACAAAATGATTGAAATTCCTAATTTTTTTGAATTTTGTAATTAATGAAAAAAAGAAGGCAATTTATTTTTATTTATAAAAAAAAAGAAGATACAGTATTTGACTAAAAAGTAAGACATTTTGAATCAGCCAAACCAAAGACCTTACAAAAAAAAACATTCTTTTTATTTTTATGTAATCTAAAATGGTATAAAATTCAAGAAAGAAAAGTATCAAAAATAAACATCAAAATTTACCTTTTTACCCCAAAAGGTTTATTTTGTGTTTAATGATGAATGTTTGTTTATAAGAAGATTATCACTTTTTGAACAATTGACAAAACCCCAACAGTTTTGTTCGTGTTTGTTGCAACTTTGCCAGTAACCATCTTGAAGTTTATTTGAGCGAAGAACTAAACCTACTTTACTACGGACGGTTTTACGTACGTGCAACTACCCCCTGCCCGTTTATCCGTCCGTCCGCCTGTCCGTCCGTGGGCAAAGCAAACCAAGGGTTGTGTGAGATTTATAAAGAAAAACTTGATGGTCCACGGACCAGAAAATTTGATTAAATTGCAGCTACTTTAATAATATTAATCATCTATAATACAAAGTAGAACGATGTCTGTCCGTCTGTCTGTCCGTCTGAAGCTTAAGATATCAGTAACCACTGAACCGATTGGGCTCTACTCTTCAGGGAATATACCTACTAGTCCTGTGATGGTTTTAAGCTATTTTCTTGGGGGGTGGGACACCCCCAACCCCCCCCAAAAATGAAAAATACCCCCCCCCCAAAAAAAAATAAAATATTTTTTTTACTTTTTCTTTTTAAATCTAAAATACGAAAAATTAGGTTGATCAAACCTCTCAGGGTAAAGCCCCTAGAGTCTAGGGGCGAAGCCGCTAGTGTACATATAAAGCATACATAATGGTTGAATAATAACAGTGCATGGTGACTGCTTTTTTGGGGGATAATTTTATGCTTAATTCATGGTTATAGGAAGGGTGTTGGCCTGAGAAATAAGTAATTTGACTAGTAGCGAAGCTACTCTATAATTAGAGTCTACCATTTCGTCAAACAAAAATGTATTTAATAATAACTCTTTCTTGAAATAAACACTATTATAATGGAAATAATGGTTTTCTAAATGATATCTTATTTGTTGGCTTTTATTAAATCTAAAAATCTTTAGTCCAAACTACCAGTATAAAACCTTCCAACCAATTATTCTATTCTACAGAAGGATTAGTTTAATGTTTATTATATGTTGGTATGTAAATCAATTTATCGTCTGTTGTCTTATCCCTTGAGATCCCTGATTACAAAGTATTATTGCTTCGCTACTTATGGACATACTGGTCCTTGGTTTATTTTATGATTCTTCCTTGCTAGGGAAAATCATGTAAAGTTTCCTTTATGGGTAAAACACACACTTACAAACACACACACTCACACACACACACACACACACACAGACACACATACACACACACACACGCACACATACACACACACACACATACACACTCACACACGCGCACGCACGCACACACACTTCAAGGGGGTTGAAATATTAGGGGATGTAAAAGGACTGTACTGAGCTGGATCTTTAAATCATTTTAGTGGTGAGCCAGATCGGGGTGAGCCGAATTTCAGCCAATCACAGCGCGGCATTTCATAAAAATGTTGTGCTCTCATTGGTGGAAAGTTGGCACATCCTGATCTGGCTTACCACAAAAATGATTTAAAGATCCAGCTCTGGTTGTTTTTTTATCCTGATAAGACAATGGACGATATTTTGATGTATATTCCCAATGATAGTACACCTTCTCTAGATTAAAATTGATGATTTAAAGTTTATACAATTCTAGTTAGAAACAATCATTCAATAACTTTTTTTTATAAAGCTAACAAAAGAATATGTTCATAAGATAAAACTTTAGGCACTAGTTTGATTAACAGTTCAATGTTCCCTCGCTTTATTTCCCTAAGAAATAAAATACAATCAACTCTTTGATTGCACGTCCTTTGTCTCAAAGTTCTACTGAATTTTCATTGAGAAGTGGAATACGGTCCTTTTACTGGACAAAAAGAAGTAAGAAAGAAATACTACAGGTGGGTGAGTGGGGGTGGGGGGTCACTCATGGTTGCATCTTGTACCTTCAGGGGGTTGGTTTTCACAGGAAAAGGGGAGGTGGTACATACAAAAATGGAAAATTTAATCTTAGCAAAATTGTTTATCTTCCAGTAGATGTTAGAAAGCGATTAGATTAATATTCGGTGGATTAAAACAGGTTCTCAGCCATACTGAAAAAATATGTAATTTATCGTATTACAGACAACTTTTCATGAAAATTATACTAAAAAACAGAAAATCGATACCAGTTTTGTTATGCCGGGCGTGTGGCCCCTCGGGGCTAACAAAACGTAAAGGTCCGGAGGTTGGGATACAGCCAATAAATAACTTCCATGAAACTCTTTTTAACGATTACAAAGTGATTACCTTCGCTATTCTACATAATTTAGCTGAAATGTATAAACATTTTTTTGAACAAGGGTTGGAAATATGTTGGGGGCCATGACTAGGGGGTTGTTTCCCCCATGACTAGGGGGTTGTTTCCCCCATGACTAGGGGGTTGTTTCCCCCATGACTAGGGGGTTGTTTCCCCCATGACTAGGGGGTTGTTTCCCCCATGACTAGGGGGTTGTTTCCCCCATGACTAGGGGGTTGTTTCCCCCATGACTAGGGGGTTGTTTCCCCCATGACTAGGGGGTTGTTTCCCCCATGACTAGGGGGTTGTTTCCTGTTTAAAACAATACCAAAACAATAAACATTAACACATCCTTATTCACTACTTAAGGTTTGTTTAATAATTAGATATGGAAAAACAGCGGTTTAGAGACGCTACCTACTTAATTTCTGTCAATAATTATTTCTATTTCTATGTGATAAGACAATGCAGATTTATTTTTTATTTTTGGGGGCGAGGAACGTGGGGGGTTTATGTCAACCATCCCAAGATAAAAAACCACTGTATAATTATGGCCCCTCCTAAGTTTTTTTTCTTCTTGAAGCCAAACCCCATGGGAGGCTACCCTGTATTCAATATAACCTAACCTAACCTAGCCCTAGGTTAAATTATTTTTTGGAGTTATGGGCTCTACTTGGGAAACCGCCTGTTGTATTTTTTTTTTCTTAACGTAAAATGCCCGTAGAATAGCTTGACTGTTAAATTGAAATGTATGTACACAACACTATGAATGTACCACATTGTACCAAGAATCTTAAGGGATATAAAAATTTAATTTAAACGTACATCCCCAATGATGATAAACAAAATTACCCCTTTTTTGTAAAGTTATACTCTACTAGTTTGGAACATATCAATCACAACAAGTGTAACTGAAGTTTTTGAACCAACGAATAAGATAATGTGATTATAACACTTTGGGTACCAGTGTAATTTACAGTCTAATGTCTCCTCCCTCCCTGACAATGCGTCCATTGTGAGTTTAAGTCTATTAAGCATTTTTATCAGAATTTTAAATCTACCCAGAATCAAGGGATGTCTTTTTACCAAAAAAACAAAACTCACTATTTTTCACGCACCTGTCATAGCGTTGGTATGTTTATCAGAGATCTATAGGGATAAGACACTGGCCGATAAATTCATGTTATTCCCCAATGATGATACACAAAATTACCCCTTCTGTAAATTACAATTGGTGGTTGAAACGTTTAGACACTTAACTTGATGAACCAGCCAGTCAAAATTGATTAAAAGTCCCTATAGTTTTTAAGCCAACGAATGATTTTTAAGCTATGACACTTCCTGCAGGTCATACATTAAAAACAAGTATTATGGAGAAGTTTTGCTACAAGCAAATCTTTAAAGTTTAAAGCCACTGATAAGAAATACAAACAAAAGAAGAGGGGTAGAAGAAAGTTTATGTTGCTACAATGCTGTAATATAAAATAATAGCAGATACGCCCCTATAGGCCTCTAGGGCCACTTTCTCTTGGGAGGGTATGAAACATCCTGTGCAAACAATCATAGGCCCCTAAGGTTTAAAAAAAACTAGTTTTGATCTTATGACTTTTCATTTTAATATCCGCAGAAAACAGATTATAACAAGATGTGATAAATGAATATTCTCTAATGCAGTAGACAGTAGCATAAACGTATTTTAGAGTAGATTTGCTTAAATATAATGATAAATTTCTGTAGTTCGAAAGAAACACTATTACAAGTTAGGGGTTGAATTTGAGCTTATTGACCTGTTAAAAAGGTAAACAACAAAAACTACATACATGTGGTTTTAATTTGGAACAACAGATTAAATAAAGATAAATTAATTGATGCTGATTCCTGTAACAGTTAGGTATGACGTAGAAAGCGCAGCAACTCTATAATTTTACCAGAAAGCCCGTACGTCCATTTAAAACAAGCTGATTTCTTTACTTTTTTGACAACTAATTTTTGTATGTTAAAATTATCCTATTCATCTTATTTATTGAATACTGATTCCTACAACAACATACAATGTGATAAGCGAAGCATCTCAATAATCAAAACGTCAGTATGTCCTTAAACAGTGTCATGTATTTAATCAGTTTTGCAACAACTTTACTTACAATTTTGTACATATAAACTTATCCATTAATATTCAGTTTATTTAGTTCTGATACTCTACAAGTGTTAATGTACGTTTGTCCTTCCATTTCAGAGCTTCGTTTTTATAGATATTCTCATACTTATTTTTAAAATTAATAGTTTTGCTCCTTATTAGTGACGTATGAGGGGATGTACAGACAGACCGGAATACGAGTATAGAGTAGCTTCGATACAATTAAATATCAATAATATAACAAAGGTATTTCTAAAAAATACAATATTTATTAAGCAATTAAACTGGTTAGAATAGGCAGATTAATGGGATTATTATTATAGGATATATTTAATATGATATCAATTAAAGGCTTGGACGTCTCGTTTTCTGTACAGGACAGAAAACCACGTGCACAGGAATATGGGACTAAGACTGTCGACAACCTAGCATATAGGTATACAGTCTACCAAGTGCAAGCTGATGGAGAGATGTTCTCACAAGGCCTGCATAAAATCAACTAGCCCCTCAACACAGCAGGATGGAGTATAGTGGCGGTTACAAGTGGAGGTCTGACTCAGCCAGAGAAGTATAGGAATGTGGATAGGGATGGAGATGCATAAACTTGAATGGTGAATACCACACTCGCCTCCTTCTGAGGGAATATGAAATATTCCCTCACAGTTGACCTGCACGCCTGCTTCTGCGGGTTGCTGTTGTACTCGCAGGTTCTTCGATTGCGGCCATAGCCCTCTTTACGATATCAACAGGATTGGGTTCTGAGGAAGTAGGATCTTCTGGAGCTGCTGGAAGCTCTGGAGCAACAGCATTCTGGAGGGCCAACACGCCCTCGCAGGGAGCCGTGGCCACTGGATCTTCAGAGACAGCGCCAGCCTGCGGATTAACAGGCAGATCAATTCCAGATGGAAAGAGCTCACTGATTTGAGCATCGAGCTCTGTGTCACTGTTTTCCTCTGCAGGATCCAGGACCTCGGGATTGCCTTCTCTATCAGTGGGCCTGTACTCATCAGAGCACTCAGAACCGCCATAGTGGGAAACCAGCTCAACTCCATCATCATCTGGCCGGGATACGTCCTCAGCGGGAAGGGATGCCTCTATGGTCGCCACATTCTGCCCAGGTACATTCATAATATTACAACGAGTATTAATATATTTAATTACCCTGTCAGAGTTTTGGTCCAACAATCGACTAGTGGCCTCGATAACAG
Organism: Acartia tonsa; assembly: GCF_053477335.1. Taxonomy (NCBI): domain Eukaryota; kingdom Metazoa; phylum Arthropoda; class Copepoda; order Calanoida; family Acartiidae; genus Acartia; species Acartia tonsa. The sequence continues at coordinate 4,730,785 of NC_137273.1, read as the reverse complement.
TGGTCATTCGTGATTTTAACTCAACGGTCGAGTCCTCAGAGACAGTGCGAATTTTTTCGCGCAAAGTTTTGCGGTTCCGCAGTAATTCTGCGGAAATTTCAATAAGGCGCTTGCCATGTTGTATATATGCTTTCTCAACGAATGAAGCATTGCTAGCAATTTTAGATTCCAGGCTTCTCTGGAAGGGGAGAAGAGCTTCCTCCATTGCTTCTTTTACGGTGGAGGATAGGACTTTTTTCCATTCCTCAGCAGTCACCCAAAAAGCTTTAGGCTCAATTTTGCTTTCTGCTAATGTCTCTTTCTTTTTAGGGGGTAATGGAGGTGGTTGAGTTTCCACCTTAGCCTTCTTGGCTGCTGGGCCGCCGCTGCCTGTTGGTGTTGGCGGACGTTTTTCTACCACTTTTGGGGCTGATTTTACGGCGACTACCTCTAGTTCAGGTGAGGCACTACGTTTTGGTGGCGATTCCACCCGATTTTTTTGTGGTTCCCCTCCCCTAGGTATCATATTTTGTTCCATTAGAGGCCTGGCCCTAGGCCTGGCTTTATCGGGATATTCATTGGCCTCTAAATTTTTAGCCTGCCGCAATTTTTCTTGCAATTCAAGGAGTTCCTTTGGAACATCTTTTCCCGCGGTGCGATAGACGTGGATCGATTTTGAGACACACTGAAGTTCACTGAGGTTTTCAGGGTTGCGTGGCGGTTTTACTCGAGGCTGATACCTGTTCTCGTCAGGTTCATAGTAGGCTTCCTCAGGGCCGCCCTGGGGATAGCCATGATTGCTGTCGTAATAATAGTCCTCTTCATTGTAGAAGGGTGCCTCTTCATATCCTCGACGGTATGAAGAGTGACCGGCCCCATGGGAGTGGTGGAAACCCCTTGAAAAATTCCGCCTGGGATATCCTAAAATAAAAATAATAAACTTAAAATTAAGGGTCATTAATTCCTTATACCGAATAAGGAAATATTTTTACAAAGACGACCTTTAGGGACGACAATCTTATAGGTATATATGTCTGTTTACAGGTCGTCCGTTTTTTGGGGATTAGTTTTCCCCATTATTTGTAAAATCCTGTAATTCGTGTGTTTCACTCGTACCTCCTGCTTTGTACGCGTGAATTTTGGTGCAGGCTAATATATAGATGATAAAAACGACGCATAATAACGACCCTATTCCTGTAAGGATGGCTGCTACTACAAGCACTATATGATACCAAGTACTAGATAGAAAGTCAACCACCTTATGATACGTTTGAATAAACCAGGAGTCGGTTATTTTTACTTCAAAATTATTGGAGTCCGCGGCAAGTTGGCTGAGGTATAATTCCTCGGCACTTTCTGAGAAATTAGTTTTTTCTAGGCTTTGCCAAGAATGATAAAGAAATAGGCCAATCGGTTTATCCATAAGATATTGGTTTACATTTAATATTTGCATACCCTGCCCTTGATTCCCAAGGAATTTTCCTTGGTACAAATGTAAGAAAATTGGATTTTCGGAACATTTAGTCGGAGTTAAATGGGTGGTGTTAACCAATCTGCGTGAAAATGGTGATATCCCCATAGTCTTATTATTGATTGAAACCGAGAAATGATCCACAAAACAGGGTAAATTCTCTCCCAAAGAAACATTGATTTTAAGGTTATCGCACTGTATTACCAGATCCAGTTCACCGAGCGCCCTAACTAGTTTTTTACGATGGGTCTGAATACTACTTTTAGACAGAAAGTGGTTCTGTAAACAGCAAGTTTCGGGGACAATTAATTTACTATATTGTTGGTAGGAATAGAAAATTTCTAGTGGTAGCATGTCATCTTTTTCCTTAGCGTTTAAAAGTGGGAAATATGGTTTTACAGAGTTTGTGAACCATACCATTAAGTTATCAATATTAGTTTTGTAATAAGATAATTCGGGAATTAGATTTTCAAAATGTTTTTTATCTTTAAGTTCCAACGCTAGCGTAATTTGGGGATCGATCACTAGATATTTTTGGTCACCCTGTTCTCCTTCAAATGTAAACAATGAAATATTAAAGATGTCTACCGTTCGCCAAGGAGAAGTGAATTTTTGTGCGTTATCAGATTTATCATCCGAGATAATTCTATCGTAGCCTATTCTAAGATTGTGATCTAGACAATTGTTTCCCACCCAGTGACTGCCCAGGTAACAGCCCGCTTTTGTTTGTAATAATTCAACAGGCTCAGCCTGGACCCCTATTTGTTTTTCCTCAAATGTCCCAGGGATAAAAATGCCGTTAATGGTTACGCCGTGTCCCTCGCAGGCGGGGTCGATGCCGTTAAGGAGGTCGTTAGGGTAAGTAAGCGTCCCGTTTACCAGGAAACGCGTGTATAACATCTGGTGTTCATACACTGAGACTGATTTTCCTTCAAAGTTAAATATTTTAGTTTTGGACATGGTGTAACAGTCTTCATAAGTTACGAGGCTCGGTATCTCCACGAGTGCTGGAGCAGCGAGGTGGATGTGACTATATCTGCCACAATACCAGTAATGAGTACTGGTTCGGAGGTGGCAACGAATTCCAGGTATAATTTTTCTTTCAACCTTTTGAAGTAGGTGAAATTGTTTTTGTTCAATATTGGTAATATTAAGAAACGCAGCGCATTCAGAGATTTTCAAACGCGGGTTTTCGTTTGCTACACATTGAGTTGCATCTATTTGTATTATTTCGGACACATTTGATTTTGCCAAAATAATAAAAAGCCCCAAGAATCCCAAAATAAATTTACCTCGAGCTCCTGGTGCCTTTGCCAAATGATGCTGCATTTTATTTTTATGCTTCTTGTTTTTCTCTGAAATATGTTAATTAGTTAGTTTTAACATATATATTTTTTTTTGTTTATTTTCGTTATTATACATACGTAGATTAAGCTATATACATTTGCCACCTTGGTTTTATATAATTATACATTTTATATACATTTTATTTCTTCCTTTTAATTGGGTTATGCAGTCCGATTTGGACATGTATGCGGTTATCCCCCCCTTGTGACCTAGTTTTTCTTTCTTCTTCTAATATATATTTGGGTACTATGCTTTGTTTGTTAACATTAATAACCTTTTCAGGGCTGGATTGTTTGGGTCGTTGTGCGAAGAAAGAAGCCTCGGACGGGACGGTTTCTTCTAAGAAACTATTTTCGACGTGGATGTTAGGACCGGATGACCGATCTGCGCCAGGGGGTTCTTGGTCTTTGGGCTGTGACTCAAATGGTGAGTTTTTTTCCATTATATCCCCTCCCCCATCACAATCCACCTCCCCTTGGGGTAAGCCCTGACTAATTTCAGGGTTTTCTTCTATAAAATCGTCACTATCATTATCTAGGTAGGTAAAATCGTCGTTTTCCATACCTTTATTATCGTTTATTTCGGTTTGTCCGGTATTATCTATGGTCAGTGTTATTTCCTCAGACGGGACAATTTCCTCAATTGGAAAGACGTTAAAGGAAAGTGTTTCCCCCAATAATTCTACTTTAGAATCGATTTTTCGTATTTTATCTCTACTAACAACTTGGTTAGTTTTTATTGGATTTGATCCAAAGGGACTGAGTTCAAAAAGGGCCTCTGAGAATTTTTTTGTTACAATAAAAGGACCCCCATAGAAAGATTGCAATTTTTTACTGACCCCTATCTTGACTAGGTTAAAAAAAGCAAAGCATACGTCGTTAACGAAAAGGGGAGATGAAGCCTTTCTAGATTTATTTTGAAACTCTAAATAGATTTTAGATTTTTTGGAAACCTGTGCAATAATTTCTTCCAAATTTTTTAGGTAGTTTAAGTAAGACCTGCAATCAATGTCTTGCCTGTTCTGCAGGATTGGAGAAAAGAAATCGAGATTAAGAGTTGGTTGTCTGCCGAACATAAGGTAATATGGCGTATACCCCGTTCTTCTAGACGTACTAGAGTTAATTACAAAAGTGGTCAAAGCTAATTTTCTTGCCCAGTCTTTACTTTCGAATCGGTCATCAGATCTTAGACCTGCATAAATGCTTTGATTATGCCTTTCACATGGGTTACTATTAGGGTTTCTTGGGGGAATAAGTTTAGTTTCGATACCTAATTCATCCATAACTTTTTTGAAAACTTCCCCAGTAAAATTTGTTCCCCTGTCACTCCTCAATGACCGAAATAAGCCGTAGGTGGGTACCACCTGTTCAAGGATAACTTTCACCGTGCTTTCCACGGTGACGTCCTTGATGGGGTGGGCGATTATGTACCTAGAGAATAGGTCAACTAGGATAAATATGTAGCGGACATGTTGTCCTTGAAAGTAGTTAGGGGTTAAAGGACCGATAAGGTCTACTGATACCTGGCCAAAAATCTCGTGACTAATGGCTGAATGGGTGATGGGTTGTTTATGTTTAGGTACCTGTCCTATTTTTCTTAGGCAGGTGATACAATTTTTAATGCGTGATTCAACAAACTTATTAATTCCTATAAGGAAGAATCTTTCATTTATCTTGCGTATTGTTTCGTTAACCCCCTTGTGACCTATAATATTATTATGTGCTAATTCAAAAACTTTATTATATAATCCAATGGGTACGACGGGTCTTTCAATGAATGTTCCATTGCTAAGAGGTTGTCTAAATATTAGAAGTCCTTCCATAACGTATAAGTGTTCTATTAATTTAAAAAGGACCTCTTTCCGGCCGGTTAGTTCTGCTTTTTCAAAACTCGACAACTTCTTTTTTTCGAATATCCACCTACGAATGTCAGATAATATTTGATCTTTTTGTGTTTCAGATTGCCAGGCATTGTGCACACCGACTTCCGACGCCGCATGTAACTCAAAAATCTGGTCTTGGTAGGGGCAATCCTGTTCATAAGGATCCAAGGTAAATGAGCTAGTACATTTTTCACAATCTGTTTCCTTATGTTCTTTGCATAAAAATTGCCCTCTAGATAGATTGTCGGCATTGCAATGGTCCCTACCCTTCCTATGAATTACTGTAAAGTCAAAACTTTGGATAAAGAAAATCCATCTCAGAGTTACACCATTTATTGTTCCTTTTTGCCATTTTTTGTAATGAACTAAGGAAATCGAATCTGTACGTACAATAAAGTTTCTAAATCTTAAATAATGAAGAAAGGTTTTAAGAACAAATACTAGGCATGCTAATTCGCCTTTATAACTTGGATAATTTTTCTCTGCCCCGTTACATTTTTTGGAACATATTCCAATAATTCTTTCTTCCCCCCCCTGTTTTTGGCTGAGAATTCCAGCGAAATAACTTGTAGAAAAATCTACATCTACTATAAAGGGGTTTGGGTTATCCCACTGGGGATAGCCTTTACTTATAGAATTTGAGAACATATTTATGAAATTTTCCCAATCTTTTGATAGGGAATCGGTCCATTCGATAACTTTATCGTTTCTGTGTTCATCTAGGGTACAAGAGTTTTTTGCATAGGATGGGAAATAGGCCCTATAATAATTGGAGAAGCCCAGGAAACGCTGGAGTTCCTTGCCTGTCCTGGGCCTGCTCCAATTTTTAATCTGTTCTAAATATGCGGGGTTCATTTTAAGTCCTTGGGAACTGACTATATGACCTAAATATGTACATTCGGATGTGAAAAATTTACATTTGGCTAGATTTAACTTAAGTTTTGCTATTTTTAGGACTCCGAAGAGTTTTCTGAGATGCTTCAGATGTTCCTCAACATTCTTTGAGAATATAATAAGATCATCAAGGTAAGAAATTATAAATTCGTACAAGCCAGGGATAAGGGTTAGGACTCTGTCCATCAAATGGCAGAAAACACTTGGCGCGTTACACAGTCCGAACGGCAGCTTCTTGAAAAGATACTGCCGGTTAAGGGCTGTGAACGCTGTCAAGTGTTTACTTTCCTCCGAAATGGCTAGCGCATGGAGGGCGCTAGTCAAGTCAAGGGTGGTAAATACATTGCCAGTGCCTAATTTTTCTAAATTACTAGAAATCAAGGGAAGGGGCCAGTTAATTTTTCGTGTTACACTATTAAGCGCACGAAAATCGATTACGAACCTAAGTTTACCTTCCCCCCCAGCCGTTGGTTTTTTCTTTACCGCAAAGATTGGGGAGGACCACTCGCTGTAGCCCTCCTCAATGACGCCCCCCCTTAACCAATTTTCAATTTGTTCTTTTAATTTGGCTTCGTACAATGGGTTTAATTGAATGTTTCTAGCCTTAGTAGGTTTAGCCCCGGGGATCAAGTCTATTTTATACTGTAAGAGATCGCAGTTACCGATATCGGCATCGTCAACCGAAAATATATCGAAATGATCAAGGCATAATTTTACTACCTTTTCCTTCATCCCTGGGTTATTTTTGATAAGATCGCTATTTTCTAAGTTTAATTTTTCTTTAATGAATTTAATTCTTTTAAGAAGTGTAGTTCCTGACAATTCATTTATTTGATTAATATTTTTATTGCAGGAATTTGGGGGATCCGATTCGAATTCAAAGCAATATCCAACTTTAACGTTATTCAATAAGGTAATATTTTTTCCTGCTAAATTAACAAAATTTACCCAACATTCTCCCTTCTCATTTACATTATAAATACCCTCCATAAGCATCAAACCGTTATGGCTTGTCATTTTAGAATTGTTTGGGGATATATACAGCTTCCTATTTTTTTGGTGGGTAGGTATTGTTATTACCGTTGTATTCCCCCCCGGCAAGAATTTTGTTTTCTTTGCTAATTTTACGCATGTTTTATTTTGTTTTAATGTCCCAGTTCCCCCCTGGTTACTCCAATTTATACCTGGGATAAGGGAGTTTTGTTCCGTATGAACATTGTTTGTAGGAATTAAGGGTATGTTTTTACTCTCTTCAACTATGTTAATTGTTGAATTTTCTATTGGAATTTGCTCGCCAGTGGGGAGCTCAAATGAAAACTTATCTAGTAACAAATTAATTCGATTAACTTTAAGAAATTCATATCCTAGATTTATAATTTTAGAGGTCGTTTCAGGGATGTAAAATGTTTCTTCGAATATTTTATCTGATCCATTAAAGCTGAATTTTAAGTTTACGTGTCCTATGATATTTACTGGTTTTAAATCTACAGACAGAGCGCTAAGATTGGCAGGGGTGAATGTGATTTTATTATCATCTAAGATTTCTTTAGAAATAAGGGACCTAAAGTTGTTTCCTGTATCCACTAAAGCGTGTTGCAGGAATTCCCCCCCCACGGGATTAAGAACTTTTAGTTTTGCACAGATAGGCATTATAAAATAAATTATATTTTTAGTCGAAGCCTAAGATGCATATTTTCCAAGATCCCAACCCCAGAGGTTAGACGATGGTAATCCTCACACAGAGATTTCCTGTGTTCCAGGTATAGTTGTCTGTCGAATCTTTTTAAATAATGAAATGTTTTAACAATATGGTTAATTGTTAAAATAATTTTATATAACTTTATGGGTTTCATTAAGTTTTTATTAAGCGCTTTTTAGCTCTAGAAATTTCTTAATAAGCATAAGAATGTTAATAGTTCTAAAGAAACTACTAAATTTTAATACGGGTCCTTATTTATATACTTGGATATATGATAAAAACCTATCGGAGTAAAATTGAACTAAAAAGTTTTCGAAAGTTTGAAAGGCTACAAAGTAGCTTAAAAATAAGTGTTCAGCTTGTAACTAACAAGACATTAAAAACAGACTGAATTATTTTTTTGACTTCTATCTGTATTTATACAAAATATAGTTGTACTAGTTAGTACTTGATTCACAATATTAAATAATATAAAGTTAGCGCTGAATTACAGCTCAAAAAATATTAGATATGACTAATATAATAAAGAGGATCAACCATGACTGATTTATTATTCTGATATTGTTAGTATTTATACTTAATTTTTCCACCTATGGGGTAGAACAAGTTTATGTATTTACTAAAGTATAATTAATGCTGAAGTCAGCCTCAAAAAATAAGAAGTGGTTTGTGGTAACTGCTTTGTTCGTAACTGGCCTTGATTAATAATATACATTCACTTTTATATAGTGGCCTTTTATTCCGCTGGTAATCCTAGCGGAAGCTAATAGAACTAGGTTAATTTTATTCTGCTAGTAATCCTAGCGGAAAATAATTTAATCAGAATGTTAAGATTTTATTAATTACGTTTTAAGTGACTTAAGTTTTTAATTTTTAACTGCTGCTTGATTGCAGCTCAAAAAATCAGAGAGGAAAAGATAATTAAAAATCTTCCTGAACAACTGAATTAGATTTGGATATTCGCTCGTATTTATACAGATTTTCCAGTAGACCCCCCCCCTTCTTATTATTTACTTATATGGACCGCGATAGCATTCTAGGCGACATCTTTCGGATACATAATAAATTAAATATAGTTCTATTATTGTCACTGTACAAAATACAATAATATTTACCCATATGAATCCGTTATTATACATAATTGCTGAAGTATTTCAGCTACAAAAATCAGAGACTAAAAGTGTGCAACTCTCAGATAAAATTGATACTGAGGATTTAGCTCAAAAATCATTGTTTATATACAGATAATTCGCTTAAGGTCCCCTAACGGTGAAAAATTGAACTAGAATGTTTTAGATTCTTATATATATACACTCAAAATATACGATATTTACATTTTAGATAGATCATGCGATATTAAAAATAAATACTACTAAATAGAAAATAGGTATTCACTTGTTGGCTTCTTTATAAAGACTATTAAATTTAAAAAAATGGAAATATTAAGTGCATGTGAAATGCTCCTCAGGTTACCTCCCTATTTCCCCCAATTTCCTGTATCAGCTACATTTGGATAGGGAAAGGAGGGGAAGGAGTTTATTTTGTGTTGCTTAGTCATACTTAATAATAACAATTTGTTTTATTTTTTCGCGCCAAAGCATTGCCTGGCAAGGGATATTTGATATTAAGGAATTTGCAAGTTTAGCTTGACATGGGATATTTTGTTTATCTTTCATATCAAAATATGAAATTCATTCAGCAAATTTTTATTTTCTGGGATAGGGACAATTAATATCGCATATATCCATTTATTTTTTACATATAATGGACGTGATTTTTAACAATCGCTTGTACATGTTTATCTATTTCAGATTCATCGCTGGCTTCCTGATCCATTTGGTTGATAGTTTTACGCGCATACTGCTCAGGTATTTTATTACTATTACCTGGAGCTTTTCTAGGTGGGGTGAATTTACTCCGTGTTTTACCAAAGCGGGACTCAGGATGTGGGGGCTCCCCAGCTTTCTTTTTGTTGCAATTCTGCACTACATGGCCAGGGATATTACAATGCCAGCATTTAATATTTTTACTCCTCCCATTAAAGGCTCCTATAACGCCCTCGATTTGATCCCAAGCAATAGGATCATCCTCATGATCTACCCAAGAGGGAACCTCGTCAGGTTCTTCGGTTAAGTTTTCCTTATACACTGCCGTGTTAGTGGGGGTATTATCTTCGATAATGCTGATTATGGGTTGTTTTTTCGTTTCCGCAGAATTTTTAGGTAGGAACATTTCCATGGCTTGGGAATAGCAAGCCGAAAGGTTTTCCTTGCTAATATGGCCAGACCCATCCCAATTAACGTATCTTTGTCCGAGGTTAATAAGTTTATTTAAGTAGGCGTTGTAATCGTCCAAAAATTGCATACTCTCAACGTAATTGGCCATGTCCATGGCAAGGTTGGTATACAGCAGATTTTTGCTAACGTTAAGATAGAATTCTTTCCACTTCTTTTTAGGTATGAGGCCAGGATTCATGAGTTTGAACACCCTAAGTTTGTTTTCAAAATAGGTGTCAAGGGGTTGATTAGTCTCCTGTTTTAGGTTGTAGAAGTACTGCGAGGCTACTTCTGGATCCGAGAAAGGAGTGACCAGCCTCCTAATCATCAGGTAATAACTTAAGGCAGATAAGGCCTGATTTCTTTCAGGCGTAATTAGGTCTCCTAATCGTTCCCCTCTAGAGTCATAAATTCGCTGGTATAAAATATCCTTAAAAAGGAATGGGTCACAGATTCTGTATGTCTTTGCAACCCTCCACAAATTAGAAAAGAAATTATCAAAGTCGGCCCTGCCGTCCCACCTAGGGGCATCCCTCGCAAAATCGGAATCCCATTTTTGTCCCTTAATAAAGCATTCTTTAATAAAATCATCGTCGGCGGCGCTAGTTGTTGCCGTCGCGGATGTGCCTGTGCCTGGTGTGTTTCTTGTAGAGGGTCTTGTTGCTACATTGGGTGCAGACCGTGTAGGTCTACGGAGGGGCTCTAACGACTTAATCCTATCAGGGATAAAGGGAAACCTTTCTAATAAGGTTTTTTCGTATTCCGTTAGAGAAGTTTCTCTTACATTCATCCAATTGTCATTATCCACCGGACCTACAAAGCCTACAATTGAATAGGCCATACAACCTGGGGCTGTAATTCTATCCTTGGCGACCCATTCGGTCACGTTTATCCTTTGTTGGACCGATAGCCGGTCATAAAAAGTGGCATTAATCGAATCATCACCTATGGTGTTAAAATGAGTCGTGTTAAGACTTTCGTTTAACGTTTTTTCCGCAAACAATGGGCCAAGATTTCCGTCCGCTGGGAGTTTTGATACTCTACGTTTTAGGTCTAAGATGTCGGTATCGGCTAATAATCTGCGATGTGATTCCGTGTCCTTAAACCCTGCCCATTTTGTTTCTATTTCGAGCTTCATAATCTCGGATTCTTGTTTTATTATATCTCTATAATGTGACGAGTATTCGTTTAACTTAACATTTAACGCTTCCGTTATGAGTTCTTTGATTTTTTCAGGGGAAAGCGGGTCTGACTGCGGCTGCGAGGTACCAGGGACGGCCGAAGTCGGCGGAGCCGGCGGAGTTTTGGTTTTATCATTCCCCTTCTTGGCATTATCGGTCATGGTGCTGGAGTGTAGTGTTCGTTAACACTGCTTTGTCTACCACGAACTTTTTTAAGAACTTGGGAGTATCCCTTTCTTCCTGTTTTAGGGAGAAAATATGGAAATGTGTGAAATTAAATACTAGTGTGAAAATAAAAGGCGGGTTCCTTTTTATCTTTATTTGGCAGTTTGCCACGAAATAATTATTAGAAATATTCTGTAACAAATTGTTACTATAAACTGTTTCCGTGAATAAACTTAGTTATCAGGAAAATATTAATTTCACTTTGCAATCGAAGCTACTTTACAGTTTAATTTTGTCTGTATGTTAATACTTATCTATACCTTCCCCCCTCAAAAATTGAGTGGTAGACAAGACTGCGCCAAAATGACGTATGAGGGGATGTACAGACAGACCGGAATACGAGTATAGAGTAGCTTCGATACAATTAAATATCAATAATATAACAAAGGTATTTCTAAAAAATACAATATTTATTAAGCAATTAAACTGGTTAGAATAGGCAGATTAATGGGATTATTATTATAGGATATATTTAATATGATATCAATTAAAGGCTTGGACGTCTCGTTTTCTGTACAGGACAGAAAACCACGTGCACAGGAATATGGGACTAAGACTGTCGACAACCTAGCATATAGGTATACAGTCTACCAAGTGCAAGCTGATGGAGAGATGTTCTCACAAGGCCTGCATAAAATCAACTAGCCCCTCAACACAGCAGGATGGAGTATAGTGGCGGTTACAAGTGGAGGTCTGACTCAGCCAGAGAAGTATAGGAATGTGGATAGGGATGGAGATGCATAAACTTGAATGGTGAATACCACATTAGTAGCGAAGCTACTCTATAATTTGAAATGTCCGTCTGTATGTATGTATGTCTGTCTGAAACGTTTTGGGGGAAACGTGATTTTCTCAGCTCCTACAAAAGATATAAGGCTGAAATTTTTTGACAACATTCCTATCAATAAGGAGCATAATTAAGTATAAAACATCGTTAGCGGTCGGACTGCTTTTAAGCAGCTTTTTGGCCGCTTTTAATTTTCAAAACTGATTTTCTTGGCTCCTGTAAATGAGAAAAGGCTGAAACTTCTTGTCAACATTTCCTTCAACATGGAGCATAATTATGTATAAAACATCAATAGAGGTTGGACTGCTTTTAAGCAGCTTTTTGGTCACTTTTATTTTTCAAAACTGATTTGGTCGGCACTTGTAAAAGAGAGAAGGCTGAAACTTCTTGTCAACAATCTTATTGACATGAAGCATTATTAAGTATAAAACATCAATAGCGGTCAGACTGCTTTTAAGCAGCTTTTTAGCCGCTTTTATTTTTCAAAACTGATTTGCTCGGCTCTTGTAAAAGATAAAATGCTGAAACTTTTTGTCAAAATTGCTATTAATATGGAGCATAATTAAGTATGAAACATCAATAGCTGTCGGACTGCTTTTAAGCAGCTTAGAGCCGCTTTTATTTTTAAAAACTGATTTTCTCGGCTTCTGTAAAAGATATAAGGCTGAAACGTTTTGTCAACATTCCCAACAATATGAACCATGATTAAGTATTTCTCAACAATAGCGGCCAGACTGCTTCTAAACAGCTCTTTAACTGCTTTTACTTTTTGCAACAGATTTTCTCGGCTCCTATCTTTGGTAGTCTGATTGCTTTTAAGCTGCTTTTTGTTTTTAAAACTTTCAGATATAAACCCTAAGTTTCATGATATTAAGTTTTTGCATATTTATCTCCTTCTTTTCTTTGTTATGATAACAGTTAATCAGCTCTATAAATTACTTTGTCTGTTTGTCTATTTTATTATAGATTTTGTGCTTCGCTACTTATGGATGTTGTCATCCTTGTTGATATTTCAATCCTTGTTTAAAAAAATAAAGTACTGCTATAAATGTTACTTCTATAATATTGAAATTAATTCTATGGATGTTATCATCCTTATCAGTAAATGGTTAGAGGCTTAATGTTTAAGCATAAAGTAAAATTACCATGCACATTATTATTATTTAAATATTAGCCAAATGCGCAAAATAAATAATTTTTTGTTGTTATAAGTTTGCAATAATATTCTGGGAGGTGAGGGGTTCGAATCTCGGCTCAAAGCTCGTCAAAGCTAGATCTATCTATCTATTTATCTATCTATCTATGGTTTTGGTTATAACTTGATTTAAGACTTGGATATGAATGATGGATTTATGAGCAATAATATGACAGGCATTATACTCAGTGAGGGAGAGAGCTGTGGACTGCAAATTAAACTAGTATCCAAAGTTTTGAAACAAGTTCTATCAGGAAATTTTTTAAACACCCTGAATAAGTTGTAAGAAAGTTCAGTGTCCAAACTTTTCCACCACTAATTTTCATCTTAATAAAAAGTGAACTAGTTTTGTACATAATTGAGAGTTTCAATTGTCGTATCACTTTCATTTAATACTAGCGGCTATGTCCCTAGGGGTACTTTAGATGAAGGGAAGGAAGTAGACACCCACAATTTTAATTTTGTTATTTCTAAAAATTAGCTATAAACCTTCCCGGGACCTATGGGAAGCTACACTGTAAAGGAGAACCATATTTGTTCAGAAGTTAGCGAAATCCTTTGGTACACACACACATACATACACAGAGAGAGACATTCTGTTAATTTTATCCTTATACTAAAGTAACAGGATGTCTGTTTGTCTGTGTGTTTGTACCGAAGGATTTTGCTAACCGCTGAACCGATCGGGTTCTCCTTGACAGGGTAGATTCTTATAGGTCCCGGGAAGGTTTATAACTATTTTGGGGGAGGGTACCACCACACTCCCGAGAGAAATTACAAAAAAAAAATTCACGCTTCTCAATTTAACAAAGTGAGTTCAACGAAACAAACATAAACGTCAAACGCAACATAGACATATTTAAATATAAAAAAAAACATTTAAAGTGCCACTAGAGGCCTCTAGGGGCGTAGTCGCTAGTAATAGAATAATTCAATACATATCAATAATAAAATTACAAATCTCTACAATATAGCTAAATTCTTTCATAATTACCTATGTCCCTTTGTGGTATTCGGCAACCGTGAGCCATGCCTATGGCACCCCTGACCGGGGTTCGGTGGAGGGTCAATGGCCCTCCCCCGAGTCCTGGGGAAGGGGTCTGTCGACCCCCTCCCTATGCCTAAAATTAATGATTGAATCTGCCAAGTTTTATTATGGTTAACTGTATTGTTAATTCCCCCCACCCTTTCCAGGGATGGGGGATCATTATTGCCCAAACTGACTATTGTATATGTATTATAATGCTTTTATGTTATGATTATTTATTCCTATCTGTGTAGTTATTGTTTGTTGTATATAGCTTTAGTACCCTTTAGACCTGCAATAAAGTGACAACTGAAATAGATGTTAATTATTATTTAGTGAATGCTAGAGAAGCGTAGCTTCTCTATAGTAAGGTGTCCACGTCTGTCACACTGCCGTAATCTAATTGAACTCCGGTGTCTGCCATTTATCCTCGGCGGATACCACAACTTTTGGTGACAGCTGTGTGAGATTACGGCAAACCACAAGTGTAGAGCAGACGTGCAGCTGAGGCTAAGGTACTCCCAGCAGTGAAACTGGCAAAACTGACACAAGCAACCTGAATTACCCACCCTGGACAGCAAGGTCTAACTCTGCATCCGGCAGTTGTGGAAGTGAAACAGCGAAACTTGACGAAGAACCGCGAGAAGCACCGACATCTAACGGAGAATCGAGCGCTCAAAGGGCTGAAACAGGCCTGCGGACCGGCTGAAACAAGCCAAATAAGTGTAAACGGCTGAAAATAGGCCAATTTTACTGCAAGAGATAGCAGGATCCGAACCAGTGGCGCTAGCAGGACGGGACATTCCCTGCCGCCATCAGCCGGATTTGGATCAGCGACGCTAGCAGGACGGGACATTCCCTGCCGCCGATAGGCTGAAACACGCCACATAGCTGCGAGTTGCGAGCCAACATACGAGTGTAGTACACCAAAGCAGAGAAAACTACGTCAACTCCAAGTATCCTGAGAGGCTACAACGCAGCCACCCATCTAGAAAAACAGATATTATATCACATTGCAGGGATTACCAACTAAAAATAGAACAGGCTTGGATTTATTGTGTATTGTGATAACAACTAAAAATAGAACAGGGTTGGTAAACAAATCTGTTATGTAATTGTGATAAGGACAAAAATAGAAGCTAGATGTAATATAACAAATGCCCTTATACACAATCTAATCACCTCAAGCCTACAGCACAACAACAATACACCCCTTATCTCAGAGGAAAGGGAGGGGCCCACTCTCCACTGAAGGAAATACAATCAAGGTGACATAATAGATAAGCCTAGGATTAAGGAGAGAGGGCACCATTACTTCATCACACAGTTACCTCAAACCCACAGCACTCCCCCCTTCCTCACAGGGGGAACGGACGGATTTACCCCCGTCCCCTCACGGGCTTCCCCCCTCCTACCCACACTAGACTAAGTCCGCCCACGGTGTGGAGCTAGTGGCCGGGAACACAGAGCGCCATTTACGGGTAGCGCAACGGAGTGCGGAAATATCATAAAATTCAACGGACAAAGCGGACCAATGAGAGAGCGAGTTGAGGGATAAGTGCGCGTTTTACCTGTGTGCGCGGATTTGACGGTGCGTAAGCGCATTGCAAGGACAGGAGATTTCCCGCACACACACACACACACCGGAGCGGAGCTACTCCATAGCATCTAACAGAGGTATTTTTAGAAAAATAAAGAATTACAAGCTTCCCCCTCCTATCTGTAGTGTGATAAAGGAAAACCAAATCAGTTCCTGACAGCAGTTCAGACCCTCAACACCTATCTACCCCTACCAGCCTACTCTACAACCTCAGAATCCAACTAGTGATAAGTACAGCTAAGTTATATCTTTGTAACTAAACTACCAACCTAGTGATAAAAACAGTGTTGGCTGTTAGGCTAGAAAGCCTCAAGTGACAAATCATTATCCTATTGCTTTATAACTTTGTGTCCCGCCGTTGAACCGTTGACCCGATGGAACAGCCGCAAGCGCCAGGAGGCGATCAAGCCCCAGGATGGCTCCAGGATGACCCTCAGCCGGCTCCAGCCGAGTACCGCAAGCTGATGCTGAGTAACCTGCCAGAGTATAGAGGACCGCCCAAGCAATCCTGGAGTTCACATATCCACAGACTCGAGATGTCATGGGCGGCTTACCGCGTGCCACCCCATGACTCCCTCAACCGCCGCAATGCCCTCTTACTGTCACTAGTAGGGCAAGCGGCGGAAATGGCGTCCCATCTGTTTGGTGAGGCAGGCCAAGCCTTGACCTACGAACAGGTCAAGGCCGAGTGTGAAATGTTATTTCGTCCTGCTTTTGAATCCCAAACGCTTAAACAAGCGTTTAGGGATTACAAGCAACACTCGACAGAACCTATACAAGCGTACATATCAACCAAGTGTGCCTTGTATAGGGACGCCTACAGCCATGAGGATCTTGAGTTGTTAGTGGACGAATTAAATCCTGGCATTCGTACCTGAGTACACTCGTAGAGCCATGTTCACCGTCACCATGATTACCAAGCAGCTGAAGGAGGGTGTGTGCCTAGTGGACTCTACCGACGGGCTGACTGGATCTGCCAGCATCCAGTTGCCCCAATATGACGAGTCGGAGCCAATGGAGATTGGCGCCTTGGCTCCGGGTCTCCACCAGATGGGGAAGGTCGCTCCAGATGACAAGGTTCCAGGTCGCTGCTTCTGCTGCCAGGGGAGAGGCCACCGAGCTCGAGACTGCCCGACGCCTATGGAAGTTAGCCTAGAGGAGAGACGCACCCAGCCACGCCGTGACCGTTCTGCCAAGTGCGAGCGTTGCCACTATGACGGTCACACGGCGGCCGAGTGCAGAGCTGACTGGGCCCAGGTAGCCAGCCGCAGGCGCACCGCCGATAAGGGTGCCCCTCCAGGGAAGCCCAGCAGAGTGGCCCACATGGAAGGGAGCGCGCCCCCAGCACCACCGCAGCAAGCAGCCGCCCCCAAAGCCGCGGACCGAGCCGACGGGATGCCGCAGTTTGGGACCGTTCCAGCTAGGATCAACGTACTGGGCGGCGCGGCTGAACCCAACCGGGTTGGCCTGGGCTTCAGTCTCAACCACCTGGGGCCGGAGTTGGTGCAACCCTACAACATCGCCGAGCCAGAAGTTCTGAGGCCCCAGCCGTTTAGCCTCAACATGATGGAGCCTGCTCGACCAAGCCTACCCAGCAAGAGTGGAGGGGCGTTACCCAGCGTCACTGAGACGGTGTACGGGGAGGCCCTGGCGGCCGCTGAACGAGAGAGGCAGGAGGCGCTAGCCAGCGCATCAACATCGATGTATGGGGCGCCACCCGGCGCCGCCACCTGTGATGACTGGGGGGTGCTATCCAGCGCCTCCCATCTGGAGCCTGGGGCGACAACCGTCGCCGCCACCGAGATACCTGGATCCTGGAACGAGCCAGCCTCCAACCTGGTGCCTGGGGCGACAACCGTCGCCGCCACCGAGAGACCTGGATCCTGGAACGAGCCAGCAGTCCCAGAGGAAGGGGTGACACCCGTCACCCCCAGCCAGCCAGCGCCACCAGCCTACAGGGAGAGCCCAACTACATGCCACCCAGCGCCCCCTGCCATCCGAAGGAACCCAGCTGCCCAGCACTCCCAGTCGAGCCAGGATAAGTTAAATTTGACAAATGTGTTGTATCCAGACCATTGTAAGACCCCAGCCTTGCCTGTGCCCCCTGCACCAGAGGCTGGGGAGATTGAAATTTGGGGATATAAGGACTTGCCTGTGCCACATGCACCTGAGTTCCTAGGGCAGGGGAGGGACGTGAGTCAGGGCGAGCCTGTGCCACACGCACTTCAGCCCCATGCCACTGGGCATGCTATGGACAAGGGAAGGGACCACTTGGGGCTAGGGGAGCCGACACCCAGGCAAGCGCCAGTCGCCTGCCAGTCTGTCATTGGGGAGGGTATCGGGGTGCCCCGGCCACACAAAGATAACGCTCAATGGGAACTTGTATCTAGCCAGGAGCAGCCCAGCCGTGTCCAGCCCAGAGAAGCAGCTGTGACCCGAGCCGAAGATCCCCAGCCGCGTGTGCGAGGTAGATGGCTGCCTGGAAGCTTCTCACACTGGTGGATGGTCCTGTGGGGACTACTGCTGGCAGCCGTGTGGCCTACAACCAGCTACGTCCTGGTGGGATGGGACTGTGCCAACCCCACCCACGTCACAGCCTACAATAAAGAAAAGATGTGCAACACGGAACCTCTACACCAGGAGGTGCCCCTGGGCCATGAAGTACACGTCCTGCAGCAAGTCAAGGTGAGGGAAACAACAGGATACAGTTGTCAGCTCACTGTGTCCCAGTGGACATTCAGGTGTGGGGTATGGGGTCACCTCAAGGTGACCTCGGTCCCCACCCTCATGAGGCCAACCAAGATAGATCCAGAAACGTGCTGAGACCTGGCCAGGAACCGAGTCTACACACTGCCAGGCAAGACCCAGCCACTGACGTTCCAGCTGAACCATCCCCTGTTCTTCACCCTCGATATGGTGGGCGCCCTCGTCAACAGCCCCGAGGGGGTGGGTTGTGAAGGGGAGGACGTCCACTTCGAGGGCCAGCTGTACCGCAATGAATTAGTGCTCCAGGAGCGACGGCTACTGGTCAAGGAAGAGACCTACGTAGTAGAGGATGGACGGGTGGAGTCCCAATCTGACCACCTGACCTTGGAATGTCCCCATTCAGAGCTGTCTTGCATCACTGGGGAAGCAACCTACGTGTGGGACCACCTGGGGAGAGATTGCCCCTTGAGGCTGATCCGCAGCCTCCAGCCTAGCCTAGTGATGGATGCGTTCCTGGTTGACCATCAAGCCCAGTTTTTCATCAACATGACCAACCCCACCTCAATAGTGAACTGCGACTTTGAGGCCCATGCCACCAACCACCCAGCATTGTTCGTGGCAGCTGACCCAGCCGCGGCAGCGCTCCCCAGAGTGTCGGCCAGGGATGTTGATGTCCCCCTGCAGGCCCAGATACATGCAGGTTATATTGGATTTACTCTGGAGACACGCATGAAAAGCACAGCAGCAGAAGAAGTAGCGGCCAACTGCTGGAAGCTCCAGCAACTAGACCCGGCCCACCCGGTGCGTGTCCAGGGGAGCACGTTCTCGGTGCTGAGGGGAGATGTCCTGCTCCAGCTTACCTGCCAACGCAACAAATATGTTGTCCGCGAACACAAGGAGTGTTGGGACAAAGTGCCAGTAGAGCCCACAGGGTTTGTAGACGCCGTGACACGAGTGTATAGCGGCCACGCCACCAAGATTCCCTGCTCCTCCACATACCCCCTGACTGTGCACGCGGAGGAAGGCTGGATAGAGTTAACCCCCGCTCCTAAGAAGAGGCCACCCCCGCTGGATACGCCTAAGCAGCTGCTGACAGAACCCTTGGATGACTTCAGTTCAGGGGGCTTGTATTCGCAGGCTGAGTTGAACGACTGGCAGCAACTGCTGGCGTTCCCAGCATATAAAAGCGCCATGCTGACCGGCCTGTCCTATGGCTCATGCGTTCAGCAAGGTAGCTGTTCGGCCACAGGTGACCATGGGATAGTGTCCTACAACATCGACCGACTGGCGGAGGAAGGAGAGGCCGCCCTGGATGTCTGGGCTGGGTTCAGACAAGCTATTCACGAGTGGGGAGATGGCGCAGCCATACTGTGCTTGCTGTTGCTAATCCTCAAACTGCTGGGGGATCTGACCATCATTTCTCTGGCAGCAGCACAAGGAGGTGTACGGGCAGCCATGAATGCGATGTCACAAGTGTTCCTGTACCATCCAACTTTGTACAGGAAGGCCTTGGCCAGAGCCCGGCTCACCCATGCCAAGTCCCGGGACTTTTCAGTAGACTGGGATGCCATTCCCATCGGCCGGGAAGCAGCCGAGGAAATGGTGTCCATGCAATCAGCCGATAGCGGGCATGACCGCCCAGGCAGACCAGGACCGCCCTCTGGAAGACCCCGCGGCCCCTCGGGAGGTCAGGCTGCCGCCCAGACGGTCAACTTGGCAGCCAGTGCCCCAGCCGCTGCCAACAACAACCAGCATGCCCCACTGCTGACTGTCCCAGCAACAACTGTGCCACCCGCCAACCTGACACCTGCCGGCGCTGAACTACGTGTCCAACCAAAGCCAGCCTCTGCCTTCTATCCCACGTTGGGACCCCATCAACCCTGAGAAACACTCACCACTAGGATTCCATTGAATCATTATCGGTTGTATATATCTTAGCCCTAAGGAGCGGACCGAAGGCCTCAACCACTGTCGGAAGTCTAGTAGGGAAACCCTCTCCCAGCCTTCCGAGGGGAGAGTTGTGGTATTCGGCAACCGTGAGCCATGCCTATGGCACCCCTGACCGGGGTTCGGTGGAGGGTCAATGGCCCTCCCCCGAGTCCTGGGGAAGGGGTCTGTCAAACCCCTCCCTATGCCTAAAATTAATGATTGAATCTGCCAAGTTTTATTATGGTTAACTGTATTGTTAATTCCCCCCACCCTTTCCAGGGATGGGGGATCATTATTGCCCAAACTGACTATTGTATATGTATTATAATGCTTTTATGTTATGATTATTTATTCCTATCTGTGTAGTTATTGTTTGTTGTATATAGCTTTAGTACCCTTTAGACCTGCAATAAAGTGACAACTGAAATAGATGTTAATTATTATTTAGTGAATGCTAGAGAAGCGTAGCTTCTCTATAGTAAGGTGTCCACGTCTGTCACACTGCCGTAATCTAATTGAACTCCGGTGTCTGCCATTTATCCTCGGCGGATACCACACCTTTACCCTGTGAACTTGGAATATTCAGGGTTGAATGCTTCAAGTGTAAGTAAATCCATGTAAAACAACTATTACTACCAAGGGCATAACATTACATTTGTACAAGGGGGGTATTTTTAAAACCCCCATACCCCCAACCCCTTAATCAAAATACCCCTTGTGGTATAGACTATAATTTTTGTTGAGAGTTATGAAGTATATGTGCATTGGTCAGAAGAAAAAAATCAGACGTTTATGAGAAATAGCAGCTGAGTTAAGGCTGTTAGTAGAATCGCTTCTGTCCATCAGTCAGTCAGTCAGTCCGTAACGCTATGGGGGAAACGTGATTTTCTCGGCTCCTATTTAAGATAGACAGCTGAAATTTTTAGTAAAGATTCCTATGACATATGCTCATCTATTCAATGCATTATTTTGTCCATCTGTCTGTTATTTGGGGTGCTAGAGAGATTCATAGATTTTTATGTTTTTGTAATTTTCTCGACTCCTTTTCAAGAGAGAGGACTGAAATTTTCATGGATTAATTTATTTTACATTCTACATATTTTCACCAAGTTTTATCAATATTTGTTTATTAATTGGGGTGCTAGATCGATTCCTAGTTTTTTACCTAGGTTTTGATGATTTTCTCTATTCCTATTCAGGATTGACGGCTGAAATTTTTTCCCGATATTCATTCATAAATTTGAGCTTCCCTACTTATGGATGTTGTCATCCTTTTTTATTTTTTTCCGTTAAATAAATGTATATTTTTTTTCTGTTGAAATCACAACCGGTTTTAATCTAGCGAATATTAATCTAATAATAATAGAGTAACTTTAATGTATTCTTCGCTTATTATTTGCAGTAAAATGCCTTGAACTGATTTGTATATTGAATGTCACCCACTAAATACTCCAATAAAAGTAATGCATAAAAATTATGTAAGATTTCACACAGACACACACACACACGCACTCACACATACACACACATACACACACTTACACACACTCACACACACACTCGCACACACACGCACTCACACATACACACACACAAAAAATTGTTGAATTGCTATAAGGTGAAATCACAAAAGATTTAGGTATAGCTATCTCCTATAAACTGTTAAAATATTTAGGTAGTATGGTACTAAAACTGGATAGATTGTAATATACACTTCCTAAGACTAAAAAACCTTCACTTTTATTAAGCACTCAAAAGTGTAGAACACACTTTTTCCAGACAAACCGACATACAAAAATCTTATCACCTTTAAACCATGATTTCTTTGGTGTTTTCGAATGAACATATAACATATGTAAAAGTAAAGGTCCTAGGAGTCCCAAACGTAGGAGTGGAAACTTAACCTAACCTAACCTATTTTAAACTATCTTATAGGTTTTTAAATGCCTAACTCTTATTTGTTTATTCATATCTTAACCTATTCTAACCTGTACAGAAATACTTAATTAACTTAATATTTTAACACTACTGCGTTTGTCCACTCCGACGTTTGGGACTCCTGCGTTTGTCCTGGAACCAAAGTAAATAATAGAAATGACAACATCCCAACAAGCAAAGCTCAACAAATCAAACAATTAAATTAACATTTAATCAGCCCAGGAGTCGCCATTATAGTAGGATAAGTCTTCTCTATAAGATTTGATGTTACGTTACATTATCTAAATAAAACCTAAACATGGTGTATATGGACGTACAGACTTTGTGGTAAGATTATAGAGTTGTATATAAAGTATCTATAAAGTTTAAATTTATTGGACTATTCTAACATATCTAAATTTACGCTATTCCAACTCCGGAAGGACGAACGTACATGCCTTCATTATATATTAGCTGCGCTTCTAATGAGAAGATGCATAATAGTACAAGGATTGCATATTTAAAGGTTCTATCCAAATCCAATTATATAAAGCTTTTTTGTTTATAGCTAAGGATCTCGCTAACCGCTGAATCGACATAGTTCTAATGAATCTTCTTTTAGATCCTGATGTGGTTTTAGGCTATTTTCAGCTCTTCCATATCCCTTTGATTATATAGCCTCTAGATGATAAGGGCGCAGCTGCTAGTAAAAATCAATTAGATATGGACAATTATGTCCATAAGTAGCGCAGCATGTTTAAAAGTTGACAATCATCAAAAGAAGAAAAAACTGGTTTTAGTAATAAGCAGCTTCACTTTAAAGGAGAACCAAACCGGATGTATATTCTGGATCATTCAGGACGGAAATGTATCCACCCCTTGGTAAATTTGATGGGGATTGATACAACCCCCATGAAACATCCCCCTAAAACAGAAAACGATGGTGTATAATTATAAAGGTCATAACCCCTAAAACAAGGTGTATGTTAATTACATAGGGGAGTAGACACTAGAAGGGTCTATACACCTCCTTCAGAGTAAAATACACCCCTTTTGTTGTCTGTAATAAAAAAGCTCTCAACCCCCTCAATTGGGATTCAAAAGAGGGAGGGGGGGGGGGATTTCATCCCCCTGTTAAATCACTGTGCACGCTAATCTTTGTGTTGTTGTATATTTTTAACTTTTGAGTATTTATCCATGATTATTAAACCCTATGCACATTTAAAATCCAATGTCACATGCATAAATACTGTTTTTACAATACAAAAAAAGAACATAAATATAATTTTTGAAAGAAGGACATCTAAGCTTTCTTATTGTTGAATAGTCGGTTCGTTTACGAGATCTTCAAGAAAAAACAGATAAAAATAGAAATCAGAAAGCATCAACTCACAATATAAACAATACAATCTCTCTATTAATAGTATATGTATTACACTTTACTGTCTTGAAACACTTTAGTATTATATGTTTTAGTTTTATCAACTTCTTGTCAACTTACCAGTTCAGATAATCTTTTAATACTAAAATACTTCTGGATATAATTGTCAGTTATGGATGAGGGGTTAGAAAATTCTATTAACACTTTAATTAGGCAATAAAGTAGCCTAAAACCATCCCGGGATCTTTGTAAAATTACTCATCGATGGATAATTATTCGGTGGATTGCGAGATCTTAAAGACAAACAAACAAACCATACTACTTTATGTAAAAAAGGAATTTTTGTAATATACTGCACTGTTTGGGTCTGCAATTCATTGTAAAATATTGCTGGTAACGATTGCTTCCTGGTTCCTGGATCTAGCATAGCAAGAAACATTTCTGGAGCCACCAATGTTTAACTTTCAGTTGACCTCACTGTTTTGTATGAGAGCCTATACACACAGGTGTAATATGTAAGTATACTACAAGAATTCAGAGATGGGACATTGGGTCATCAGGAAATTAATCTTCCCCCATTGAAGTATAAGGTTTGGGAGAAATTATAAGAAATTTTAAATGACACCCAAAGATTAATAAAGAGTTTATCTTAAAAATATTGATTATATAGCTCAAACTAGTAGTGTCCAAACTTTTCAACCAATATTTTTAATTAACAGAATGGTTTAATTATCATTACTTGTTCTGTACATTAATTTATTGCCAATGTCTTATCCCTTAGTTCGATTGATGGATATTTAACTACCCCTCCCCCTCAACCCCTAAAGATAATGAATGGCTAGGGACATGTATTCGGTGGTTTCCATCATGGAAAATCTTCTATGTAATGACCCAGAGATGTAAAGGGATAAGATAAGACAATGGCCGATGAATCGATGTACATTCCCAATGATGACACAAAAAATTACCCTTCTGTAGATTACAATTAGTGGTTTAAATGTAACTATAGGAACCAACCAATCAAAATTTTAAAAAAAATTGTTAAGCCAACGAATAAGAAAGCGACTCTGGGGACCAGTGTAATAAACAGTCCAAAGTGCCCTCACTCCCAATAATGTCCAATATTTAGAGACGCTGATTGGAAAACGATATTTTCTTCGGTGTTATGAACGATATACGTCTCAAATTTCTTGTAAAGATTCCTTGATCTGTTATAGATATGTTATTATATGAAGGTAATATATTTTTAGGCTCCTTTCCTCTGTTTGGCAGTGTTTGTTATTTTGATAGTTTCATATTTATAAACATTTCTACCTATGGATGTTATCAATCTTTTTCACTTTTTTATGCCCAACAAGTAATATAACAAGCATCTTAGGGACCTGTATTTAAATGAGAGAAAGGGGTATAAAGATAGCCTTAAACCATTCCAAGACGTAAATAGCCTAAAACCGTCGCGGAATGTAAATAAAGCCTGCCTGAAATGGAGAACTCAAATGGTTCATTTGATTGCAAGCTCTTAACAGACAAACAAACAAAAACCTTCATTGAATAGAATAGACAGACTCATTTTAAAGAAAAAAGTAAAATTCAATTTAAATTTTTAACAAACATTAAACGATTAAAATCTCCGAAAATCTGTCCTTGTCTGAGAAAGGAAATCTTGAGTTTCACCACATTGAAGATTGGGTAAATGTAAATATTTATAGAGAAATACTAAAACCGTGTAAATTCTAAAAGGGTATGATTTATAGTTGTTTTTGGTCATTGTTGGTAAATGTTATTTCTTAACCAAAACAGGTAAGTTTGATTTAGCTTATTGATTCTAGTTGATATAAATAAAGATTTGATAAAAGTTCCCAAAGTTTTACAGATAACGAGTAAGGGAAGCATTCTCAAACTTTGAGTACTAGTATGATAATAAAGTTAGAGTATAGAGGGGTCGATGGTATATGGCTACATAGAACTATGGCAAAGACCTACTAACATATTCATATTGGTCAAGAAATTTGACAGCTTGGACCCTAAAATGGCCGAGTTTTATACAGGATTTTTCATCATTAGAAACAATGCCCTAACTATAAAATTTAACATATATTTGTGTTTTTCCTTAATAAATAATGGATATATCTTAAAATTAATGAAGAAAACAAATAAATTTTAGCATTGTCAAAAAATTACAAAAACTGTAAAAATTTGGACTTTCAGTAAAATATTTTCACTTCTAGTTGCTAACAATACAATCATTTCGGAAAGTAGATATCAATGCCAATTTTTAAAAATAGCAATATTAAGGTTCAAATTAAAATCAATATAGGTTTGATTTGTTTTTAAAATATTTTCCTTTTGAGGGGGCTTTTAAATGTTTTTCCTAGTAATAGATAGATAACTTTCTTCCTTTCCTCTTTCCGAAATATTAGAACTGTCCATAGCTCCTACGTAAAGCTTCTGCGCATGTCTATTTATATGTTATAATTAGCAGTGAAGCTACTCTTTAATTCACTTTGTCTATCAGTAAGTCCAGATTTTTTTCCAGTGAATTTGCAAATAAAAATTATTCTGTATTTGACTTTGATAAAAGGATTTTACATCCTATTAAATATATGTAAATCATTGCAGCTCTTTTATGACTCTATACATGCCCTTCTCTGATTTTTACATCAGCAACCAAATGAATGTAATTATTTTCAATTCCTAAAAATCATAAAAATCTGTACATTGCTATATTTTCAATATTTTATTCATTAAATCAATTGATTTTAGAAAGACATATTTTTTAAAATGCTGCTACACTTGATATTATCATCCTTGTTATGATGTTCTATAGTATTTGAATAAAAGGATTATAATTTTTTGTCAACACTTTTTTAGCTAGCTTTGTAATAATTACGTTTAAATTCTGTTAAAGAAGGTGTATCAACTATTTTTTTTATAGCTAGCCGGTTCTTTTAGTAAGTAGTAGATGTAAAATTTTTCATAGAATTCAGATATGCAATCGGTTTTTTTGTAGACCTCTTATTTTTTAAGTAATTTAAGTTTAAAAAAAAAAAAATTAAGTCGATTTTAAGGTACTAAAATGCAACAAAAAAAAGAAAGAAAATGGTCATTATGAACAAAAATAGTAAGATCTTTAATTTGACACCTTACTTTTTCAATTCTGTCAGGTAATTATTGAAAAAATCGATTTTTTTAAACCCACGAGAATAAAAACTTTGAACTTAATTTTATTATTTCACAAATAAAAAAATATGGGTTCATATATACCATTAGAATCAGAAAAATATTACGAATCCATTGTAAGCAAAATTGAAAAAAAAAGTTTACAATATAGTATATAAACTACAATAAAAGGAATTATATGAAAATATCATATTATGTTGTACAGGCAACGTCTTAATTCTTCAATTGAGTATAAAAATGAGAAGGGGGTAAAGAGGGGGTAAAGAGGGGGTAAAAAAGGGAAGACAATAGTGTTGTCTGAACAAAAAAAATAATTGGCCATTTCTGTAATTTTTTAATTTTTTAATTTTTTTCAATTTTGCTTACAATGGATTCGTAATATTTTTCTGATTCTAATGGTATATATGAACCCATGTTTTTTATGTCTGTTTGAGAAAATATTTAGGTCTAAAGTTTTTATTATACCGAGGTTAAAAAAATAGATTTTTTCAATAATTACTCAACAGAATTTTAAAAGTAAGGTGTCAAATTAAAGATCTTACTATTTTTGTTCTTACTGACCATTTTCTTCTTTTATTTTGTTGCGTTTTAGTACCTTAAAACCGACTTAATTATTTTTTTTAAAAACTTAAATTACTTAAAAAATAAGAGGTCTACAAAAAAACCGATTGCATATTTGAATTCTATGAAAAATTTTACATCTACTACTTACTAAAAGAACCGGCTAGCTATAAAAAAAAAAGTTGATACAACTTCTTTACTGATAATTATCATCTAATAATTTATCGCTTATTTTCAAGGTCTTACTATTCTAATTATATATACATTATTATGTTTAATAAGAAAATTCCAACATTCATCTCAGTTTATTTTTTAAAAAAATTAGCTATCTTTGAAATATATATTCAAATAAAATAACACAGTACAAATAATAATAAAACAGGGTTTGCTTACAAAACACAAACAAATTAATGGAAACGCTTTTGAAAAGATAGCATTGATTTTAAATGATAAATATGCTCAAATTTTTTACAAAAACTAGGCAAAACATTTTTTTTGTCGTGGATAACAATATTTTATTCTTATACTCTTATTTACAAATAGTTTTACACTAAAATCTTTTGATTTAATTGTTTTATCTCTTGTACAATTGGGCAGATGACTTTAATTTATAATAAAGGTCCCCCAAATCCTTATACCAACAAGTTGGTGATTTTGATTATTTCGTTAAACCTTATTCCAATGACAGCATATGAGCTTTCTAGCAGCTAAGTGAGAAAGCAAAATTTCTATTGATAAACAACCTTCAGAGATCGGTTTTTAATAAATGCCGCGTTTTTTCGACAATTTTTTAGACATTGATTGATTGAACGAAGACGATGGGAGAGTATACAACATAAGAATTCAAAATTTTTAAATTTTTATTTTAGCCATTTGTATAATGTCTAATACAACTTAAATCCATTTTCGCTGTATATTTATTAATGCGTCTTTTTAGAGCTGTGTTAGACATTATACAAATGGCTAAAATAATAATTTAAAATTTTGAATTTTCAAGTTTTGTATACTCTGTTAAAATCGTACGGGGCATTGATCTTCAAGATGGAATAAGGTTTTTAGCAGAGTATACAACTAAAGTATTCAAAATTTTAAAATTATTATTTTGGCCATTTGTATAATGTCTAATACAGATCTAAAAAGATGCATTGATAAATATGCAGCGAAAATGGATTTAAGTTGTATGGCTAAAATAACAATTTTAAATTCTTATGTTGTATACTCTCCCATCGTCTTCGTTCAATCAATCAATGTCTAAAAAATTGTCGAAAAAACGCGGCATTTATTAAAAACCGATCTCTGCAGAATTTATTAGTATGATATACTGTCCAATGTACCCTGCATCCCTAAAGATTTCATAATAAAATTTCAATATTGAACAGACAGACAAAGAGCAGAAGCATAGTAAAAAATAAAACAAAAAATTTGCTGTCTATCTGAGCCGGGATCAAGTCAAGCAGAGTGTGCCAAACACAACAAGTAAAACAGATATTTCATCAAGTAAAGTAGATTATGCCAATATTTTACTATTTCATGTACACAAAATATATAAACTAGCAGCTGTGTCCCTAGCATGTAGGGGCTCTATTGCAAGTGGTAGAAAAGTTACGATAGTATATATACATAAAAATATTTCAAAATTTTAGGAAAAGCATTCTTTGAAAAGTGAAGCAGATAATGCCAATATTCCCCCAAGTAAAAAAGAGTGTGCCAATATTCCCCCAAGTAATTAAGAGTTTGCCAAAACAGAATATTGGCACACTCTGCTTGACTTGATCCAGTCTGAGTTTCACAGAAGAACTGGACCTAAAATAAATGTTTCTCTAAATCATTTACTACCTCTATTATGTGGCAAAACTCAAGTTTACTTGAGATATTGAGTGGTAAAAAATTATACACCCCTTCAGGACATCAACATAGAATTGCTATAGACAAATGGCCATGTAACTTAGAGAGCTCTTGATAGCCTGGGAAAAACACGCCACAAAATTATTTTGTAATCAGTTAGTGGTTATATTATAAATGAAAGGTAGCATATTATCAATATGTTTTAGTTAATTATATCAAATTGATTTAAGTTCAAAGATAATACATTTGTGAAAATTGTTTTATGAAGCTTATCATTGATAAAAGGAGAAAAATGACCGACAAAAAACACACAAAAAGGTTTCACTTGGGAATAAAATCTAAATTTTAGAAGGTTAGAGAAAAAAAATTTAAGATAAGCCATCTTGAGGTGATAACTAAAAGATAAGTTTATTTCTCTAAGTAGCCAAAAAAATTACTCTTAATTTAGCTATATCAATCATTTGAGGTGTTAGTATTCTATGAAGGTGTGCAATAACTTGTGCAAATTTTACAACATTATAGTTTTAAAATTTGCAAAAATAAAGGAAAGTTTATAACTGAGAAGGGTGCTTCCAATACACCCTCCCAAGAGGAATAACCCCTGGAGAAAAATATCACCCCTTCCCATTTTTTTTACTTTTTGTTTTTAAAACTAAATTAAAAACAAAATTTCGAATCCTCCCTTCCCTCTAGAGGCACCTAAGGATGCACCAACTAGTCATGTTAATTATTAAGCTAAACAATTAAGTGTGTTGTAGTAATATTTTGCGGTTTTTATGTTTTAATAATTTGATTAACAAGTGGAAGTGATTGCGCACCCTTTATGGACACAGAAAGTTGATGGGAGGTCTTCTTGTACTAATTTAAGGGTTGGTAAGAGGAAATGGATATAGAATATACGTGGATATTATGACAGAGAAAAATTGTCGTCAATTTAGGTTCTTAACATGGAACTCATTTATAGGTCAGCTCGTTTGTTCGAGGCGAAGAGATGGGGAAAGGTGGTTGATTAGGGGATTATCATTATTTTAGCCCGCTGCGAGTTTGCTTTATTAGAGAACATGAAAATCTGGTGTAATATCCAAGTACAAAATAAATCCATTTTAGGGGGGTGATTATATGATTTTGGGTTTGAGGGTTGTTTATTTGAATTAAGGGTGTATATTGTGAATTAGAATAGGTATTTCTCGCATTGTATTATAAACGGCTTTCCGCGGATATAGAATGTACAGTTATAAGATTAAAACCAGTTTTTTTAGCCGGTGCCTTTGGCACCTCGGGGCTAAAAAAACTAGTTTTAATCTTATGATTGTACATTTTTTTATTCGTAGAAAGCTGGATATAATACGATGCTAGACATAGTTTTTCGTATGGATGAGAACCGGTTCCTATCCACCGGATTCGAATGAATACGAGAAAAGTTATATAACAAATATTTTTACTTGGATGTTGCATCAGCTTTTCATGCACTCTGATAAATAAGTGTTACTAGCAGCTGGCTAAAATAGCTATACCCCCATCCACGCCCTTCCTATTAAATAATTGAACGGCCAATATATGAGGTCCATATAAGCAAGCTAATTTGACGAAAAATTTTTCAATATATCCCCGTTTATTCTATATCCATAGTTGTTGATTAGGGGTGTGTGTAGGGAAAATAGGATAAGTTATATAACGTGTTATTTGTAGAAAGTAAAGCTACTCTATAATTCGAAAGTAAGTCAGTCAGTGCCACAAATGACCAAAAATTAATTTTTATAAAGTTTATTTGTCAGTAAATATTTATTCTATACTCAAAAAGTCAGTCAGTCTGTTTGTAAAAAACCGTATGGGTAGAAAAAAAGATTTTCTCGGCTGAATTGTTTGTGATGAATGGTCTATCGGTCATTCTACAAATGAACAATACAAATCTATTAAAGAAAGGTTTCTTGATAAGTTTAGTATCTTGGTATATTCATTTTAATTTTTTTGATCATTTACATTTTTAAGGGGAGGTTCGGTGATTTTTTATATAAAATACTTTGCTCCTAGGTTTTGTGATTATTCTTCTACCGGAGGAAAGGCTCTACGTAAGCAGTTGGCCACCAAGGCCGCCAGAAAATCCGCCTCAGTCATTGGTTGAGTCAAGTAGCCCCACAGATACAGGCCAGGTACTGTTAGACGTAACCAGAAATCCACTGAGCTTCTGATCCGCAAGCTTTCCTTCCAGCGTCTGGTCAGGGAAATTGCCCAGGACTTCAAGACTGACCTCAGATTCCAGTCCTCAGTTCAGGAAGCTAGCGAGGCCTACCTGGTTGGTCTCTTCGAGGACACCAACCTGTGCGCTATCCACGCCAAGAGAGTCACCATCCTGCCCAAGGACATCCAGCTTGCCAGGAGAATCCGTGGAGAATGTGCCTCCTAAACAAACATATTGACTACCGACCGACCAAAGAAAACGGCTCTATACAGAGCCAACAACTTGAATAAATGAGTAAATTCTAAGCAATGAAATAATTAATAACATATGTATATATTATTATGTTTAGTAGCAAAGCTACTCTAAATCTTGTTAGAGGACGTATACATATATTATATATTATTATTATTATATATATATTATATAATATATTACACATCAAACCTTGTGTTACATGGGTGTATAATGACACAAATCTTAACAGATTTATAGCTAGTTTAACATACTAATATGATGAAATTTTCAACATATATTTTCATTATGACAGGGGAAAAATTGTCGACAATAATTCTTGCTCAGTTGGTCAGTTCGTTTATCTTGTAGGAGGGGATGGGGTGGAAAGGAGATTTCGTTAATTCAGCCCGATGCGTGTTTTACTTTATTAGAAAACATAATCTGATTTCAGATGTAATTAATAATATATACATTCTAAATAAATGCCAAAAAAAATTTTAATGATATTTATTTGAAAAATCATATCTAAACTATCACAGAATATCTGCTTTTTAACAAATTAATTTTCAAAATTTATAACAGTCAAATATCTAAATTCTTTAAAGGTAACATAAAATCGTTGTTAAAATTCATGAAAAAATATAAAGAAAAACAGACTTAAAATAATACTAATAGCAGCCTCATTTAATCAAAATTTTAACTGTTGATAATAAATTTTTTTTTGTGCATTATTCATCAGAAAAAGTATCTAAAAATTACTTTTTAAGCATATAGAAATATATGAAGACACAGGACAAATTTATCCACTCGTAGCGCAGCCTCAGCAAATAATAATAAACTGTAATATATCACAAAAGCAGAAAATTTACAATACATTAAGTAAATGTAATGTTAAATGAGAAAATCCTTTGATAATAGGAACATAAAGATTTCTAATTTTGATGTATTTGTATGTCTGTGCTATTGCTAAGAGCTTTTGTTGTAGAGTTTAACTGGCGCAACCATCAAGTTGCAGCTTAGAAGTACATATATACACTAATCATAAGTAGCTGTACTATTTTAGATGGCGTTTTACATCAAAGTAACTTGTTGAGCTTAGAAATCGCTTAGTGGAGCAAAGTTGTTTTCGTGAAAAAATCCTCCAAAATCACATAAAAAATCTACAAAAATTAAATAAAATCTTATGTTAATAACCTCCTATGATTTTGTTTAATTTTTGTAGATTTTTACTGTAATTTTGGTGGATTTTTCACGAAAACTATTTTGCCCCACTAAGCGATTAGTGGGGCAATTTTTTTAAAGAATCCACCTCAGGATAAAGTAGGAAACCTCCCTTCCCCCTTATTTTTAATTTATTTTAAAAATATCAAGAACAAGGGGTCAGTTTTTAACAGTCACTTTGAGGGAAAGCACCTTCTTTATAGTTTTTTTTGCAGATTAAATTAATTATTGAAGATTGGGAAGTGCCAGTTGAAGTAAACAGGTTGTCTGGCGGGCACAGCTACCTGCGCCTTCTTGGATCTGGCAATGGGGGACTGCTTACACCAGGTTGGCAGTTGCCATATCTGAGAAAAAGAAGAAATAGATCAAGTGCAGTTCACAGTGAAAAATTGCTGGTAACGAATGCTTCCTGGTTCCTGGGATTATTACAAGCTTCCTAGATCTAGCATTACCAGAAATATTTATTGAGTCTCCAATGTTAAAAAATTCTGGAAACCAGGAATTATTCATTACTAGCAATATTACACCATGAAGTGCACTTAACCCAAAATTAAGGGGTAGAAATACAATAATTTAAACCGTACCGAAAACGTTTTGTGGAGGTTAGAGATAATAATATTAATAGATATACATATACATATTGACATCTGAAGAGTGCAAACATGCACGAAACAATTTGCAATGTCTCAATAAATATGTAAATTCATATTTTGTTTGTGAGTTAACCTATTATATATATAGATATATATATTTATCTTTTTACCTAGCGAGACATTATAGGTGTAATTTGTTTATCATCATTAAGAGAGGGGTAGGTTTCCGGTAAAATCCGTAAAGGTTATGTGTTATAAGTAAAAAACAGTAGTAGAACGATAAAAATTTATGTTAACTTTTAAAAATATTTTTTTGTCTATAGTTCTTTTCAATAAGAAATACACATATTTAGTGAATTTTATCGTTCTACTACTATTTTTAAGCCTTAAAACAAACACCTTTACGGATTCTACCAGAAACCTACCCCCCTCTTTATGATACATTGTTAATGTCTTATCCCTTTATATCCCTAATATTTACCTGGAACTGCAGGCAAAATCCAGGAATAATTTCTACCTTCAAACCATCAGCCTCAACCTATGTATATAATAATATGCAGGAATTAAGGAAGGGGACAATGGGTTGCTTATTACACTAGTCCCCAAAGTTTTATAATAACGTTATCTTATTCAGTGGCTTAACAACTTTGGTGACTTTTATTGAATTTCAATTGGTTGGTTCATTAAGTTTCAAGTGTCCAAACGTTTCAACCATTAATTGCAAACTATAGAATGGGTAATTTTGTGTATCATCACTTAAGATACACATCAGTTTATCGGTAATTGTCTTATCCCTTTAGATTTCTGAATAATAAGGCAAAATCTGTAAAAAAAAGTTTTATTATTTCATTATATCTAAAAGCATGAAAAAAGGGTTAGGTGAAATGTCTCTGAATTTATGAAAATGGTTTTTTTAAAGAGTAAGAAAGTAATTCATTGTGATGGTTGGGTGGTGGTATATTAAGGTCCCAACCATGCAAGCCATCTTCAGTCTCCAACTAATAAATTTACAAACCTTTCCATTTTCACTTTCAGCTTCTTCAATATTGTCAATATTTTCTCCATCCTACAAATATAAATAGTTTCATTTCTAATAAAAATATGTCTGTCTATCTGTCTGTCTATCAGTCCGTCTGTCTGTATATATGTACTTCTGTCTGTCTATCTGCCTGTCTGTCTGACTTTCTTTCTATCTATCTATCTTTTTATCTTATGTTTGTATATCAACCCTGTACATTAAAACATCTACCTGTATGTATATTAAATTACCTTAGTAAGCTGTAGGTCAACTCTAGGGCCAGGTCCGTCTACAATCTCAATATCAGTCCACTCGCTCTCACGTCCGTTGCCGACAGCCTTGATCTTGTAGCTGCCAGGCATCAACAGCTTCCAGTATTCTCCGCTGTAATAAATACGTTTTATTCTTGTTATATTTGTTCTATTTTGACTTCAACGTTACGGCCATATATTGCATTGTACGGGCGAGACTGATGTCTCTGACACTTAAACGTCAGGTCCAACAACAAAGAATAACTAAAGGGAGCCAAATCTATCCTTTTATGTCCAAACACTCGGGGTATTATGTTAAGTAACACCCAAGAGACAACCAACTCTTTTATTTCACGACCTGTCTGGAAGTCCTAACTGTGCATGGCAATGACTTGCACCTATTTAAGGCAAAGGAATCGCCCTACTATTACTAGAAATGTAGAGCATCTGAAATAGAAGCAGCTTTAAAAGTCTTTAGTTACGACGCAGTTTAAACAGAAATTCGAACTCATCATCCCCTGAAGACTATCTGATGCGCTATATTTACCTCTTAGTTGCTTTAACAATCTTTCCATTTTTCTCAACAATAACCTTAGCATTAGCAACTGGGTCACCCTAGGACAAAATTATTTCTTATTTTTTATGCAGCGAAACTACTTAACAAGTCTGTCTTCTTTGACTGCTGTTTTGTCGGTAGTTTGTTAAGTTAATGCCTTGTTACAGGTTTTTTTAACACTGTTCTTTATTTCTTTTTCTGTTATTTGTTTTCAAAATATTTTCTTGAGTTTTCATAATATTTTGGAAATTGTAGTATTACAAATCTGTAGTTAAGGGAAGTTTCTTCATAGCCGTAGGTCTGTTTGATAAGTATGCTATGTAGAGTTTTTGTTTCATACAAATTTGCTTGATGTGGAAAATCAATTTTGCTATACTTGATACTTTATAAAAAAAACTTACATTCGAGTCTTTTACAATTCCATGGACAGCCCTGTGCACGTATTCCAAATAGGACAACATAGGTTCTAAACAAAGAGATGCATAGTTTTTTTCGCGCAAGAAAGAGGGTAAAAGTAGTGTAGTAGATTTGAATATAATATATTTTTATTTTTTTTACCAATTCTTTTAAAAATGGGTACTTTGGTACAAGAACCCCTTCCACCCATACATTAAGCATTAATAAATACCCCCCCCCCCCCCACTTATTCATAACATATTTTGAAAAGATAGGATATTGTTCTGTGTCCAACAGACACTTTAAGGGAAAGCACCTTTTTTATCTTGCAAAATAAAGAACCCAGTAATAGTGTCTAACTGTTTATCTTTGTGACGTAACAAAAATCGAAGGATGAGAGGGGAGGTGGGAAAGGAAACCCCTAAAAAAGAGATAGATTTTTGTTACGTCACAAAGATAAAAAGTTATACACTATTACTAGGTTCAAAATAAAGAATTTTGTTATTTATTTAAAGGGTCTACTAGTAGTAAATGAAAAGCAATTCTTACATGATCCTAAAAATCTGTTGCTTGAGAATTTTAATGGATACAATCTATAATACAAAGTAGAACGATGTCTGTCTGTCTTTCTGTTTGTTTGTCTGTTTGTTTGTTTGTAGGAAAGGCTCTCGCTAACTAGAGGCTAGGGGCGAAGCCGCTAGTAAAAATATATAGCCATAAATAAGGCTACATCTACAAGTATATACCTAGGTTTTTCTTCCATTCTCCTTGCAATCTGTTTTCTTCTGGTTTCTAAAAAATATAAAATATCAAGTGAGAGTAGGTACATTGAACTATTTTTTAACAAAGTTATCCTATTTATTAGTTCAAAAAACATATATAAATCATTTTGATTGGTTGGTTCCATACTAGTAGTGTCCAAACTTTTTAATTTTGCTGAGCATCATTTGATTTTTATCGTCTGTTGCCTTATTCCGATCAAGTACTGAGATCGGTTTTTAATAAATGCCGCGTTTTTTCGACAATTTTTTAGACATTGATTGATTGAACGAAAACGATGGGAGAGTATACAACATAAGAATTCAAAATTTTAAAATTATTATTATAGCCATTTGTATAATGTCTAATACAACTTAAATCCATTTTCGCTGCATATTTATTAATGCATCTTTTTAGATCTGCATATTAGACATTATACAAATGGCCAAAATAATAATTTTAAAATTTTGAATCCTTAAGTTGTATACTCTATTTTAAACCTTATTTCATCTTGAAGATCAATGCCCCGTAGGATTTTAACAGAGTATACAAATCAAGAAATCAAAACTTTAAAGTTATCATTTTAGCCATTTGTATAATATCTAATAATATAAATATGCAGCGAAAATGGATTTAATTTGTATTAGACATTATACAAATGGCTATAATAATAATTTTAAAATTTTGAATTCTTATGTTGTATACTCTCCCATCGTCTTCGTTCAATCAATCAATGTCTAAAAACTTGTCGATAAAACGCGGCATTTATTAAAAACCGATCTCTGGAAAATATTACATGTCCAAATAAAAAAAAACACGAAACCTATCCAAACTTGTATCTTATTTTTTCTTCACAAATAAAATATTATTTAAACCTTGATATTTATTTCTTTATTATAAAAGATATATTTTATAGAAAGCTTCGTAGTATTTTTTTTTAGTTTGTAATGTATTTGCGTTTTTGGTAAAAAGTCAAATTTTTCACATATGTTAAAATTTAAATTGTGACATATATAAATCTAATATATCTATAAAAGAAAAAAATATTATTTTAAGTTAGGTTAGGAATGATAGGTTATATTGGGTAGTGGGTACCCCGCAGGGTTAAAGCCCCCGTCAGGCGTAAGACACAACTATCCCCTTCATTTTAATTTATTTCATAATAAGGGGAAGAGAAATTTAGTTATTAATGGGCGTTTTGTGGGAAAGCACCTAAAATAAAAGTCACATCCTATAATTAACTTGATGTTATAAGTTTGAAATGAAGCAAAATTAAAATGATGATGATTACCTTGACACAAGAAAGTTCTAGAGTGATCTCCATACAGTTTGAAAACAGGTAGTTAAAATCTTGCATACCTAAATAATCAAAATAAAATGAGAGGTCAGGTTGTTAAAGCATAGACGTCCAAGGGGGAGGAGGTAAAAGGTTTTTTACCCCTCTCAAATTTGAATCCCCTTATTTTACCCTACCATAAAAAAGCTTTGACGTTCTTGCTAGCTACCAATGCTTCTGGGCTTTTTAAAGTTTAAAAGTTGATCAAAAGTCCCCCCCCCCCCCACTAACATAGCTCCTAAATGCCATAGAGAGGAGCTCCACGAACATAATTAACAATAACAAAAAATGTATTACCAACAAATACATAACAAAAAGAATTTGCATTGTTTGTTTTTATACCTGAATACTAATTTGAAAGAATGTCAGACAGACGGACGTATGAATAATATAATCAAATTATGGAGCAGCTGCGCTACATAAAATTCGTACCTCCGTTGACAGCATACCACTCTACTTAAAATTCATACCTCCGTTGACAGCATACCACTCTACTTAAATTCATACCTCTGTTGACAGCATACCACTCTACTTGAAATTCATACCTCCGTTGACAGCATACCACGCTACATAAAATTCATACCTCCGTTGACAGCATACCACTCTACTTAAAATTCATACCTCCGTTGACAGCATACAACTCTACTTAAAATTCATACCTCCGTTGACAGCATACCACTCTGCTTAAAATTCATACCTCCGTTGACAGCATACTACTCTACTTAAAATTCATACCTCCGTTGACAGCATACCACGCTACACAAAATTCGTACCTCCGTTGACAGCATACCACTCTACGCCGTTTGTTACTCCATCCCTAAAAGTTCCACAAGAGGCTTGACCCTAAAATAGAAATATTTATTGGTTAGTCATCACTTATGCTGGATCTTTAAATCATTTTAGTGGTGAGCCAGATCGGGGTGCGCCGAATTTCAGCCAATCAAAGCGCGGCATTTCATAAAATGCTGTGCTCTCATTGGTGGAAAGTTGGCTCACCCCGATCTGGCTCACCACTAAAATGATTTAAAGATCCAGCTTAGTTTTTTTAAGGGGAGGATGTATTAACTTGAAATAGGTTCTCTTCAAACACTGAACATAGACATACTTACATTTCATACTGATTATGCCTCGTGGTCCTAGTAATCCATTTTTCAAAAAAAAATTGGAGAAAATAATGACACAAAAAACTTAATACCATAATTTTTAAAAAGGACATATTAACTTTATGATACTGAGTTGCTACGCTTTGTAAATTGTACTTAAATGAAACAGGAATCATCATGTCAAGTTTGAAATTGATACGACAATTCTAACATGGCTAAATTAAAAATAAGAGCTTTCAGTTACGAACGAACGTACGGACCTACCCTAATTAAAGGAAGTCTTGGTCTTTAACAAGAACAATGATATTACCAAGTGCATGTCTGTATGCTTAGCAGCGTACAGCTTGGCCATGTCCTCAAACACGTCATTGTCGGGGGTCCTGTCGTTTACACCGTTTGATAGGAAATATTCGGACTTCTCTGAGGCCCTGAATACATTGAGGATTAAAGTAGTAAGGTTTTTGGTCAGTTAAGATCTCGTTAACCCCTGAACGAATTGAGGAAAGTTTTACTTTGGTCCCAGGATGGTTTTGGCCGTTTAAATTTTTAAATCAGTCTTGGGGTAATTTTAACCTATTTCACCGTCCAACCATTCCACCTTCAAATACACAGCTTCTAGATGCGAGGGGTTCAGCCGCAAATAAATGCACTGCGAACCAATAAAATGAAATGTAGATGCTTCTTTTGGTTACAAGTTTTTTTTTTTTTTTTTTTATTAATCAGCACCAATGAGCCATAAGATCTCAAAAACAGCATTTAGGGGCGAACCAAAAAGATATGCAAATATAAAAGAAAATCAATGGGAAAACGGTTATTTTTGCACTTTTCTTCACTTAAGTTTTATGAAAAGAAGTCTTTCGATATAAATAGACGTACATACCACATTGAAACAACAAAAATGTTTAAAATCGTAAAAAAGGCTAAAATACACGAAAAATCGCACAGGTAGACAAAATAATAAGCAAAATTTTTAGACATTTTTATCCTATTAAATAGAGCTACTAATAGTTTTACGGATAGACAGACTTACATCGTGAATTAAAGAGTAGCTTCGCTACATAAGATGGACAATTAATTTTAAATCTATATGGACGTCCAAGCTTTTTATTTTGAGGGGAGTAAAAGGTTTGAAAAGGATAATCTATTTTTTTAAACTAAGGGGATAAATGAGGGGTTTTTGAGGGGGGTAAACATCCCTTACACCCACCCTGGGACGTCAATGTACATCTTCTTACTTGACACGAGTATCATCCCAGGGGTAGTTGGCTACAACGGCCCCGTCGTGGAAGTTGATGGAGAGGACGAATGGGTTGTCCAGGATCATGTGAATGGCAGCGTTCGTCTCGGGTTCTCTACCCTCCTAAATTAATAAGTTATAGTGTAGCCCTAAAGCCAGGTTTTAGGCTATTTATGGCTGATCTAAAAAGTTTGTTTTTGGCCAAGATGCAATAACAGAATAGATATAGAAAACGTGGATATATATTGACAGGGAAAAATTTGTCGTCAATTGAGGTCGCTAAGTTCTCCCATCTAGAGGAAGGGATGGACGCGTTGCTGGGTATCATTATTTCAGCCAGCTGCGAGTATTACTATAATAGAGTACATGAAAATCTGGTGCAACATCCAAAAAATAACATATCGATTAATATAAGGGAAACCGCCAATTTTTCAACAATAAATTAAAGAAACAAATAAAAAAAGAGCTATTAACCTTAAACAAATGATAAACTGAGGCTTTTTAGTACAAAAAAATCTTGGGATTAAAATGTACAAAAATATGGAGCTTTAGAGCAAATGTTTATATAATCACTTAACTGATTGGGTTACCCATTGAAGAAAAAGGATAGTTTTAGGCTGTTTATTATTTATTCTTTATATATTTTTATATCATCCCAAATATTTAGATCCCCTTAATTTTACTCCCCTCAAATAAAAACTTGGACGTCCTTGAATGCAGAGCCTCTTAATGTCATTTCACTAACCAAAAATAAGGCTTGTGAAGAAGCATTGCTCCTATAAATAAACACTATTGCACAATTTGTCATGTTTGGTTTTGCACTGGATCTATTATTACTTGGATCTTGCACCAGATTTTTTTGTTCTTTATTAAAGTAATCTGGTAATATTCTCTTCGAAATATTTTTTTTCAATTTTGAAAATTTTTATGAAAACAGTAAAAGTGTCTAACTATGACGTCAGAAAAAAATAACAATTAACCAATGAGAGGCCGCTATATATTTTACCACAGTGAATACTGGCTTCTTATTGGTTAATTGTTAATTTTTTCTGACGTCATAGTTCGACACTTTTACTGTTTTCAGCTCGGCTCCCTAGCCTAAAACCTAACCTGACCTTAAATAGTTGTTCTGTCGGGAGGGGAAGGGGGGGGGGGATTTTAAAAATTGAAAAAAATATTTCTAAGAGGATAACGACACCAATCTCTGTAGCGGGCTAAAATAAGGATCTTCCACCTTTTTTCCAATTCCCTTCCCATAAAAGGCTCGACCAATAAATGCTAGGGGAAGTTGCAAGCTGTATTGGCGACAATTTTTTCCCTTGTCATAATATCCTTGTATATTCTACATCCATTGGTTTTGCTTTACTGATTTTATCTTTACAAATGTCATGGAAAGTAAAATTATAAAATGTTGAAGTTCATTGGCATAAATCAAAATAATGTTATGTACTATCAAAACAAGGATAACCCGTGACAAGTAGCGCATCCGCTTTTCGTCGTAATAGGAGTAATAGGTTAGAGTCCCAGCGTAAACTGCCTTATGACTAAAGACTAAAGAAAATTTAAAAATGGTTCCTGCTGCTACTATACGAGATGCACGACATCAATAAGCATGGTAGGGGGAATGTCTTGGTCATTTCTATGCCTAGTTAGAAGAACAGACAAAAGTCGTACTATTAAAGAGTTGGATTTTAGTGTTACTTAACGCAATACCCCGGGTGTTTGGACAGAAAAGGAGAGATTGAATCCTCTTAGTTTTCTTTGGTTGTTGGACCTGGCTTTAAGATGTTATGTATATCAGCCCAAGGTGTGATAAATTCGAATCACATCATAATTAAAGAGGTGAAAAGTTGCTCACAGTTCATACTGCTGCTTTATCAGATGTGCGACATGAAATAACATGGGCATGTGAGAATGCCTTAGGCACAAAACAGATGCATCACGTAAATTTAAGATTTCCAGTGAAAAAGGTTACCTTTAATTTTTCAACGTCTAATCCAATCTCTTTCCATGTAGGGAAGTTTCTAAAAAAGAATGTTTTCATTTTTTATCTTTTATTTGATTATTAATACTCGGCGATTTTGAAGTGGTAATGTGGTAATACGGCAGCAGACGGACGGGTAGTTTACAGAGTTGCTACGCAGTGGCTTATCAAGTCAAGCCTTCTGCACTAATCCTATTATATCACCATTCACCTCATGACCGCAGATGACCCCGTCGCGCAGCGGTCAGATTGGACTGGCTAAATAGGGGAGGGGCACGGACACTTAGCAACCCCGCGCCCCTCAGGCAACTATACAACCGGGAGATGGTGCCTTCCCTTTTACTAGAGCTTACCCCACAGATGTCTACCGCCGCGGGCTACGCCCTTGTCTCCCACACCCCCCTTCAAACCTAACTTATTGTTATAATCTATTTTGTATATATATAGTAACCACCCATTGTAAATGTATTCAGTTAAATATAATTTCTGTATGAGTAAATCCTGCTAGTTTGTTTTGGTAGAATACTTCAAGGCTAGGGGCTCGTTGGATTCGAACTCGCAACCAGTGAGCTGAAACGCTTCGGCTTA
Source organism: Acartia tonsa (assembly GCF_053477335.1). NCBI lineage: Eukaryota > Metazoa > Arthropoda > Copepoda > Calanoida > Acartiidae > Acartia > Acartia tonsa. The sequence goes on along the minus strand of NC_137273.1, from coordinate 4,688,248 downwards.
CCACAGTAAGACTATGGGCGATAAATTGATGTACATCATAAATTACTAAAACAAAATTACCCTTTTAATAAATTAAACTTATTGAATTGTTTTAACACTTTAGATAAAGTACCCAAAGTTTTTAAGGAAACGTATGAGAGAGCATGAATATAAAAGTTTGGGAACTAGTGTAATTTACTGTACAATGTCCATGGCAATTATATTATACAGAATAATAATTTTTCGCCCTAATTTCAGTCCAGTAAAAATTCATTTTTAAATAATTCATAATTATTTTTTTTTAAGCGAAGCTTTTCTATAATTAGGATCGGTCCGTAAGTCTGTCCGTCCGTCTGGCACGGATAGCTTTTGAAGATGATTCCTAGGACAACAAAGTACAATGTTATAAGCGAAGCATCTCTATATTCAACTCCATAAAACGTAAGTATGTCCTTAAACATTATCTTGCATTTTTCTACAAATTTACTAACAATTTTGATTCGACATTTATATATTAATGTTCTGATTTTTCAGTTCTGACACACTGCAAATGTTAAAATTCATTTGTCCTACCGTTTCAGAGCTTCTCTTTTATGGATGTTGTCATCCTTGTTTTAAATGTGAACCAACTTGCCTGTTAAGATCTTTATTATGGCCATTTTCTCTCTTTACTTCTTCAAAACCATCAGGGTTCAGAGAGGGGACCAGATGAATCTATAAATAAATACTTTGGAAATTATTTTTAATAAATATTTTACAGCTTTAGGCGTCTTAGTTTTTTTTTTACTGTATGTTCGGTTTTATTTGGTACAAGTCAGCCTAGCAGGTATGGGTCCCGCAGGGTTAGGGTTACCTGTAAGGGTTAGTTATAATGGAATAGTACTCCCCCAATTATTTAAATTACAAAAGAGGGGTTTCGGGTTCTTTGCCCGGTAGGCCCGTTAAAATCATTATTACTTTGTCGTTCAGAACTAGCGGCTACCATCATAAGCAAAAAATGGCTTATTCCAAGACTTAAATCAAACAATCAGATATCAAAAAAATATTCCGACACCTATATGAAGCTTTCATAACATGGAAACCCAATATATTTAGGTACATAATAGTTATTTCTTTCATCGTATTATAAACGGCTTTCCGCGGATATAGAATGTACAATTATAAGATTAAAACCAGTTTTTTAGCCCCGTGGTGCCGAAGGCACGGGCTAAAAAAACTGGTTTTAATCTTAGGATTGTACATTTTTATATTCGTAGAAAGCTGGATATAATACGATGCTAGACATAGTTTTTTCGTATGGATGAGAACCGGTTCCTATCCACCGGATTCGAATGAATACGAGAAAAAAAACTTTACTACTTTAAATAATAGTATTACAAACCTCTGTTGTATCAATCAGTTTTGTTACTCTTTCATCCTTCTGGTAACTAGATAATAAGAATTATAGCTTTTAATAATTCATCAACTAGCAAATTAGAACAATATTTGTCCGTCCATCTGTCTCAAAGAAGCTTGGGCTATTTTTACGGGTCGTACAAAGTTAATTTTCCTAGATGATGGGATACCTCCTCAACCCAGTAACAGATTAAAAATGAGGATACTCAAGGGGCTTTTTCAGCTATACACTTTTAGAATGCTTATAAGTATGTGTTCAAAGCCATTTGAGATTTTGATCTTATTATCATGTACAAAATAGTCCTTGTTTTATATTCAATGACTTTTCATATTCAATTGTTGCCTGTAATTTTATCAATGTCATAGTAATAAAATAATTGTAAAAGTTGATATTTTATTATTTTAAAATAGTATTTTTCTCATCGTATTACAGACAGCTTTCCGCGGATTTAGATTGAAAAATTATAAGATTAAAACCAGTATTGTTATTCCCAAGGGGCCGAAAGCCCTGTCTTAAAAACGGGTAAGAATTTTATGATTTTTTTTCTAATATTTGTGCAAATTGTCTGTAATACGATGCCATATATGACTTTTTAGTACAGCTAAGAGAACTGAGGTGAATTCTTAAAAAAAACTTTTCCCTCACTAAAATCAGTTTGCACCACCAAAATTTTAGTGAGGCCGAATTATCCCCTCCAAATTTTTAGCGAGCCTCACTGATTTTAGTGGGCCAAACTGATTTTAGTGAGGCAACTTTTTAAAAATAATTCACCTCCGCTTTTAATCCAGCGGTTTCGAAGCCATGCATTATCTTAAAATGTTAAAAATTTACTTACTTTTCTACTAAATAAGAAGCTAAGGCAATCAGCATTTCTCTACCGACAGACTAAAAAAATTATAATATTTTACATTTTTTAAGCTTCCAGTATACAATTCACTTGGTTCGTTGGTCTGTCCAAAAAGTCAATAAAATTTTGATCATTATTTCAATAATATTTTTTTGTTGTAAAAAAGACTAAATGATAATAAATATACATTAAAATCTTTCAAAATTGATAAATTAGGAAGTTACAGCCGTTTTAAATTAATGTAATCACTAAACAGAAAGATTTTAAAGAGTAGCTTCACTTATTAAAAACATTTTCAGACGGTTTTCAGAGGCCTTTGGATTAACATGTAGTGGGTATAGAGTTACTATACTTTTTAAAACCGTACCTTATGAACCTAGTAATAGTGTCTAACTTTTTATCTTTGTGACGTAACAAAAATCGAAGGATGAGAATGGAGGTGGGAAAGGAAGAGAAAGCCCAATCTGTCCCGATTTTGTATCACTTTTGAAAAGTGCGATTCCTGTGACGTCATATAAAAAGGGAAGGGGGGAAGAAAAAATCTCTTCCCTTTTCTCCCATCTCTTTTGAAGAGATTTTCTTCCCCCCTTCCCTTTTTCTTTCCCGAAACGTATATGACGTAACTGGAATCGCACTTTTAAAAGTGATACAAAATCGGGACAGATTGGGCTTTCTCGGAAAGGAAACCCCTAAAAAAGAGATGGATTTTTGTTATGTCACAAAGATAAAAAGTTAGACACTATTACTAGGTTCGTACCTAATTGATGTGTATTATGTTAGACACTTGACCTAGATGTTTGTATACGCAAAAGACATACATTCACTAATTATAGATTAGCTACGTTACTTTACAAAACCGTACCTCATCCCCATACACGTTGGCAATATATTTGACAACAGGCCTCATTAGCAAACTACGTAAATCCATACATTCATAAGTTGTAGAGTAGCTCCTCTACTTAAAAACCGTACCTCATCCCCATACATGTTGGCAATATATTTGACAAGAGGCCTTAAAGACAAACGACGTAAGGACATAAATTCACTAATTATAGAGTAGCTACGTTACTTTACAAAACCGTACCTCATCCCCATGCATGTTGGCAATATATTTGACCATAGGCCTTAATGTGGGTCGTTTCTTCAGAGCATCAAACCCACCTAAAGAAAGCAATGTTTAGAATTCATACGCATTTTTAAATAATTTTGATTGACGGGTTTCTTGCTACAGTATTCATATTTTCATCCAATAATTTTCATCATATTCATCTGATATTGGAAATTAATTAGATGAAAAAAAATCTGCATAGATTTTTACCTGAAATTTTTATAGCACTGATCTGCCTGTCTGCAACTGTTCTTCCAATTTTGTATTTCTTCACAAATGATTGGGAGTCTAATTGATTTAACACGTTCTAAAATAGATAGATAGATAGATAGATAGATATATAGATATATAGATAGATAGATATATAGATATATAGATAGATAGATAGATAGATAGATAGATAGATAGATAGATAGATAGATAGATAGATAGATAGATAGATAGATAGATAGATAGATAGATAGATAGATAGATAGATAGATAGATAGATAGATAGATAGATAGATAGATAGATAGATAGATAGATAGATAGATAGATAGATAGATAGATAGATAGATAGATAGATAGATAGATAGATAGATAGATAGATAGATAGATAGATAGATAGATAGATAGATAGATAGATAGATAGATAGATAGATAGATAGATAGATAGATAGATAGATAGATAGATAGATAGATAGATAGATAGATAGATAGATAGATAGATAGATAGATAGATAGATAGATAGATAGATAGATAGATAGATAGATACATAGATACATAGATAGATAGATAGATAGATAGATAGATAGATAGATAGATAGATAGATAGATATATAGATAGATAGACATATAG